>NW_024097328.1:0-348434 GCF_016545835.1 Crotalus tigris | reverse complement strand
TGTCTGTCTGTGTCTGTCTGTCTGTCTGTCTGTCTGTCTATCTATCTATCTTTTAGCTATCATCTAGCTATCATCTACTATATCTATCTATCCATCCATCCATCCATCCATCTCTATCTATCTGTTATCTATCATCTGTCTGTCTGTGTCTGTCTATCTATCCATCTATCTATCTATCTATCTATCTATCTTTTAGCTATCATCTAGCTATCATCTACTATATCTATCCATCCATCCATCTCTATCTATTATCTATTATGTTTGTACCTGTCTTTCTGTCTATCTACTATCTATCAATGTCTTTCTATCTCTCTGTCTCTGTCTGTCTATCTATCTATCAGACTTGCATGGTAGCCCATTTTGAAAACAGAACTCTAGGTGGCTCACAACAGTTACATCAAGCCAAACTTCATAAAAGAATAACAACAGAAACAACCCCTCTCCTTTGATGCAGTCAACACACTCAACTTCCAGCTCTGATTTCACCCTGTCTTGGAACAGCCAGCTCTTCACAGCTTTGTGGAAGGTTAAAAGAGGAGGTGTCTCCTGGATCTCGGGACAGTTAAAGGGAGGCTTAACCTTTCTTAGGGGATTTGTGGATGGTTAAAAGGATAAGGGAACTCCTGGGTCTAAGGAGAAGGGTGTTCCACAGGGCACATAGAAAAGGGATTATAATCTTGTTCACAGTACATGGGAAAACAGTCCATCTTTTCCAATTTGCTGCCCCAGAGATTACCTCTGAAAAGCCCCAAGCAGCTAAAATTCTGCAGGTTGAGGTCAGATACGTTTTTGAAGGTACCCAGAAGAGTTAAGGCTCATTTGGTGTAGTTAATAGCAAATGGAGAAAGAAGCTAGTGAAATAACTTGTCACAGGATCTTAAGACACACCATTCATTTATCTTCCTGAGACACCAACTGTATTCAGCGATTACAGTTTTTTGAAAAAAAATCACAACTGGCTGCATTTCCATAGGGCGCAAAAACATACATGGTTTAAAAATTGCCATGACTGGAGTCAGGCAAAGTGCTAGGCCCAAATCAACAGATACCTTAACAAAATATCTGCAAGAAAATGAGCAAGTTCAAACAAACAAAGGGACTGTTTCTCAGCTATTCCACCTCAACGAGAAGCTGTTGAACCTCACCGATTGCCAATTCTAAAGTAGATCTCACTTCAAATACAGAAATGTCTCCAAAGTTATTGGCTACCACATGTGGAAATCACAAGAAATCTCCTAAATGCAATTAGGTTATCAGGCCCATAGACTAACTCACTGTGACCTGCCCAATTTTGCAAATTGGTGAACATATTGCCAAAGTTGATATACTGCTGCTGAAAATAGTGAGGTCATGCAACTCAGAAGATGGCTTAGGAAAAGCTGTGGATGATCACTTGACTATGAGCCAGCAGTGTGCAGCAGCAACCAAAAATGCTAATACAATCCTGGGTTGTATAAACAGAGGCATAGAATCAAGATCACGCGAAGTACTAGTATCGCTTTACAAAGCCCTAGTAAGACCATACCTCGAATACTGCAGCCAATTTTGGTCATCATGTCACAAAAAAGATGTTGAGAGTTTGGAAAAAATTCAGAGAAAGGCCTGGGGACTAAAATATATGAAGAACAGCTGCAGGACTTGGGTTTGGCTAGTCTAAAGAAAAGAAGAAATGGGGGAGACATGACAGGTTATTCACCAAAGCTCCAGAGGGAAGGATGAGAAACCATGGTTGGAAACTGGTCAAGGAGAGAAGCAACCTGGAATTAAGGAGAAACTTCCTGACAGTGAAGACAATCAACCAGTGGAACAGAATTTGCCTCCAGAAATCGTGGGCGCTCCATCACTGGAGATTTTCAAGAAGAGATTAGACATTCACCTGTCTGAGATGGCATAGGTTCTCCTGCTTGAGCAGGGGGGGCTGGACCAGAAGACCTCCAAGGTCCCTTCCAGCTTTATTCTATTCTAATCTAAGCTGAAAGTTCAGCCAATGCTTAAAAGGCCAGCTAAGGTAGCCGTTACCAGCACAACTCATGGCTGTGAATGAAGTCTGGACTTTCCAAGGCCCTTTGTCTTGTGAAAATATTAGACAAAGAGAACCCATCAACGCTGCCCAGGAAGAAGCTGGGAAATTGGGATCTTTCCATTCTGAGGATTACACCTCCCACCAGTAGTCAAATCTGACTGGACCTGCATTGCTGGCCAGCTATGAGGCACCGGACAGCCACTTAGAAAGGTAGGGTTAGCTAAGCAATCATGTGGAAAAGGAGAGATTTTACACCTTGTGTCCCAAAAACCAGAACTCTCAAATTGCCCAGAGGAGTTTGCATTTATGACCTATAAGAGCTGATGGGTCTTTTCTTGGCCTTCTTCTGGCAAGCTCCTTCAACAGAGGCCAGCATCCCTGCAAGTCCAAGAGCAATGACCTTCCTTACTCTGCTTTTGCCAAGCAGCCTCGGGGAAGGGAGGGGAGGCGGAGGGGGAGGGGGAGGGGGAGTTGAAGCAGCTCTTTGATGCGCTGCTCCTGCTTTTAAAGTCCCGCAGAATGACTGATGGAGAATGTGCAGAGGGCAAGCGTTAGCCTCAAGGTCACACTATCCAAGCTACAGAAAAGGCAGCCACAGCATGGAAAATGCTGTTAAGAGAAAGAAAAGTCTGATTCCAGCAGCATCCTCTGCAGATCAGCCTAACACCCTGCGGGAAGAGGACGTATCCTCCTTCACAAAGGCACAGCGGTAATCAGGATGAAAGTGCCTTCCATTTTGTTTGGTAAGTCCAAACGATGATGCTGATGGTTTTGGCTCTCTGGAGTGGCCACATATTTTTCTGGAACAGTCTCTCCCCTCTGGATCCCCGGATGTTGTTGGAAACACAAGACCCGTCATCCAAAAAGCCCTGCTGGCGCAGTGACTGGAATGCAGTGTTGCAGGCTAGCTCTGCCCACAGTCCGGAGTTCGATCCTGATCGGGCTCAAGGTTGAGTCAGCCTTCCATCCTTCCGAGGTCAGTAAAATGAGGGTCCAGATTGTTGGAGGCAATAGCCCGACATTTGCAAACCATTCAGAGACAATGCTGTAAAAAGCACCATGGGGCAGTATATAAATACACACAGAATGAGATGGCCACGTCATGCAATTCAGAAAACAACTCAAGAGGATGATTGAGAATCTCCATAGATGCAAGAACGAGGCTTGATCAAGCCTGAAAAGTAATCCAAAGGAACCAGAGCAATCTAGCCTGTCTTTTGAAGCAGATAGATTCACATTCTTCTCAATCCCAAGAAATGTTACTGTAGGAAAGTAGCCAATGACCTCTCCCCACACAGCCCACAAACACCTTTCAGCCAACATTACAAAGGGTGAGTCTGGGAAGCAACCCTCAGTCAGGTATCTCCTGGTCTGTAGCTAGGCTCTGCCAGTGGAAGTAAGAGGGTGGGCAAGTCGGCCACTGCAGCAAAGAGGACATAGAGTCCAAGATGCAAATACGGAATGACCATCTTTGATAGTTGTCCAACATTCAGCAACCTTCATGACCAAGGATGGCCAGGAAGACACAGAACAGTCTTTCCCAAAACTCCAACCCACCCTGCCAGCAATCTTAGTCTAACCAAGTGGGAGCAAGACCCGTGAGACATTCTTAAGATTTCCCAGCCATGTGTTCCTCAAGCAATCCAATATTGTTGATCATAGTTGGGGGGGGGGGAAATGTGAGTAATTCAGTCTCCTGATGTCTAGCCTGGTGCCTTCACTACTAGACCAAACTGGTTCTAGGGGAACACTGCATGAGCCTATCCTGGAATTATTTTGAACTGGAGATGTTATGGCTTCCTTCTTAGGTGAGAACTTTGCATGATGTCTTAGATCAGGGATCCCCAACCCCCAGTCTGTGGACCAGCACCGGGCCAGGGCATGCCAGAAACCAGGCCACACAAACAAGCAAAGCCCCATCCGTGGGATGCAGGCAGCACACGAAACCACGCTCCTTCTGGTCCACGGAAAAACGTCTCTCCACGGAACTGGTCCATGATACCCAAAAGATTGGGGGCCGTGGTCTTAAACCTACTGCTTTATGTTGCTAACCAAATAAAAGCTGCTCAAAGTCACAACTGTGAAAGTCAGGTAACCATACACATCATGCAAATAAATGGACTGCTTGGTGGATGTCATGTCAGGGAAAACTTTTCCTAGGCCACAAAAAATAAAATCAGGTTGATGATGTTTGTTAAGTATTTCAGGGGTACAATAAAAGAAGAAGAATTGCCCAGCTAGAACAAAATGAGGTTAATCTGTCCAAGCGCTAATGCCTTCCGGTGCAGGAGCATGGACAATGTGTCTCCTCTGCCAATGCTCAGCCTGATTTCGAGGAAGACCGAAAATAAATGTGCTTCTCACTCCCTCAAGCGCATGAATTGCTGAGGATCGCAAAAGCAGCTCCCTGAATCTGCTTTGCATCCATTTGGGCGAAATGCTGCATGTGAGTCTTCGAATCAGCAAATCAAGAGTCCTGACACGTATTGATCGGATGTCACCTGAAGGGTCCGTTCTGTATTCATGGAGAAGAGAGGAGTTGCAGAAGGCAGCATTTTCAGTGATAAAGTCCAAACGTGCCAGTATTAACTCTTCCAGGGAGAGGCTTCCCTTCCAACCTTGATTGTACAAAAGCCCTCTACAAATTCACATGCACAGAGACTGTCTGGGCCATTTTTATTTTTATGACCCTGTAATGCAGAGATCCCCAACCTTTTGGGCACCAGGGACTGTTCCATGGAGAGAGGTTTTTCCACGGACTGCGTAGTTTTGTGTGCTGCCTGCATCCCATGGATGGGGCTTTGCTTGTTTGTGCGGACCGGTTGCTGGCATGCCACAGCCCGGTACTGGTCCATGGACCAGGGGTTGGGGATCCTTGCTGTAATGCTTCAAGTTGGGGTCAGGATGAGGTGGAGGCGACTGAATGGAGCTGAGCATTTACTGGACAGATGCCCTTTCTGTCACCCATGCACAGTTTACAGCAAATATGTTCTCTTTGCGCTCTCTGTCTCTGCCTAGGATTGAACTTTCAACCTTCAGAGGGGGAGGCGAGAGTCTTCACCTATAGATAGATAGATAGATAGATAGATAGATAGATAGATAGATAGACAGACAGACAGACAGACAGACAGACAGATAGATGATAGATAGATTATAGATAGATAGATAGATAGATAGATAGATAGATAGATAGATAGACAGACAGACAGACAGACAGACAGACAGATAGATGATAGATAGATAGATGATAGATAGATAGATAGATAGATAGATAGATAGATAGATAGATGATAGGTAGATGATAGATAGATAGATAGATAGATAGATAGATAGATAGATAGATAGATAGACAGACAGACAGACAGACAGATAGATGATAGATAGATAGATGATAGATGATAGATAGATAGATGATAGATAGATAGATAGATAGATAGATAGATGATAGGTAGATGATAGATAGATAGATAGATAGATAGATAGATAGATAGATAGACAGACAGACAGACAGACAGATAGATGATAGATAGATAGATGATAGATAGATAGATAGATAGATAGATAGATGATATAGATGATAGATAGATAGATAGATAGATAGATAGATAGATAGATAGATGATAGGTAGATGATAGATAGATAGATAGATAGATAGATAGATAGATAGATAGATAGATAGATAGATAGAAAGATAGATGATAGATAGATAGATAGATAGATAGACAGACAGACATATAGATAGATGATAGATAGATGATAGATGGATAGATAGATAGATAGATAGATAGATAGATAGATAGATAGATAGATAGATAGATAGGAGAGAGAGAGGGGGGGAGGGAGGAAGGAAGGGAGAGACCCAGGACAGACATAAATGTTCTATGGAAGTCTCGACATAGTCCAAGATATGTTTTGGCAGTTCATTGCTTATTATACAACTTATACAACTTTCACACCAAGATAGGGATTATTTTAGAACGGTTGATCAAGGAAACCCTAATCAGATGCATTCACATGACAGGATAAGCAAGGACAGCCCTCCCTATCCTCTGCAGGTTTCCTACCATACTAAGCCAAATGCAGAGGATACACCATGCAGGCAAGGAACCACCCCCCCCTTCCTTCTGATTTTCAGAGCTCCTCAACAGGCTGCTAGAAGGCAGCAGAAACATCTGTACCAGAAGATCCAGACTGCTCTGTGGTGCAATGCACCTCTCTGGCGCAAAGCACACTACCTCAAACAGAGCTTCTCAACAAAGTCCACAAGGTGCGGATGTGAGCCGCAACAGATGCTCGTTTCCAATTCTGCTCCAGCAGAATTAAACCCATCTCCGTAAAGTCTGTTTTTTCTTTTTTCTACGATGCTCCGGGACAAGGCATATGCAAAGCCAGACTGCTTATTCCAAATATACGAACTGGTGACCCCTGTCAACTAAACATCAACCATCACCCCCCCTTTCGCCAAGATGAACGGGCAAATACCATTTTGCAAGCTGATCAATTGGGGAGGGCAAATTTCATCAAATGTTTTCACTGCCTAAACTGAACACAGCGGCGTTTGGGGAATGGGGCACCTGTTGGCCTGTCCTTACTACGGGCACTTCTAGAGCAGCGTTTCTCAACTCGGGCAGGTTGAAGGTGGGTGGACTTCAACTGGCAGAATTCTCCTGGCCGGCTGGTGAATTCTGGGAGTTGAAGTCCACCCATCTTCAAGCGGCCAAGGTTGAAGAACACTGATCTAGAGCCGTGCTTCTTGGCCACGATGCAAGCAAAAAGGTAGGGATAAGAAGTGAAATGGGACACACACACACACACACACACACACACACACACACACACTATGTTGATAGCTATACCCAAACTTCAGCTTCAGGTATGGCCCCCTTTCCCACCTTCTGCCCACCTTCTGTAGCTAAATCCCAGCAGAAGTCTTCTCCTGCCTTACAAACCAGCTAGCTCCAGAGGAAACATTGCTTTAGCGTCAAAGAAATCAGAAGAGAAGTTGTGTCTTCTCCCCTCGGATTCCTTCGGAGTGAGTCAGAAGGAGAAGGATTTCCCCATGATGTCATTGCAGAACTTGGCCTGATTAGCTACACGGCACCGTGACATCATCAGGCTTAGGATGAAGGAGGGGAGATAACATGATTGTTTATTTTTTTTTTAGACAGGGAAAAAAGCAGTATAAAGCAGCATTAGTAGAAGCAGATGCTTCAAAAGGATAGGATGGGATGGGATGGGATGGGATGGGATAAGAATAGAATAGAATAGAATAGAATAGAATAGAATAGAATAGAATAGAATAGAATAGAATAGAATAGAATAGAATAGAATAGAATATGGAAATGGAATGGAAATAGAATGAATAGAATAGGATAGAATAGAATAGAATAGAATAGAATAGAATAGAATAGAATAGAAAATAGAATATGGAATGGAATGGATGGATGGAATGGAATAGGAATGGAATGAATGGAATGGAATAGAATAGAATAGAATAGAATGGAATGGAATGGAATGGAATGGAATGGAATGAAAATAATATAGAATAGAATAGAATAGAATAGAATAGAAGAATAGAATAGAATAGAATAGAATATTGAATGGAATAGAATATGGAATGGAAGAGAAGAGAAGAGAAGAGAAGAGAAGAGAAGAGAAGAGAAAGAGAAGAGAAAGAGAGAGAGAGAGAGAAGAGAAGAGAGAGGAGAAGAGATGGAATGGAATGGAATGGAATGGAATGGAATGGAATGGAATAGAATAGAATAGAATAGAATAGAATAGAATAGAATAGAATAGAATATGGAATGGAATGGAATAGAATGGAATGGAATGGAATAGAATAGAATAGAATAGAATAGAATAGAATAGAATAGAATAGAATAGAATAGAATAGAACAACAGAGTTGGAAGGGACCTTGGAGGTCTTCTAGTCCAACCCCCTGCTTAGGCAGGAAACCCTATACCGTTTCAGACATGTCAGACATCAGAGATGTCAGGTAGGGCCTACGGAGAGATGGCCTAGAGGCAAGTGTTCAGAAACTGATATGTAAGCAAAAAAGAAAAGGTTGAGAGATGAAATTGCTTAAGTTCTGGGAATAAAGGCAGGGTAAAATAGAGAGTTAGGTTTGGCCCCCATCCCTGTCTCACTGGGGTATAAGGAGGAAGGGGAGGAAAAGCACAATCAAACTTTAGAAGTTGTGGTTATTATGTTCCTGTTCATTAAGTGTGATTCTAGACTTCTGGGGGTGGGAGGGTGAGTGGGTTCTATTAATTAATTTATATTAGACTAATTTATACAGCTGCCCAATTCACACACAAGTGTAAAGGCAATTTACAACAATTTTAAAAAAATCTACCCGATAATAAAAACCCATTAAAAAAAACCCTCCACCACACCACACTTCCCAACGGCAGTAATAACATAATCAAATCTTGATTGGTGCCATCTAAATTCGTGGTCCCCAGGCCCCCATGACAAAGGCGTGTTTTTAGGGCCATTTGCAAAAGCAGCAGGGTCAAAGCCAATTGTATCTCAGAGGGAATGATGGTCTAGAAAGAAGGGGCCACCACCGAGAAGGCCCTTTTTTGTGGTCCCACTAGAGTAGAGGTCCCCAACCTTTTGGGCACCAGGGACCGGTTCCATGGAGAAAGGTTTTTTCATGGACCAGAGGATGCTGCCTGCATCCCACAGATGGGGCTTTGTGTGCTGCCTGCATCCCACAGATGGGGCTTTGTGTGCTGCCTGCATCCCACAGATGGGGCTTTGCTTGTTTGTGCAGACTGGTTGCTGGCATGCTGCGGCCTGGTGATGCTCCATGGACCAGAGGTTGGGGACCCCTGCATTAGAGGATAATCCCTAATTGGTGGGAATCTCATAACATGCCCTGTCTTCCCATCCTGGTGGGCCACGGGAAAGGTGGTCCTTCAAATAACCTGGCCTCAAGCCATTTTCAGGTCTGGTCCACCTTCAAGGGCTGAGAGCTTCTTTCACCTCACACAGAATTGTAGAGTTGGAAAGGACCATGGAGGACATCTAAACCCACCTCCTGCTAAACCCTGGTATGGCTTAAGCCATTGTTTGAACTCAATCACTTGGTCTCTCTCTCTAAGCAGCCCTGAGGGGAAAGACCTCCACTGAACGTGCTTCATCCCCCATGGACTTTTTTTTTTTTTTTTTGAGAAGTATGCCAAGAAGGTTTTCAGAGGCCCACCCATTTCATCTACAATACAAGTAGTCCTTGAGTTATAACCGCAATGGACCCTGACCGTTATGGTCATGACAGATGCAAAAATGGGTCAGTCAGGTGACAGACTTGATTTTATGATTTTTTTTGCCGTTATTAAAGGAACCCATTGACCACTATGGCGTGGGTTTGTTGAAAATCAGAAGTACCATATATGCCGGCGTACAAGGCGACCCGGCGTATAAGACGACCCCCGTCTTTGTCGCCAAGCCGCATTCCTAGAATGTCGTCTTATACGCCAGAAACTACCAGTATTTCCGGTGTATAAGACGACCCCCGTCTTTGGCGCCGATTTCAGCGCTTGCGGAAGTCGCCTTATACGCCGGCATATAGGGGTACCAGAAGAAGGGAAAATACAGTCACGTGAGCAGGGATGCTGCAAATAGCCATAAATGCAGCTGTGTTTGGGGCAGTCATGTGACCCCCAGAGGGGGCGGGGCCACTGTCAAAACTTTGGATCCCAGTCGTTAAATCCATTTTTTTCAGGTTGGTCGTAACTTCGAACCGTCGCTAAGGAACTAGTTATATGTCAAGGAAATGGACTTGTATACAAGCCCATTTCACAGAAGAAAAGTTCAAGACTTCATGCCTCCTCTTTAACCAGCCACGTATATGGTTAACATGACCAGTATATAGAAGCAATTGAGGTTATTTTTTTTTTCCAAGAAAAGCCTTTTTCTGAAACTGATGGATATGGCAGGTTTATTCATTCTCCGAGAATAAGAACTTCACCCATTCTCTAGGGCAGGGGTCTTCAAACTTGGCCCTTTGATGACTTGTGGACTTCAACTCCCAGAATTCCTCAGCCAGCGTGCCTGGCTGAGGAATTCTGGGAGTTGAAATCCACAAGTCATCAAAGGGCCAAGTTTGAAGACCCTAGCTCTAGGGGTTTCCTATTTGGGACTTTCAGCATATGGGGGAAAAAGAGACATCCAATCCCTTAGACGCACAGACTCTAGCAGAAAAAAAAAATCCTAAAATATATTTTTGCATGCACTACTTTACCTCCTGTCTTTACAACGATCCTGCAGGCCCGCGAGATGCTGATATATCCGAGCATGGATAAATACAATGGAAATCAAAGTTAGACTTCATTTGAGATGGATGCATTTTATGTTGAAAGTGATTATTAGGAAACAACCCGGCTTTCTTATTCCCAATCCTGATGTTTATTTAGTCATTTGATTGAGTGATTAGATTTTTATCCCGCCTTGGCTACTTTTTAAGTAGCCCAGTGTGGCAGGCTACTTAACTGAAAGCTGGGTTGCTTCCTAAATATCACTTTCAACATAAAATGCATCCATCTCCCATGAAGTCCGACTTTGATTTCCATTCTTTTTCCATTCCATTCTTTTTCTCCATCCTTGGATATATCTGCATCTTGCGGGCCTGCAGGATCATTGGAAAGACATACATTTTACTCCTTATTCTCCTATTTTCCCCATAACAACAACCCTGTGAGGCGGGTTAGGCTAAGAGAGAATGGGACTAGAACTGACAATTGCCTGGGTGGGCAACTTCTAAACTCTTCCACCCTAAGCAAAAGAGAACTAAAATGTGTGACCCACCCCAAACTAGATCCCTGAAGTTCAGCATAAGCCCAGAGAACCCCAAACAACAGCAAAACAAATAATGGCATCTCTCCTCCTTCAATTTCCACATCTGGAATACAGAGGTTGCCTCTACCTGTGGGGGTCTCCATTAAGCTAGGCTTGGTCAACTGAGCAAGGCTCCTGTTGTTTCCAGCAGCCCTACTCCTTGGCATTGATGGGAAACGTAGTTCAAGACATCTAAAGACTGTTGAGTCAGCCGAGGCTGCATGACATGATTCATAGCTGCAGACAGAATATTCTACTCGGTAGCATTGGCCAATAAAGGAGGGGAGGGGGGAGATTCAATTGTGGGATGGGCCAGACCACCAGTGGATTATGCAGCACTGGTTTCCCAAGAAGAATCCACCACCCTACACGATGTGTCACTAGCACCTCGAGCCCCTATGTTCCTGGGACAGCAGCACCCTAATATGAGGGACAGGAGAGAAGGAGAAGGAAGGTAGGCATGGATTCTTCAAACCAGAGAGAAGAGCTGGTTGAGGTTGATCTATCTGTGGTGCAATGCTGAAAAGAAGCTGAGAAGAACCCAGACGGTCCAAATAGACCTTCTTGCTCAGATTGATTGTATTTCAGTGTGTCTTTTAAGTCATCAAATCCAGCCAGATCTGGCTTGGTGTACTTTCCTACACAACCCAGAGAATCATTCACCTGATGGTACGTTGTTCAGCTTTGTAGTGAGAAGAAAAATGGGGGGGGTCCTCTAAAAACGCTGGATTATATTTCCCAATCTCTCTTCATTAGTGGCTGGGACTAAGCCAACTCTTTTCATCAGAGCTGCAGTGACCCCCACCACCACTGCAGGTGACCAGCTCTGACAGGTCCAACGTTTAGTACAAGAATCTTGACTTTCTTCAATTATCAGAGCCTTGGGATGGTATCATAATTAAATAAGTTCAACTTTTCCAAACACAGGTGGGCCTCCAGCAGCCCAACTGATGGAGCTGGACTACAATCCCTCATTCCAACTGCTGGATTCAGTCATTAGCACCAGCATCTGGTGGAATTCACGGGTATCGGAAAGGTCAACAATTCCTCCTCCAGGGTTGAAGTCAAGCTCTCTCCACAAAGAGAGATAAGATCACCAAAAAAGAAACAAAGCTACAGTACAATCTGGGGGCTTTAAATATCCAAAGATATCTAGATTATTTTTAGATCCCAGTCCTTGAGAGTAAGGATTCCCTGCACGAACGAACAAACAGCGCATAAGGGAGAACGCCTGCTCATTCTCTGTTGCGCAACTGAGTCCCCCACCTCCATCAGAAAGCTCCCAAGCCGGATTCCCTCACCACCCCCTGCGGTCTGAAAATATTTCAATCCATTTGACCTCCACGTTGTCACTTCATTCTGTTGCACACATGTTTGACCGGACCTGGGTTGCAGCCATGTCAAGAAGATTCGTACCCCACATGCAAATGTAAGAGATGCTTAGCAACCAGCAAATAAACAGCAGTGGAGAAATGCAATTCAATTAATGGAATGTGAACGCTCTTGGGGGGAAAAACTGTTTAGAGAGCATAGTCACTAAGCATGGAAACTAGAGACTGGAGACCATTGCACATGCCGAACGGTGCTTTCATAAAATTATGGGAAGGGTCTAATTCCCTTCTGGTGGGAAGAAGGCTGTCAAAGGGGCCACAGTCCAAGCCAAGCCAAATTTGCATCACACAGGTGAACAACTACAGCTACAGTGAGCAAAATCATATTTCAGTGACCAGGCAAGATGGCAAAGCATAATTACAACTGCCCAAATGAGATAGCTGCTCCGGTAGAGAAGCAAGAATTGCATAAATCAAAGCAGACTGGAGATCTAAACCTCCATCAAGCAGCGTGCCATCTGCCAGAGTGGAAAGCATCTCTTTTTCTTCCTAGACCACTCAACAACCCCTCAATCCCAGTTTGGCCACTCCCTCTCTCGAGTTAATCTCTTAAAAGGACCATCTCCCCAGTCCTAGAGAGCACTGGTAGCAGCAATGCACAACTGTCTCCTGCAAGCTTCTGATGCATCAACTCCTTCAGCCGGAAAGGTCGTTCGCCACACAGGATTTGCATTTTCATCAGAGGTCAAGAAACATTCTAGCTGCTGCTCAATTTCCCTCTACTTCCCATGCAAGAAAAGGTCCTTTTTTCAAGAGCCAGATGCTGCTGGAAATTCCTGCAGGATTTAACCGTGAGCAAACAGCGCTGCACATCTTTATGCCCCAAGCTTTATAGGAAACCGATTCAGCCTCCTTTCCACCAAAACACCCAGCTGGAATTCCATAAGGAAGCTTGGAGTCTCCCAATTTCCATAAATCTCTGTAAATCTGGTCATTAGCTATACTTGGGTTATGGGCAGCTGCCCTAAACCTTTATATCCCAAATCACCTCTGTACCTCCCCCCCCCCCCAGATGGTCTAGTGGAAGACTAACTGATCAACCACTAACCGATGGTCTTTATTTTTCTAGGTTTCTTCTCCCTCCCCCCCCCCCAGGGAAAATCCAAGGGAAGGCTACATGATACTTTCCCGGATCTTAACTGTGTCTGGGAAAAGTTTCCCAAGTGCGACACGCGTGTCACATGCGAAGCACGTATGATCCCGAAACCTTGGCAGCAGGGCTGTTTGGTAAACTAATATCCCACACGAGCCACACGTAGAGAAATCTTGCCTGATAACCCCGTCCTATTTGCTTCAGATAAAATGTGTTCGTCACCCTCCCACGTCATTTCGACTGGGTATCTCCTCCACAGTGGCTGCTAATCCTGTCTCTGAAAGCGTGTGGGCCGGGAAATTAAGAAGAAGAAGAAGAAGAAAATAAACCAACGCAAAGAAGGCGAGAAAACAAGGGAGACACCGTCTGCCTGCTGCGTTTTCCTCATTCAATAAAGTCTGCAATTAGAAAGGCTGGGGGGGGGGGAGGAAAGGATTCCATCTCCGCATTCTCTTCGCTTGTTCTCTCCCCACGAATTGGACGAACTGACCCAAGAGACCTGCGATCTTTCAGCGGGCATCTCCCGCTGTTTTCCCACCACCAATCCCGAACCTCGGAAGTAGGAGGAAAAGCCGGCTGTTGCGCCATCGCCCGCTCAGCAACTTTCTGCAAGGGCTTTCCTTCTTCTTTCCTTTCTTCCTTCCTTCCTCTCTATTCCTTCCTTCCTTCCTTTCTTCCTTTCTATTCCTTCCCCTTCCTTCCATCCTTCCTTCCTCTCTATTCCTTCCTTCCTTCTTTCCTTCCTCTCTATTCCTTCCTTCCTTCCTCTCTATTCCTTCCTTCCTTCCTTCCTTCCTTCCTTCCTCGCTATTCCTTCTTTCCTTCCTCTCTATTCCTTCCTTCCTTCCTTCCTTCCTTCCTCTCTATTCCTTCTTTCCTTCCTCTCTATTCCTTCCTTCCTTCCTCGCTATTCCTTCCTTCCTTCCTTCCTCTCTATTCCTTCCTTCCTTCCTCGCTATTCCTTCCTTCCTTCCTTCCTTCCTTCCAGGATTCCTCCCCCCTCCCCCGCCATCTCCTCTTCTACAGACCAAAGGAGCGGCGGGCTCCGTCCCCTGCCCGGGCAGAGAGCGCGACGCACTTTCCCGGCCGCCGCCGCCGCCGGCAGCGTCTCCTGCGCAGCCGGGACCCAGGCCGGAGCCCCGCCGTGCACTTCGACTCACCTTGAGCGGCGGCGGCGGCGGCTGCAGCGGCGAGTGCCCGGGTGCTGCCGATCAGACTTGCTATCAAAGCGGCCACATACCAAATCATAGTACTACTACCGACCAGCGAGCAGCAGGGGCGGCATCCTCCTCGGCCAAGCGCCCTTCGCTGCGCCCGGGCGGGGTGCAGCAGCAGCAGCAGCAGCAGGAGCCGCCGCGCTCATGCCCGCCTGCCCGGCGATGCGCCGGCCTGCCGCTTCCCCGCCGCCGCCGCTGCCGCCGCCGGCGCTCCGGCCATCCTCCCGCCGCCGCGAAGGCTCGCCGGCTCCTCGGCTCGCTCGCCTCGCCTCGCCTCGCCACCTGCGCCGCCGCCGCCGCCGCCGCTCGCGCTCAGCCCCTCCGGCTTCTCCTCCTCCTCCCGGCGCGCAGCCTAGCCCGGGCCAGGCCAGCCTGGCTTTTTTTGCCCCACTCGGGCCACGCCCCCGCCGGGCGCGGATTGGGCGGCCGGCGCGGGGGGGCGGGTCCCGATTGGCGGACGGCTTTGACAGCCGGGGCCCGAGGAGGAGGGGGGGTGAGAGAGAGAGAGAGTGGGAGGGAGGGAGAGAGGGAGAGCGGCGCCCCCCCCCTCGCCCCCCCCCGCGCCAAGGTGGGTTGGAGCGTGCAAGGCAACAGAGCCGCAGAATCATGCGCAATGCTGGAGCCGAGGCCGGGAGCGCTCTCTTCTCCCCCCCCCGCCCTACTCGCGTCCCCCCCCTCCCCACCGCTTGCACTGCATGGCCACTTCTCCAACGGGAGGATGCTCCGGGACCAGGAGGGGGGGCTGGAGGAGGGGGCTGGCCCGTTGCAGCGCATTCATCCCGGGAGATCTCCGCAGAGCTTCCCGCTGCGGCTGGTGCGGAGGAGGAGGAGGGGAGGGGCAAGGAGGGAATCACCCCCCCATCCGCCCCCACTCTTCCTCTCCCCCCCCCATTTTGCAAAGCAGGGGAGCCTTCTCCCTTGACTTGGGGGCTTCCCACTCTTCTGATGTTCCTCCGGGCCCGTTTTGGGATGGTGGGGGGGGGTTCTCCCCGCTTTGTCCGACCGCTCCCGGCCCTGCTCCTGCAGCTGAGCTTTCGGGACGACCCCTCCTCCCTTCCTCCCCTCTTCCTCCCCCCCCCCCCCCGCTTCCCCGCCCCGACCCTCCATCAGCAGCCTCCAGTCCCGGGCCATCCACGGCCCGTGGAAGGAGGCGGCTCGGAGCAGGCTCGGATGTCACGTTTTCTACAAAAGGGAAACAGAGGCAGCCTCCGGAAAGCGGCTGGAAGGCACGTCGGTGGAATTTTCGCGGGGGGGGGGCTGCGGGATGCGCATAAGGCCCGCCTGGTGGGGATGATGGGGGAGGTGATGAGGAAAGAGCGAGGGGGGGAGGCTGTGGGGTCTCAGCTGGTTCTTACTGAGCACCCACCTTCCCCAGGAGAGGCGCAGGGGGCCACTAGCCATGCCAGGAAGTTCCTTAGACTTGGGGACTCTTGTGCTCAGTGGAATGGAAGAGGATGCTTGGCAAAGGCCAGCTGCCTGGATTGGCTGGGTTCCCACAACACGCAAACCCCCTTCCCCATCAACCTGAGTTTTATGAAGCACAACCATGATACTATGCTTTGGTATCCGACAGAGGTCTACCTTGGCCTGCTCTGCTGGTGGGTTTCACGCCATCTGGGTAAAGAGTGAAGTGCTGGGTCTGCAGCCCCCTGAGTTTCAACCAACCCAATCCCGTTCTAACCTAGTTTAATGAGCTAGCCAACTCCAACCGTGGTGTATTTTCAGAGATCTCATTTGCTCTTCCAGTTTTATCCCCTTCTGTTATTTGGTTATGGAGAGAAAGGCATTGCAGGAAACAGGAAGGAAGCCTTGGGAAAATCAAAATCATCGCCATCATCATCCTAGTTTACCACTAAAGGTTGACCATGTTGAAGGTTTCTATACCATCCAAAGTTTGCTAGAAGAAAGTCAGGGAGGGAACCCTTTTGGATCAAAGACAACATATTACAGCCCAGGGAACTTTGGATTTTCTAGATACTGTGAAATAAAATTCCCAACATCCTTTGCTACACATATCAGGGCTGCAAACAACTAAGGTTGAGCACCATCTGGGGAACAAGTTAACCATCTCTGATCTGACCTGCAAATGATGCCATATTGTCTCTCCCTCCCTCCCTCCCTCCCTCCCTCTCTCTCTCTCTCTCTCTCACACACACACACACTCCAGTCCTAGAGTTTCCCAGTCGAGGACTACTCAACCGGTCGTAAGTCGAGGACTACTCAACTGGTGCAGCACCATTTGCAGAATAGGACTTTTGGCAGGCTCAGCAGGGCAGAGGCAGCCTGGGCAATTCCTATTGGCTTTTGAAAGCCAATAGAATTAGACTCTATTCAAGAGAGTCTATTCTATTGGCTTTCAAAAGCCAATAGAATAAAAGGGAGTAGCACAGCTAAGGAAAAGGGGAAAAAAATGGCGGACTGCGTTGTTTGGCGACCCCCGTGAAATGGTCGTTCGACCCCAAATGGGGTCCCGACCCACAGGTTGAGAACCACTACTCTAAAGAGGTGATGGCCTTCATTTCCAGGCAAAGTTTATAGACAGCCATAACTTATTGCAAAGTTCAGGCATCTGTGCTGGCTTTCTAAATGCACAGATTTACACACACACAAGCCTTTGTCTTTTTCATTGGGGCAAATGCATACGGAATTGAGAGGTTGGAGCATTGTAAAACAGTATGGCAAAATAATACCTGCAATTAATAATTTCAGCTAAAGTATGGCAATGTCATGGAAGAGCCAGTATTGTCTACTCATCAAGGCACCAGGCTAAAAGCCAGGAGACAGACAGTTCTAGTCCTGCCATAGGCATGAAAGCCAGCAGGGTGATTTTGAGCCAATCTCTCTCAACCCAGCTCACCTAAGAGAAGGAAGGTGTATAAAACATGTTCACTACCTTGAGTTATTTATAAAAATAATAAAGGAAAGATATTAGATAGATAGATAGATAGATAGATAGATAGATAGATAGATAGATAGATAGATAGATAGATAGATGAGAGATGGATGGATGGATGGATGGATGGATGGATGGATGAATGGAGCTGATAGATCAATGGACTGATAGATTTATAAAGAGAGAGACTTCTGCAGGTTCATTGATAACTGTAGTGCATAATGCTATTATCCTCACAATCCTGAGTGGGATTTCATGGGATTTCTTGCATGAAAATATTTGCACACTTAAAACATGGGTTAGTATTCTTAGAAGGGCATCACTTACTGGGATTACACATTTTTCTAAGCTAAGGGTCTTTTTCAGCCTTTTATCAAAGATACAGGAACTAGCTGGGTTTGTATCAGCCATGAAACATGATTTATAAACAATAATGGCTGGCAAACTAAATAAAAATAAAACACCATAATGGATTACAAGCCACAAAACTTCATAGACCATGCAAAGCTAAAAGCAAAATACATTATGGCTAAGAGTAATATGTGCTTGGGGGACCCAGCCTCAATTTGTCATGGTAACACAGACCAAGGATGAGTGGCCTTCGCTCACTGTAAAAACACGCTTTTCCTGCAAAGCTGTCTGTTCAGCCAAAATATCTGAACTGCAGGATCAGTCCCTAACATTAGATGTCTCAGGTAGCAGGTCAAGAACTTCTGCCAAACCAGACAAACACTGGACTGGATAAAGAAATAGAAGAGAACAGACCAAAGTTTAGAGTTCAGCCCCTGATATTGGATTGCGCAACCCATCCCTCTTAAACAGTGATCATACAATTAGGTTCACAGGAGTTCTAGACTTCCAAAATATTTGGAAGACATTCCACATGGGGCAAAGGAAGTGGTTTTAAAGCCATCTCAACTTTTCTGGTCATTACAGATTTTTTGGCTATTATACCATGTCATATAGATCTGATCTATATGAACACTCTGTGTGATCTATGTGAATCTGATCTGTGTGAATGCTCCAACACTGGAGGCTTTTTAAGAAGAATCTGGACAGCCACTTGTCAGAAATGGTCTAGGGTTTCCTGCCTAAGCAGGGGGTTGGACTAGAAGACCTCCAAGGTCCCTTCCAACTGTGTTATTCTGTCATTCTGATATTATTGAAGGCAAACCTCTGGATCTTGATTGCATCTCATATCCCTGCCTTGGAAAGCCCTTCAGCTAATCAATATCATTGCCATATCCTACACTCCTATGGCAGATTCTAGGAAGTGGTCAACACCATCTCCCCCCTCAAAGAAAGATTAATATTCATATTGTCAGAATCCAATTATATTTCATCTTTAATTATCAAACATAGAAACTCCCAATTCTGCCTTCTCTGGATTCTGCCATAAGAGGGAGAAAAGGGGGAGAGCAAAGGGGCTTTATGGCCCTCACTTCCTTCAGCACACTTCAAAGGACTGAATGTGTGTTTATTGTGGCCTCTAAGCTTTAACATATCAAAGAAGAGTAATTGCCTTTCATGTAGTTATCTGAAGTCTCCATCCAGACGGAAGAAGAAAGGGGATGGAATTGTGATACTTGAAACTATCACTGGAAGGGGGGTTGATTGGGTGGGACTACTGGGGAACCCCTTAAAACCTTGAATGGGAGAGCTTGAACCCCAAGTCCTGTCTAGCATGCCTGCAACCATTTTCTCTTAATAAAGGATTCCTGTTGGAAGAATTATTCCAAGAGTTCTGTCTTCTTAAGATGCAAAGTGGGGTGGGTCCTCACATTAGACAGGACTTGCAAAATTAATCCACCTGGAAGGAAGACCCTTGCCGGGGGATTTTGCAAAAATTTACCATGTCAGACAATGGAGCAAAAGAGGGGGAAAACTCCCTGGAAAGAGAGCCGCTGACCCAGTTGGAACCTTGCCAGATGTTTGGATCCGAGAGGTCAGATTCCTCGGAAGAAGAAGTGGTGGAGACACGGGACCACAAGCCTCGCTGGTCAATGGGCGTTGGAAAGAAAAGTGAGTGGGGAAAGGAATCAAGAAAGGTGACCCTGAGACGGGGGACCAAGCAACCAGAATGGAAGCAGGAGATGGAGAAATCCCTGCACGCAAGTGAAGAGAGAGAAAGCTGGGCACCGTACTCAGACTGGATCCTAGAGAAAGCTATTGACCTGATGAAGAGAACTCTCAGCTCCCTAGGAGAGCAGAATACTGAACCCTACGGCTGCCCCAGTTCCTGGAGCCGCAAAGGGAGAGACACCGAGGGGAACGTGGAACCTGCAACCCCAGGGACATCTACTGATCCCGGAGCTCCCACCCCCTACCGGACCACAGATGGCAATCTGGACGGAAGGCACTACCACCCACAACAGAGGCACCGATCCATTCCCAGACGTCCACCGTTGGAAGTGAAATTCAAAGGGGAGCCAACACGCTTGGGATTTTTCCTAACCCAAGTCCTCAGCTACATGGAGGAATATGGGCAGGACATTCCCAGCGACAAAGCCAGCATCCGGATCGTGCAATCTGCCCTGGATGGACCAGCTGCGGATTGGGTAGTGAACTTGCATGACTCCAATGCCCCAGAACTCAGTAACTTCAACCGTTTCATGTCCTCTTTGAGAAGACGATTTGAAGACCCCCTGGCTGATCGCAAAGCCCGTGAAAGAATAACAACGATGAGGCAGGGCAAACGCCCAGTGGCTGAGTATACACAAGAATTCCGGGCCATTGCCAGCAAACTGAATTGGCCAGAAGACATCCTCCTTGGCCATTTCAAAGACGGACTAAACTATGATCTATATGATGCTTGCCTACCCCGGGGGGACCCACATCGACTTGAGGAATGGTACGTCTTGGCAGAGGAAGCAGAGATCGACATATTGAAGAGGCACCGCCGAGAAAACAATGGAGCCGCCCCCCGCCTGAGCTGACACACCAACCGGTGAAATCATCGATACAGCCAAGAAGCAATGGGGTGTTTCAAGTGCGGAAGAGAAGGGCATCGAGCTGTAGAATGCCGCTCAAAGGCCCCCCAGCACAACCCAGACAGATCCCAAATCAACAAACCCGGAAAGTATTCAGCTAAGCCAAAAGAAACGGCCATGAGAATGATGGAAATTGCAGAAACCCCCACCTCTGCTCACCCAAGGGAAAGGACTCCAGCCTACACCACAGGGCCGGTGGATGCCTCAGATGACAGCTCGGAGGGCGAACCCCTGGTAAGTGGATGCATCACACCCATCTTCAAAACAGTGACTATATTAATCCCCCCATGCCCGAAGCTGTGAAGGTGAAAGCCTTAATAGACTCTGGCTGTACCCGCTGCCTCATTAGCCCAACACTAGTGGGGAATCTGGGCATCCCATCCAGGAGACTGGAACAACCAATCTCATTTGGCCAGCTAGATGGATCCATAGCAGGGGGGGTGCCAGCTACCCTAGCCACTTTGCCAATACATCTCTCCCTGGGCAACCATGAAGAGGACTTAACGTTTGTGGTGACCCCAGGTATGGAATGCCCAATGATTCTAGGGATGGAATGGTTGAAAAAATGGAACCCCTGGGTAAATTGGAGGACGACAGAAATCAAATTCCCGAAGGGGGACCCTATGGACTTAAAACCCCAAGGGAGGCTACCAGAATCAAGAATAGAAAAAGCATCCATAGGAGAGGAAAAAAGATTAACAGAAATACCAGAGGAATATAGGGACCTTGCTGAAGTCTTCAGTGAGGAGAGGGCGAATGAGCTTCCCCCCCACCGACCCACAGACTGTACCATTGAATTCAAGCCTGGGGCAAAACTCCCGAAGCCCAGATTATACTCCATGAGCCCAAAGGAGAAGGAGGAAATGGAAAGATTTATAAAAAAAAACCTGGAGAGAGGTTTCATTGAGCCAGCCAAGCCTAAAGTGGCTGCCCCGGTCCTTTTTAGAGAGAAGAAGGATGGCTCCTTACGTTTATGCGTGGATTATAGGGCCCTGAATACAATCAGTGAAAGCAACCTATACCCGCTGCCCCTCATGAAAGACATGCTGTCACACCTATCGAAAGGGAAAATTTTTTCTAAACTAGACTTAAGGGAAGCTTACTATCGAGTAAGAATCAAGGAAGGGGACGAATGGAAGACTGCATTTAACTGCCCCATGGGGTGCTATCAATTCAAAGTCTTGCCATTTGGATTACAAGGGGGCCCTGCAGTCTTTATGCAATTAATCAATGACGTTCTAAGGGAGCACCTGTTTAAGGGGGTCCTTGTTTACTTGGACGACATTCTTATCTTTACCGAAACAAAAGAAGAACACGTCAAACTTGTCAGAGCGGTTTTAAAGAAGCTGCGAGCCGCTCACCTATATGCCAAACTCTCAAAATGCGAATTCCACCAGGAAAGGATAGACTACCTAGGCTATCGCATATCCCCACAGGGCATTGAAATGGACCCAGAGAAGGTCAGAGCAGTATTAGAATGGGCACCACCCCGCACAAGAAAGCAACTACAAAGTTTCCTGGGCTTTGCAAATTTTTACCGCCAATTCATCCCCTCATTTGCACAGATAGCCTTGCCCCTCACTAACTTACTAAAAACGAAGGGAACATCCTCAGTAAAACCTAGCCAGCCACTAAAATGGACAATGGAGTGCCAAGCAGCGTTTGAGAGACTAAAGAGACTTTTTTCTGCCGAACCAGTACTAAGGCACCCAGACATGGACAAACCCTTCATAATACAGGCAGATGCAAGTGATGTGGCAGTGGGGGCTGTGCTATTACAAGAAAATGATGATGCAGTATTGCAACCCTGTGCATATACATCTAAGAAACTCACGGAAACAGAACAGCGCTGGCCCGTATGGGAGAAGGAGGCTTATGGGATACGTTGGGCATTACTCACGTGGCGACAGTTCCTGGAAGGCAACAAAATCCCCTTCCAGGTATGGACTGATCACAAAAATTTAGAAGCCCTGAAAACTCCCAGGAAACTCAATCCCAAACAAGCCCGCTGGTCCCAGCATTTTCACCAATTCCAATTTAAGCTCAAACATTTACCAGGAAGAAAGAACTTCCTGGCAGATGCACTATCTCGCATGCCCCAATATAACAGCGCACGAACCACAGACTCTAGACCAATAATGGCAGAGTCACAACTGGCAGCGCCAGTAACCACAAGAACCCAAGCCAAAATAAAACCACAACTGGACAGCCAAACTGGGATTGAATTCAGAAAAAGTTTGGAAACAGATGATTGGTTCCAGAAAAACAAACATGTGTGCACAATGAGAGACGGATTGCCTTGGGTAGGGGAAAAGTTATATATACCAACAACTCAAAGACTAACTTTCATGCAACTTTGCCATGACACAAAATCAGCAGGGCATTTTGGATTTGTAAAAACTTTACACTTAATTAAACGGCAATTTTGGTGGCCATCAATAAAAAAGGACATAGAAAGTTATGTTGCCAGCTGCCCAACCTGTGCATCAGCAAAGAGGTTGCAAGGGAAATCGCCAGGGCTGTTACAACCAGTGGCAAGTCCCTCAGCCCCCTGGAGGGAAATAGCCATGGATTTTATAGTGGAATTGCCTGAAAGCAATGGGAATACTGTTATCTGGACAGTCACGGACCTATTTTCCAAACAGGTGCACTTTATCCCTTGCCAAAAAATTCCCACTGCAAAGGCCTTAGCAAAACTTTTTATCCAGCACATTTACAGATTGCACGGGGCACCCCAACGCATCATCTCTGATAGGGGAGTGCAATTTACGTCTACATTTTGGAAGGAATTTTTATCCCTCTTAGGGACCACTCAGGGACTGACATCTAGCCATCACCCTCAGACAGATGGACAAGCGGAACGCTGCCAGTCGGTACTTGAGCAATATTTGAGATGTTTTTTAAATTTCCAACAGAGTGATTGGACGGACTTACTTCCTTTTGCAGAAGTTGCCTACAATAATGCAGTCCACTCCAGCACAGGCTACACTCCTTTTCAAATAGCCAACGGCCAAAGTTTCAACCCTATGCCAGAGTTAACCCCAAAAGAACCAACGATCCCTTCACTGAAAGAATGGATGGAAAGCCTACAAAACACCTGGCCAATAGTCAGAAAATCACTAGATGAAGCTAGGCGGGCATACAAAGCACAAGCCGATAAAAAAAGGGTTGAGCCTACACCATTCATTATAGGAGAAATGGTGTACTTATCTACAAAATACCTAAAGTCCCTACAGCCCTGTAAAAAACTTGGACCAAAATATATAGGACCTTTTCCAATTAAAAGGATCATAAATCCAGTAACAGTAGAATTAGAATTACCCAAAAACCTCAGGCAAATACACCCAATTTTTCATTGCAGCTTGCTGAAAAGAGAGCATCAGTCACCTCTACGGCCAAAAATCCCCCCCCCACCACCTCCAATCATGGTGGAGGGGGAACAACACTTCGAAATAAAAGAGATCCTTGACTCTAGGAGATATCGTGGAACAACTCAGTACCTAGTTGCCTGGAAACACCTCCCTGCCTCACAAAATGAGTGGGTCCATAAACGTCACGTCAGAGCCCCGAAGCTATTGAAGAAGTTTCACACAGAGTATCCTAACAAGCCTAACTAAATTTTTTACTTGTGTTTTCTTTCAGGTGGATCTCTCTTATTGTTAAGAGGGGCCGGATGTCAGAATCCAATTATATTTCATCTTTAATTATCAAACATAGAAACTCCCAATTCTGCCTTCTCTGGATTCTGCCATAAGAGGGAGAAAAGGGGGAGAGCAAAGGGGCTTTATGGCCCTCACTTCCTTCAGCACACTTCAAAGGACTGAATGTGTGTTTATTGTGGCCTCTAAGCTTTAACATATCAAAGAAGAGTAATTGCCTTTCATGTAGTTATCTGAAGTCTCCATCCAGACGGAAGAAGAAAGGGGATGGAATTGTGATACTTGAAACTATCACTGGAAGGGGGGTTGATTGGGTGGGACTACTGGGGAACCCCTTAAAACCTTGAATGGGAGAGCTTGAACCCCAAGTCCTGTCTAGTATGCCTGCAACCATTTTCTCTTAATAAAGGATTCCTGTTGGAAGAATTATTCCAAGAGTTCTGTCTTCTTAAGATGCAAAAATAATCGGGCAGTAGGAACCCTCTCCATGGGATCAACATAAACAAAGGATTCCACCTGGTGACAATTAATCTAAAGCTAACCAACCTTTTAGTCAAGGGATCTTGGTCTCAGATTGCTTATAATCTGCTTTTCTCTTCGTCAGAACAGAACAGGAGAAGGAGGAGGAAAAATGTTGAAGGCCCCGAGTCAGCTTTTAATCCCAGGATTTGAAAGGAAAGCCTGCAGATTCCCTCTCAACGCCTTGAGCTTCCACAACTCAACAGGATTTGTCCCCTTATTATTATTTTTTAAGAAAAGAACCAAAAGTTCCTGATCCGTACTTGAAGGGTTAGGGATGAACAGAAAAAGGGGAGTTTATCTACGGAGGCTACAGTTTTATGGAGTATATAATTTAAAGGATAATTATGGTATTGTTTTTAATTCAAAATTTCATTTCATTCATGTCTTCTTTAAGGGTGCTCCTGTAGATTATTTCAGTAATTTGGAAACATAATAAGTGAACCCTGCTACATTTTAGGATTTCCCTTGCTTGCTTTATTGGGTAGGGGTGGATACTGCCCCAAAAATTCTTTTTCTTGGTTTTTACCTGGCCCATTCTCTCTATAGTGCTTGTGATTAGTACTTATTATTTATTGACTAAACTGCAGACGGTGGGTTGCACAACACAATAAGTCATAGACCATGATTTACATACCATGGTAACTGAATGAACAAAACTCATTAAGATACATTATGCTTCCACATGTCCTTTGAACATTTCCTAGTTGGTATGAGTCCTAATTGTGCCTTATTATTATGAACTGTCCTAAAACGTTTATCTGATGAACCCATCTGATAATGGTTAGCATACCAAAGCCATGTATGATAAAACTTAAACCATATATGCCAGTGCAGGGGTAGGAAACCTTGGCTCTTTTATGACTTGTGGACTTCAACTCCCAGAATTCCTGAGCCAGCCATGCTGGCTCAGGAATTCTGGGAGTTGAAGTCCACGAGTCATAAAAGAGCCAAGGTTTCCTGCCCCTGTGCCAGTGTTTCTCAACTATATGGACTTCAACTCTCAGAATAGTCCAGCAAGTAAGGCTGACTGGAGGATTCTGGATACTGAAGTCCACACATCTTCCAAAGACCAAGGTTGAGAATCACTAATATATGCTGAGGCTCTCACAAAAGTTGACCATGGATAGTGTCACTTAACACTGAAGGATTCCTTTGTCATGGTCCACTCATCTACACTGATGTTAGGACTGATGTGTCTTATCAGGTGAAATTCTGGAGTCACCAAAATGATATTGTTGTTTCTGTCCCTTGCAGTTCTCCCACCTCTTCCTTGTATAGATATTCCATGGTTTGTTGCTGATTAACCGACCGCATTGCATGGGAAGCTTGCTCTGGGATTTATAAAACCATACAAATCCCATGTTTGGGGTGTTTAAATGATACAACCCAGTAATTCAAACTGAGGTCTAAAAGTTGAATTCCACACCCTGTCTTCAGTCAGGCAAAACCAAACAAATTTGCATTGCATTGAATGTTTTATTTTGCGTGGTTTGCATTGTTTAGTCCCGTTTACATGAGTAAAAACATTCAAACAAGAAAAAAATGCAAAAAATTGGGAAATAAGTAAATAAATACACTTTCTGTTTGGGGATTGAGTTCCCAATTGGCAAGGAACCAGAAGTCTCAATTTCTCTGCACTTATTTAGAAGTTTCCTGGTTTCCTGCTACCCCTGATTGTGCAAGTTTTATCTTAGGGTAAGGAAGGGCATGCGGGGGGGGGGGGAGGCTTGGCTACATCCAGAGGATCAAGGCATAAATGATGTTTTAGGATTTGAGGTTAAGATCTGAAGAGTTCCATGAGCTGTCCATGGTCCTGTTTCTCTAGGAATGGAGCTCCAGATTACAGACCTTGTATTTTACAAAGATTAGTGGGTTCAATTGCAATACAACTGTACCAGTTAATGTGCAGGGGAGGGGGAAGGAAGAATTATATACTCTGGAAGTAATGGTATCAATTGCATTTAATTAATAATGTCCAATTAATGTTCAAATCCAATTGTCCAATTAGTTCATGTCCTAGTGCCAGATTCCTCCTAAGTGCAATCATTATCGGCTGAAGATGATGATGATAACGAAAACCATGCCTGGTTCTTTTCTATAGAAATCAACTTTTTATCTCATTATGAACCCTTCAGAAAGCTAATTTCTTCCTCACAGCCCCAGTAGTCAAGTCAAGTCTATAGGAACCAGTGTTACATTAAGAAAAAGGATGAGTGGGGAATGTGGGAAACTTGGTCCACAGCATCAAGTCAAGGGTCTATTTCAAGCCCCTCCCTCCCCTTAGAATGTTTTCAGGTGCACGGATCAGCACCACACATTAAATTCCAACTAAGATGATTTATTGCTCATGCTTATACACAAGAATCTAGTCAACTAGTGTTCAGCACTAAATTGGCCCTAGATAAGAGTAAACAGAATTCAAGAGAGGATGAACTTAAACCACTTGTGAGTAGGTAATTATTCTAAGCTGATAACTCTCTTGACTATGCCTCCAGGCTCTTCCTGTCCTTCACTTACCCTCCTGGAGGCATTTGATCCCATTCTACTGAAGAGAGCCTCAAGGAGATCAAGACACAAAGAGATGCAATTGTGTGGGCAGGCGTGATTTCAGTGAAGGTTTGGTTGGGAAGATAAGACAAGAGGCTTGCATTACTCCAGTTGACTTTATACAGGCGGTTAATAAGAGATGACAGACAATTGCAGCTCTCTAATCCAGGAGTTGTTGTACAAGTGAGTCTATTAGTGGATTGATGACTAATGCAATATGTTGGAAGATGTACTAACAGGCTAAAGTGACCCAGTCAACTGACAGTACGATGTTACATATTGTTTTAAAGCTGTCCCCCCCTTCATCTTCACAGGTGGATCATCCTGACTCTATAGCTCAAAAATAATTTCCACCCTCAAGGCAGCTGTGGTAGTTAATCAGCAATCAACCATGGAATATCTAGTGCAGAGAAGAGCAACAAAGATGATTAGGGGATTGGAGGCAAAAACAAATGAAGAACAGTTGCAGGAATTGGGTATGTCTGGTTTAATGAAAAGGAGGACTAGGGGGTGACATGATAGCAGTGATCCAATATTTGAGGTGCTGCCACAAAGAAGAAAGGGTCAACATATTTTCCAAAGCACCAGAAGGCAAGATAAGAAACAATGGGTGGAAATTAATCAAGGAGAGGAACAACCTAGAACTAAGGAGAAATTTCCTGACAGAACAATTAATCAGTGGAACAACTTGCCTCCAGAAGTTGTTCCAGAATGGAGGTTTTTAAGAAAAGACTGGACAACCATTTGTCTAAAATAGTATAGCGTCTCCTGCATGATGAGAAGACCTCCAAGGTCCCCTCCAACTCTGTCATTCTGTTTTTCTGCTTCTTTCAGTTGTTTTCTGCTCTGGTTGGCTTTGATGTTATCTAGCTTCACTTTTTTGGTGGCCTCATTTTCTTTTACTGCTGGCCGTTCTGAGCATAACTGTCTTTTTCCAGCAAGTCTGCTTGCATGACAGGGCCAAATTAAGTAAGGTGGAATGTTGTGATTCTGCCTTCCAGTGATGTGTCTGATTTTATATGCTCCAGTACTTGCTTATTCAGTACTGTACCTTTGCTATCCAAGCGATGTGCAGGAACTTTCTCCATATTTGGTTTTCCTTCTGTCTAGTTTTTTTCATTAGCCTTTCCAATGTGAAAGCTTCTTAGTAGGTTGGACTTCAATTGCCACTGGAATTATGCAGAATCTAAAGGTCTGAATTCATGCTCTAAACTCCCCATTCCTCCCTGCAGGCTTGACTGTACCAGTAAGCAAAGAAAGGGCATTTTGTCCAATGGGTTGATGTCTATGGAGATACTCAGTCATCCAAGTCATGGTTGTCCCAAAGCACCTTTGGGACGTCCTGTGGTAGCTGCTCAGAGGTAAAATAATAATAATAATAATAATCCAGCTGTTCAACTGTTCTGTGAGACAAATGGAAGATCAATTTCTAACAGCTCTTTCAATAGAGGACAGTCTAGTACAGGGGTGTTAAACTCGCAACGTCACATAATGTGTCGCAACGTATCACAACTTTTTTTTCCATTGCTGGCAATGGGGTGAGCATGGTTTTGCTATGATGCATCTGGCCCGCGGGCCGGCAGTTTGACACCCCTGGTCTAGTGCAACGTGTCTCAATCTTGTTGAGTTCAGCATTCTTCAGTCTTGGGGGTTCCACCCATCTTAAAGTTTGCCAAGGTTGAGAAACACCAGTCTAGTAGAAGACCCAGCTCCATATACAGGAATCTTCCATGAAAAGCAAAGCAAATGGTGTCCATGTGGGATTACTTTTTCAAAAGAAGAGGGAAATACCAGGGGATCATGAAGATGGTGGGACTTTTGCAGAAATGGCAAAATTGACCTGTTTGATCAGAAACAAGTACTTTTATAAAAGACTGGAAACCTTTTATGGACTTTTTGCTGGAAAAATCGATTGGTGACTTATGGATTTACTGATTAAAAAGGGGTGAATGTGGAAATACAAGAAGTATTTTGTAATTTTATCACTTTGGATAATGAACTTGTTTATTACTGCTGTAAAGAAGATCAGAAGTGACTTCTTTATATTTCTTTGCCTTTTGCCCTATCTCCTTTGCCCTTTGCTCTTTTCCATGCAGTTTCCTTTCCTTGTACTTGCACTCTTTTCTACTTGTTTATTTATTTATTTATGAGACTTATATACCGCTTTAAGTGCAAGCACTCTCTAAGCGGTGTACACCAGTAAGCAATGTATATATATATATTTACATTGCCCCCAACAATCTGGGTCCTCATTTTACCTACCCCGGAAGGATGGAAGGCTGAGTCAACCTTGAGCCGGTGAGATTTGAACCGCTGACCTGCTGAACACAGTCAGCTAAAGTGGCCTGCAGTACTGCACTCTAACTGCTGCGCCACCTCGGCTCTTTTATCTTATGTTCCTCAATTTCACTCTCTAATTTTATGTTTACCTTTTATTTATGTAAAAATCTTCAATAATATTTTTTTTAAAAAAAGAGGGATAAGTACCAGATTGCAGACTTCCTTCACTGACAAAGTTGTGACAGCCATCATGCTGACAGATGTATACTGTGCCAATGGATTCTCGTATACTAGGCATTTTCAGCAATGGCAAGTGAATGGAGTGTGTAACATAAATAAGTGGCTACTTTGTCCCATTAGCTCATATCTGAAGAGTCCCCTCTTTTTGTGTTGTTGTCCTCCTCCTTTACTCTTGGGACCCATTGTTTACTTTATCCCTTCCTTCTGCATCATTCCTCTTCTCAGTTTTACCAGTGTCTATGTTCTTCCAACTCTTTTCCTTCACTCTCTCCTTTCGCCAGGAAAAAGAAAATATCACCACAACAGCAACCGTTGGCCATGAGATAACGTAGCGCTTCTCATTTTGCTTGAAGCGTTCAGCGTTATTAATTTTGAACCCAGAGAAAGTATTAGCAGAAATTTCAAGGATAGGTTGGAAAAATAGCTCCAATATTTTGCACCAGCTTAGAATTTTTCTCTAGGTGAGACTTCAATATGTGAAGGCTTTCTTCAAAATGATGGATAGAAAGATATCCTTTGCTCACAACGATTGCTTTAAAACATTACAGGGGCAGTTTCAAATGGCTTGACCTTCCAAACAATTGCTGAGATCATAAACCTTGATATAAAAATCAGTGAGGTATAATAGTAAAGTTTTTGGACTGGTTCTAGAGAGAAGGCCATTAAGTCCCCATTCAGCTGTGGAGTTCATTCAATGACCTTTGCCCAGGTCACTATTTCTCAACTCAGCCTGCCTCAAAGGTTTCATTATTGTATGAAAAAAAAATGAGGGATAAATCAGATGTATATCATCTTGAGCTCTAGGAAGAAAAGCGGAACGTCAAGGAGACAGACAGATAGATGATAGAAAGATAGATGAGTGGATGATATAGATAGATACTGATAGGTAGGTAGGTAGGTAGTAGACAGACAGATAGATATGGATGGATGGATGGATGGAGAGAGAAAGAGAGAGAGAGATGAAAGTGTTCAACAGATGCTAGCTTTTTGCTTCCTCTATATTGTCCATAAGAAAGAAGTATAAACAATTCTAGTTGAATCCTTCAAATCCAAGCCATGTAATGTATGAGCCAGTTTGGTGTAGTGATTAAGGTGCTGGCCTAAAAACTAGTAGTCAGTGAGTTCTAGTCCCACCTTAGGCATGAAAGCCAGCTGAGTGACTCTGGGGGCCAATCACCAGGACCCAGTGAGTTAGTAAGGAGGTTTGCATTTTTGTTTGTTTGTTTGTTTGTTTTGTATTTTCAACTTTGTAAGCCACCCAGAATCATGGGTAGGTGGCTATATAAATGTAACCAATGAATCAGTAAAATAAAATTGTTGCAAAAACAACAACAACCCAGAAATGTGAGGAGCAGATAACTTGAAAACCAATCAGAGACATAAATCCAGTTATCCTAAAAAACGGCATTCCATCCTGACTCCACTGGCCGACACACATCAGGAAGGAGAGAAAAGGCCATTTCCTCAAATTAATAACATCACCATTGGCTCTTGACTTCACTAATAAGCTCAGGATACAGACAGAGTCCTGGAGAAGGGCTCCATTTGCAACATCGGTTGCCCTAATTGCTCTGGACTTGTGGTGGCAGAAAGCCCGTCAAGCAAATTAACCTTGATTCATCACTCCTCCCCAATCGATTGCAGTAACCCAGACTTCAGGAAGATGAATTCATGCCTGCACCTTCACAAGTGAACTGCAGGTCCTGTGTTTTACTGGTTGTGTGCACATTGCTTGTCTTGTCGGTAACTCGTAAGAAAGAGGCAAAAAGAGGAAGGGCACAATGGCTCAGAAATCAACTGGGAGTTGAAGTCCACAAATCACAAAAGAGCCAAGGTTCCCCAGCCCTGGCCTAAGCCATAAACCATGCTTTAGCTAGAGTTGCCCTCATACAATACACAATCCATGGACCAAAAGCAAGCCAACAACTTTGGGTGATGCGTAGCTTCAATCTCTGGGCTTGTTTGAATAATCATACATATAATATATAATACATGCATGTCCTATATATGTTCTTTGAGGTCCAGCTGATATAGGACAAGAGAGATTTCAGTGTTTGGGCCATGAATAAAGTCTGTTCAGAAGCAGAGACACTTTAGAGAAGAAAAAGGACTAGGAAACTCTCTGAACAATTTTAAAATAGAGCTGAATGCATCCTTTCCTCTGAATCTTTTTCAATGGATGTTTCTCACCCATCAACTGGGAAATTAAACAATAACTTAGCGCAAACCCCATTTATTTAAGACCTGGTTTCTTTGCAACTAAAAATGTGAATATGTGTGTGAGAAACCAGATAATTTCACGTCTTGATTGCAAGGATTTCAAAGCTTATGCCGCGTAAAGATTTAGTAGAAACTCTTAGGGATGAAATTCAGACAAACTCAGTATTAGGTGCTCCAGTGTGTTTGTATCACAGACAACGGAGATTGTAATATTAAAAAAAAAACAGGAAAAGGGTGGGAAGAGGTACAATAGGTGAGCAGAAAAATTTTGAGAGCCTCTAAACTGATCAAGAAAACTTACAGTGTTTTATTACCATTTCAATCCAGAATTTTTTTAAAAAAATATATTAGTAGAACATGGATACTTTCTAATTAAATATTTCATCTACCCATAACCTGGGCTGTTTTCTGGATGCTAACATTAAAGGCATAGGGTAGATTTACCTCCAGCACACCCTACAGAGGCTGGCTTCCTCTCTCTGTGTGGTTATGTCAGATGGAAAGTCTTCCACACTTTTGCAACTAGAGTGGGCTAAGGAGACAAAGATCTAAGAGCAGTAGAGCCAATTTGGTCTAATGGTTAAGACATCCAGCTAGAAAGTAGGAGGTGATGAGTTCTACTCCTGCCTTCGGCATGAAAGCCAGCTTAGGTGGTTTTCGGCCGATCACCAGAAGACAGTGAGTTCTAGTTCCGCTTTAGGAATGGAAGTCAGCTGGATGATTTTCAGCCAATCACCAGAAGACAGTGAGTTCTAGTTCCTCTTTAGGCATGGAAGTCAGCTGGGTGATTTTTGGCAATCACCAGGAGACAGTGAGTTCTAGTTCCACTTTAGGCATGGAAGTCAGCTGGGTGATTTTTGGCGATCACCAGGAGACAGTGAGTTCTAGTTCCGCTTTAGGAATGGAAATCAGCTGGGTGATTTTAGGCCGATCACCAAGAGATTGTGATTCTAGTTTTGCCTCAGGCATGAATGCTGGCAGGGTGACTTTGGGCCAATCCCTCTCTCTCTCAGCCCAACCAACCCACCTCACAGGGTTGTTGTGGGAAAAATAAGAGGAGGAAGTAGTATTAAGTACGTTCGCCACCTTGAATTATTTATAAAAATAATACAAGTGGTCTAAAAATAAACAACTAAATCTCACCTTCCAGTTCCTCCCCCCAGTAACTATCCAGAGATATCACTTGATAGGTCAGTGGCCAATCTCCTAGCATTAAACTTATGTTATGTTTTTCCTATTTCTAAAGAGAACAACTTCAGTCACTGCATGATGACACAGTGCTCTATCCTTCACCATTGACTGGTATCACTGGAATAGGTAGCCTTGCTTTGTCACCAGCCTTTTCCTTTACACGACAACCCTTCGTAGAACACTGTAAAAAGAGGAATAAACTATGCAAAATAAAACATTCAATGCAAATTTGCTCGGTTTTGCTTGCCTGGGGTTAGAATTCAACTTTTAAACCTGAGTTTGGATTATTGGGTTGAATTATTGAAACACCCCAAACATGGAACCGGCAAGATTTTATAAATCCCAAAGCAAACTTCCCATCCAATGTTGTCAGTGGTTTTAGAGATGGATGGTTTGATCTGAATTCTCACATCAAGCAGAAGAGCTAGTAAGCTTGTCTGTGGACTGTACCATTTCAGGCTGTGGGGGGAGATCTAGTTATTGATTTACTACATCAGAGATATATTCCACCTCCCCCCCCCCCAATGAGGAATGATCTTGACAGACTTAAATCCTCCTCCATATCATCCAGTTGACTTTGTACAAGGATGTGCTTGTTCTTATAATGGCTTGGGTCTAGGAGAAAGCAAGATGTAGGCCAGCGACAAGATTAGCACATGATCTTTTGCTTGGAAAAACTAGGCTAAAATCTCACCCTTCTAGTAGGATGACTGGCGTCTTCTTAGAGAAGTCATGGGGGCTGCCTGACCCACTGACCCTGCTGGATCCTTAAAACCAACCTACAGGCTTCTCCTAGTTTTGTTAAGAGGCATTTTTTTCTGATCTAGGAAGCCTCACTTGCAGCTCCAGCAGAAGGAGATGTGAGCATATTTCTACACCTACTTCTGTAGACAGCTGGAAACTGTTGGCAAGATGCTTCAGTGTGAAAGTTGGTGGAGATGTGGCACTTGTTCCTGAGGTGGCAACAATCAGCATTTGGAGTTATGCCCAGGGAAAGTGTAGGAGAATTATAGCTACACCTAGACTTGAAAGCAAGCTCAGAAGCGGTTGATAACTGGGGACATCTCTGTATTTATTTCCCATTAATTTGCTAAAGCCATCCGGACACCCACTTTGTTCTCATCTGCTAACTTTCTAGGATTGCCAAGAATATCCTGTTCTCAACTCTACTAAATGAGGATAGGTTCACACATTATACTAAGCCGTGATTTCATCCTGGCTTGCAATAACATCTCGGCCTTCTGGATGTTGCTGAATTTCCATCATCCAGCATCCCTCGTGCTTCCTAGCAATGTTGGGTTTTCCTCAACATTCGGATGCCACAACTGGCTTATCCCTGAAATATATCACAATGATAACCTGGGTTTGTATAACAGTCCTATCTCAAGCCAAATTAACATTCTGAATGCCACATACTAAAGAAAGAGACTTCTTAAAAGCAGGTGATGAGGGAAGGGCATTTTAAAACCACCTGCTAAGATTCCAAAAAGCATATGGCTATCTCCCTGTTGGAAATTGAAATAATAAGTTGAAAGATGGTCTGGATGCTATGTAGAAAAAGGCAAGGAGAATAAGAATCATTTAACATAGAATAAAAGGGTTGAAAAAGCCTTGGAGGTCTTCTAGTCCAACCCTCTGCCCATAGCAGGAGACCCTATACCAGCAGGTGTCCAACCTTGGCAACTTTAAGATTTGTGGATTAAACTTTACGCCACAACTATTTTTATTAGGTGTTATTGTAGACTTTGATATTAAAGAAATTAATTTGATGTTGAATCTTATAACAGCTGCGAGATTACTGGTGGGGCAATATCGGAAGAAAGATTCAGTGCCTACTATGGAAGAATGGATACTCAAGGTGTCTAATTTAGCAGAAATGGCAAAAATTTCCGCTTATTTGAAGGATTATTCACAAGAAAGATACATTTCGGTTTGGAGAAGATGGATAGGTTATATTCAGAATAAATATGAGACTAAAAAGTATTATCTAGCTTATGAGTAAATTTTAGATTATTACTAATAGTGTAATATGGTTGAATTTATATTATTTTTAATAATATGGTTTAATTATATTATTATTTTCGTTTTTAATTTGTTAATATTTATTTTGAAAAGGAGTTAAAGCATGTTATGGATTTGATTGTTAGTATAGTTGGGTAATGTTAGTTAGATTATGATTGTTTATTTGTAACCCTGTAATCAGCTCTGGGAAGTGGGGGAGGGAAGGAGGGATTTGGGATATATATTGTATAAAATGTTTAAAACTTTTAATTAAAAAAAAAAGATTTGTGGATTGATTTCAACTCCCAGAATTCCCCAGCCAGCGTTTTAAAGTTGCCAAGACTGGACACCGCTGCCCTATACCTTTCCAGGCAAGTGGCTGTGATATTCCAGGCAAATCCCCAGTAATAAACCACCTACAACTTCCAGAGGCAAGCTCTTCCACCATGAATTCAAGTTCAAGACTTCGTGGTATGTTTTTTTTTTTTTCAGAACAGGAGCAGAAACGCCTCTGCTGAAATACGCCGGCAACGGAGAGATTGCCTTGCTCAAGCAAATGAAAACACTCCATTCACCCCACTGTTTGTAACCGATATGATCATTAGAGGCAGTCCAAGGAAATAATCGGATGGAAAGCAGGCACCTCGTTCCCTGTCTTGAGTGAGTTCCTTCCGCAAGAGCATCTTTAAGCAGCCAGATCGCAATACCGTCTTGGCATTTGCAGGAAAGTTGACAGTGACAATTTGTCACATTTGCACACCGCTCAAAAGAAAGGATGAAAAACTCTAAGAAAGAAACAACAAAAATAATTACAACCCGCCCCCCCCCACACACACACACATCCACATATGCAGGGATCTGCTCCAGATGAATCAGTTTAGACCAGGGCTTTTCAACCAGTGGTACGGGTACCGCCTGTGGTACATTGGCACCTGGCAGGTGGTATGCGACCATCCTAGAAAAGTGGTAGCAGGGGAGGGGAATGAACTGAACCGGTGGCAGCACCACACAAGCCTCAGTGAGAGATGGCTGGAGCTGCAGGGCTGTCAGGGCTCAGTGGGAGCACCAGGATCAGTGCCGCTTTCCAGCTGATCGGCGCTTCTTAGGGGCTGTCAGGACTCAGTGGAAGCACCAGGATCAGCGCCAGAATCCAGCTGGAGCTCGGTGCTGATCCTGGTGCTTCTGCTGAGCCCTGAAGAAGCACCGATCAGCTGAAATGTTGCAGCATCTCCAGGGTCTTGTGATTTACATTCAAATGCTTGGCAACTGATTCATATTTATGACAGTCACAGTGTCCCAGGGTCATGTGAAGTGACCAAAACCTTCTGCAACCACCCAGAAGACAGGGGAATAAAAACCAAACACCCCCCACCCCACCCCTGCTGCCAATCCTCAACAGAAATGCTCACAACAATGAAAACCTCAGACAGAATGCAGCTGGGCGGGCAGGCAGGTGTCTTGCTCGTCTGTGCCTTGGGGGGCACTTTTTTCAGTGCCACTGTAACTTCGAACAGTCACTAAGCGAACTGTTGTAAGTCAAGGACTACCTGTACTTTACAACTTTTTTTTGGGGTCATCAAGTTTTTGACACCTTGCTAGGCAACTGGTGGTACTCGGATATTGCCATATCCTAAAAGTGGTACAATGGGTGAAAAGGTTGAAAAGCCCTGGTTTAGAAGACTATAATCAGTCAAGGAACCCACCAAGGAAGAAACTTTGCATGTCGGAAACTGGTGGTGAAGATCACAAATGGTGACTGCGGGGACACTGCCATAGCTGCAAGGATTGAGGACCCATTATTAGTCTCCCTCATGCAGGGAGAGTCATCTTAACTTTGGTCACTGAATGATTGTCGTTCAGCGAAGACTATCTGGATAAACAGGGATATCTGGATAAACCCAAACTTACTAGAACTGATGATGTTACCTAGTTGGGTAATGAAACGTCTGCAAGAAAGCAGTCAAGCTCAGGGGGCACCAAGGATGCTCCCAGTGGGTCTCAAACCCAGGCTGTCAGCTTTCCAGCTGATAAGCCATCACGCTCCACACATATAAAGGACTATTTTGTGCTGCTTCATTGGGCAAGCCCCAATGAGCTTCCGAATGGTCCTCTATGCCGCTGAGGAAGCTTGGACCCCAACTCTCTGCTTTACCTCATTTTGCCACTGAGAAATAGCAAGGCTGCATATCAAGGCTGGATAATATCTACAAAGCAGAGATGACCCTCTGGGAACTAATCCATCGCCATCTGTTTGTCATTCTGCATTTGGACAGGTTCTCTGGCTGTGGTGACAAAAAGAAAGAAAAAAGAAATCAAATCTAGGCAGCTGAGAAATAAATGCCGCGCACACTGCTTCTTCGTACAATGCACAATCAACTTTCAGGAGAGCATAGAGAAAGAGAGGGGGAGAGGGGAATTGGCAATTAGGATGGTAAAAGGAAAGGAAAGGAAAACATAGAGGAACTTTTTTGATAAAACAGGGGTGTTGCTTGCAACGCTGGTCTTCAGTTCAAACCAGCTGGTAGTCTCTAGTTGGATATTCAGATTTCAGAAGGAAATGTTGCTCTCTTGGTTAAGATGCCAAGCTAGAAACCAGGACACTGGGAGTTCTAGTGCTCCCTTCTCTCCATCTCAGCCCAGCTGAACCGAACAGAATAACAGAGTTGGAAGGGACTTTGGAGGTCATCTATCTAGTCCAATCCCCTGTTCAAGCAGGAGGCCCTAGAATCCATTCCAGAAAATGGTTCTCCAGTCTTTTTTTTGAAAACCTCCATTAATGGAGCACCCATAACTTCTGGAGGCAAGCTGTTCCACTGATTAATTGTTCTCGCTTTCAGGAAATCTCTCCTTAGTTTTAGGTTAGTTCTCTCCCTGATTAGTTTCCATCTATTGCTTCTTGTCCTGCCTTCAGATGCTTTGGAGAATAGGTTGTCCTCACAGGGTTGTTGTTACGTGTGCCACCTATTTGAGTTGTACAAATAAAGGTGACATATACATCTATAAATAAATAGTAATGTTCTCATGAAGCAAAAGAAAAAAAGGAAGATAGGAAGTGTATTGACTCTTTTGAACTTTGGTGCTGGAGAAGACTCCTCCTAACATGAAGAGACAAGGAAACAAACTGAAGCATCATTGAATAAATCAATTGAAAGTTCTCCCTCAAGACACAAATAACCAAGCTCAAATGATCCTACTTTGGACACATTTTGTGAAGACCCAGCTCTCTGGAAGAAGCTCTAGCGCTGGGAAAGGTGGAAGATGGAAAGATAGAAGAAGAAGAAGACAACCAGTAGGAAAATGGATGTATTCAAGGTCAGCGGTGTTGGATGCAGCATTGGAAGGGTGGAAGGACCAGGTTGGGGAAAGTCATCATGGAGAAAATCTGTCATTCTGATTCCCAACAATCAGCACCAACTTGATGACACATTATCAATGAAAAACTATATAAACTGACAGAATCCAATATCAACATTCAACACTTGGCTGCTGTTTTCTTCTAACCATCGATGGAAGGTGTGTGACCACAAGGTCAATTACTTTCCATCTCTATCTCTATCTCTGTCTCTGTCTCTGTCTCTATCTCTCTATCTCTATCTTCCTATCTCTATCTCTCTATCTATAGCTCTCCATCTATAGCTCTATCTCTCAGCAAAAAGCTCTTCTCCTTTCATAGCGAGAGACCTATTGAATCAACAATCCCACTTAATAATGAAAATGTTTCCTCCAGCTTTGAATTAAGCATTAATAATCCCTAATCATGAGGATCACTGCTTAAGTGGAAGGCAGTTACTATCAAACTGGGCAATGCAGTGGTGATTAAGAGAGAGTTTGAGAGAGAGAGAGCTGGCGTCTGCTGAGGCTGGACACTGGGGGAGGGAGAGAAGAGATGGTTGGGGTGGCGTTCTTCAAACACTGATGCTTTTTAGACTGAAATCAGCTCACAGAAAGGAAACCCAGAGACTGTGAGCTTAGCAGCCATCTTCCTTCTCCCAGACTACGATTGCTTTCTCTTGGGACCTATTTTTAGAAACCTGGCTTGTAAAAATTACTGGAATTGCTATTCTTCGGGACCGGATCCCACCTTCTCCATTCTGTATATAAGCATGCAATTTAGATGGTCCTTTACATTCTACTGAACATGAATGTCCATTTCATATACGTCATAATTAAAGCTTGCATTTGGGAAAGTCTATTCACAGCAGTTGCTGTCTCGTTATAGGGCAATTATATTTTGCTAGCATCTTTTTAACCAACAGAATGAGCTAACAGTAGCGAAGCAACCTCCCCTAGTTTCCCCCCCCCCCCAAAAAAAAATAGAAATACTGGGCTTATTTCTAAGCCAAAGTTGACATTGGTTTTGAGATTCACCCCATCCATTTCCCTTCATGAATCCCTCACACTCAACCTAATAGATCCAGACCTTTGACAATTTAGTTTGTGGATCACACACAACCCTGAAGCATAAAAGTAACTCCAGAGGCTGGACTGTGTGACCTCTTAACCCGGTTTGTTATTGCTTCTGAATCATAGCATGTTTTGCAAAGGCAGCTGTTAAGGTGTGCTGCCAAGAAGGTTAGACACGTTGTAACACAGGTGAAGATCAACCCCCTAACCTGCTCTCAACCTTCTCCTAGAGGAGTAGCCCCCAATCTTTTGGGCACCAGGGACCATTTCCGTGGAGGGAGGTTCTTCCGTGGACCGGAAGGGATGTGGGTTTGTGTGCTGCATGCATCCCGCGGATGGAACGTCGCTTGTTTGCGCGGTCTGTTTTTTGGCACGCTGCAGACTGGTGCCAGTCCACAGACCGTGGGTTGGGGACCCCTGCCCTACAGAATCCTAGGAAAGAACCCTTCCAATCCCTTCATTTATTTTCCAGATGAAATGTTCCTCAAGCCCTGAGGGTTTTCTGCCCTCTGCCTTTGAAACAGCACGAGGAGCATGCCAGATATTAGAGCTGCATCTCCCAAAAACTGACAACTTTGCTTGTTTGCGTGGACCAGCTTCTGACATGCTGCAGGCTGGTGCCGGTCCACAGACCAGGGGTTGGGGACCCCTGTCCTAGAGGCTCCCTCAAGACTTACAAGGCAGAAAATCCAGTTGATTTGAGGAAATCAAATTGCTTTCATTGTCCAAGAGGAAAAGAATGGTTCTAAGCTTCAAAAGGATCCCTTATCCAGGTGAGACCAAGAATTGCACCTCCAGTTGGGATCAAGATTGCAGATTCCAAAGCGAGAACCAGTGTGTCACACTTCCATCTCCCCCAAGCAAACAATTTGACCCACAGAAGTCAGAGAAGCCCCTCTCCCTTGAGGGAATCAGTGGTTAAGATTATTGAGCTAGGAACTAGGGACAGGGGACTGGATTTAGAGAGCCCAGCTGTTGGAGGGAGGGAAAAAAAAGAAGCAGTATCTCTGTGCTGGCACATCCTCTTGCTTTCTTGTTCCTCTTTCTCTATCCCTTTTTCACAGAAGACATACACAGGCACACACATCTTTCTCTGCCAAAGCTAATAAAATAGCCAAGCAGTATAATGTAATCACCAGCCAAATGGGAAGAAGAAGGCAGAAAAGGAGAAGGGAGGGGGGGAGGCAGAGGATGAGAAAATGCAATTATTCTGCTCTTTGCAAAGAGAAAGCTCAAGAAAACTGAGAAAGAGATGCCTGTTCTTCCTCCCCCCCCCTTTCCTCCCCCCCCCCAGCTTATTGCACTGAACCAATGGAGTTCACACCACACCATCCCCCTTTTAGGAGATTACAACACAAATACAGCAAACTCATAATCGGACAGCTGTTGTGGATATCGCAGTGGTTGTCTTACCTGGAAGGAGATTCTCTGGAGAGAAAACTCCACGTGGGCTTAGGATCAGAGCTGGTGTAGGATTGTATTTGGGGAGGGGGTGTGGTGGAGCGCAGGTCCCAAACCTTCAAGGGAACTACTGTCCATGCAAGATCCTATTTGGGGCATCCTTAGGCAAACATGCTTTTTAATAACCATGTTTAAAAGAATAGCAGAGCTGGAAGGGACCTTAGAGAACTTCTAGTCCAACTCAAGCAGGAGACTCTATACCATTTCAGACAAATGGCTGTCCAATCTCTTCATAAAAACTTCCGGTGATGGAGCATCCACAACTTCTGGAGGTAAGTCATTCCACTGATTAATTGTTCCCACTGTTAGGAAGTTTCTCCTTAGTTCTAGGTTGCTTCTCTCCTTTATTAGTTTCCATCCGTTGCTTCTTGTCCTGCCTTCAGGTGCTTCGGAGAATAGCTCGATTCCATCTTCTTTGTGGCAACCCCCGAGATATTGGAACACTGCTACCATGTCATCCCTAATCCCTCTTTTCGTTAAACTAGACCAATTTCTGTAACTGTTCTTTATATACTTTAGCCTCCAGTTCCCTAATCATTTTTGTTGCTTTTCTCTGCACCCTTTCTAAAGTCTCAACATCTTTTTTTATATTATGCCAATCAAAACTGGATGCAGTATTCCAAATGTGGTCTTACCAAGGCCTTACAAAGTGGTACTAACACTTTACATGATTTTGATTTTATCCCTCTGTTAATGCAGCCTAAGACTATGACATGTGATGCCAAAGAGGAAGAAGAAAGTGGCTGAATTTTCAAAGCAAGACATTCACACACAGAAATGGATGGGGTTCCCTTCTTAATTAGATCATCTAACTTATTTGAAGGCAACAGCTATGTTTAGAACAGGGTATCTGAACCTTGGCAACTTTAAGACTTGTGGACTTCAACTCCCAGAATTCCTCAGCCAGCAAAGCTGGGAGTTGAAGTCCACAAGTCTTAAAGTTGCCAAGGTTGAGAATCCCTGTTCTACTGCATGCAAAAGTCCATGATGCTTCCCACAACGCTAATAACCGTGCAGGTGCACAAGAGGGAACTCTTGGGTGCTGTGTTTAAAATGTCACAGTAGGCCCAATTTGTAAGATTCAGTTAAAATGTCCCAAATTAAGCATAGGTAAAGAGAGAGAAAGGAAAAGCTGGACACGGTTTGTACTTCTACAATTAATCTGGAGTGCAGACAGTATTCATCAGGTTTCATTGAACTACCACTCAAGGATTTGACCTGATTTAGTGACTAGGTTTAGAAAACTCCCAACCCCATTTTACTCTGGTCTAGTGTCTTATACGAAATCAGCCTTATAGTTTAAGGAAGGAACAATGATAGATTGTGAGTCACTGGACTTGGGGATTCACTGGAAAGGAGCCTTACCTCCCCCCCAAGAAACGTATTATTCTACCGTGTTGTAAATGTATGTGAGAAAGGCTTTGAGAGTGAAAAAAATGCTGCCTAGGGCAGTGATGGCAAACATTTTAGAGACCAAGTGCCCAAAACCCACCTTGCCCCTGCCCTGCCCTCACCTCTCCTGCCCGCAGGGCCACCCACCACCTCCATGGCCTGCCACAGCAGATCGCCCAGGCAGCCCTGCAGCGTCATGGCGTCCACATCCTCTGTCCGCGCCCCGCAGCATCATCTATACGCGATGGGGCATGAGGGTGGAGTCTTGTCCCTGCTGTCCGGCTGCCATGTCCTTGGCTGCGCTGCTCTGTGCAGGCTGCGCCTGGAGCAATCTCCTCTGGAGGGGCTGCTGGTGAGGAGGGGGCCGTAGGGGGAGGGGGCTGGGGTGACGGTGTGCGTGCCCACAGAGAGGCCTCTGAGTGCTGCCTCTGGCACCCGTGCCATAGGTTCACCACCACTGGCCTAGGATAATCAGATAAGAGATGGCCAAGCCCAAAGCTGCACAATGGGTGGAGAAAGAGACCTAGAAGGTGTCCTCCATCGCTTCTCAGGCTGTGAAGGAAACAGGGGAAGATTTGTACTTCCAGACTTGCAAGATTCTGTTAATGTAGCCTTACAATAAAATAGAAATAGCTCATTTGGTCCTGTTTCCTGCCTGATCTACCTATCTGGAAAGGCTGACATTTGTATAGAACACAAGATCAGAATCTATAACCTTCTGCCTGTTTTTATGTTCCTTTTACAGATTAAGAAAATGTAACCCTAGAAATGCCAACAGCAAGTCCTGGTGTTTATCATACTAGGGATGCATTAAGAACGCTAAGCGGGTCAGACCTGGTTGAATGGAAAGACTACCAGGAGATCCAAGATTGTTATAGAGACTTCACTGAGAGGTTAAAACAATTCTTCAAAGTAGACAGTGGCAAATTACTTTTCTCCTGTTGCTATGAAAACTACCCAGACATGTCCATGTAACCACCCAGAGTGAAATTTTACTCAAGGGAAATTCTACGTTAACTGACAAATGCATTATCAGAACAATCCTCCCACACACAAAGCTGGAAGTCACCACATCCAATATTGAAATGTCTTTCCTTCACAGACAGATAATGTTTAGATTCGTGAAGCCACGCAACTGATCCTGAACACAAAGTCCTTCCCTACATCCACCCCCTCTCCCGATATACACACATACAGTTATCCCGGAAACATGGTTCAGTGTTAGGGATTTACTCTGATGATCTTCATAATCCTCAGCCTTGATTACCAAGCCCCTAATCCTATTAGCATTTTTGATGTTATATTTAATCTCATTTTCATGATCTCATCTTTATTGGAATTTGACTTTGAAATCCCAGCTCCATTCTTTGGATAGAGACATGGGTGAGGAACCTTTACACCCCACTCCCCAAACCTTGAGGAACCAGGATAACGTCCGAGTGGTCTCCTTATCTGGCAGCATTCCAGAAAATAAACCACAAAATTGGAAGGGATCTTGGGGGTCTTCTATCTTCTAGTAGTCCAACTTCCACCAGGACAATCTGGGACGGAGAAGGTGGAGTCTGCTGAACTGGGAGCTGAAAAGGGAGAACAAATGCAAGAACTGGAATCTAGAAACAAGGCAGCATGTTGGCAGGACACCGAGCTTTGGAAAAAAAATATATTGCCATGTTAGCCTGCTTTCAGAATGCAATCACCTTATTCCACAGAACATTTTTAAAAAAGGAAGTTCTACAGCAGGTGCCCATAACCTTTTGAGCACCAGGGACCGTGGAGAGAGGTTTTTCCATGGATCGGAGGGGGCCTGGTTTTGTGTGCTGCCTGCATCCCATGAACGGGGGCTTCATGTGTTTGCACGGCCTGGTTGCTGGTCCACAGACCAGAGGTGGGACCCTCTGCTCTACAGAATCCTAGGAAAGAACTCTTCCCCTGCCCTTCATTTATTTTTCCCCAGATGAAATATTCCTCAAGCCCTGACGGTTTTCTGCCCTCTGCCTTTGAAACGCCAGGAGGAGAGTGCCAAGCAATAAGAGCTACATCTCCCAAAGACTGACATCCTGATGTTTGCTATTATTAAGGGAATAAAGGCCCAAATTAATAATCATAGTGTTAATGGGATTCGAGCAAGTTTTGCCTCGCCAGGCGCCCTAGGCTTTCATTTTTGAAGCGGGGCTTTCTTTCCTCCCTCCTTCTCCGTGACCTGCATAATAGGCCTGTCTAAGAACGGGGTAAATTCTAGGGAGGAGGGATTCTGTTCTGTGGCCAAAATAGAAACAGCTCTGCTCCAGCCTCTCATTTAATTGGCCACACACAAAACCCATTTGCCTCCAGTTCGCCAGGCGAGCTCCTTTTTCCCAATTATCTAATTCACCTTTAACTAAAAAGCTATTTTCTTGGCTCTTTTTTTTTTTTTCAAACCCTTTTCTCTGAAGGCAAAGCCAAAGATGGTTTGATCTCTCTCAGTTCCTTCCCCCACCCCGCCCCAAGGGGAAAAAAACGGAAAGAAGGAAGGAAGGACTTCTTTTGCAGTGATTCTGAGCAACATTAAAAGGAAACATCATCCTGATCTGCGCAGTTTGCTTCCAGACCGAAGCTAGATGTGATCTTAGGGAGGGTGGTGGTGGTGGTGGTGGGGAGAATACCCTGAAAAGCAGGTGGAACAACAACAACAACAACAAGAAAAATAGGGCGGAAATGAATTTTAATGAAATTGCATGGCAACTGCACTAAATTCATTATATTCATTAAAAGAGGTAGTCCCCGAGTTACGGCCATAATTGAGCCCAAAATTGTTGTTGAGAAGGATGAGGACGAGGAGGACAAGGAGGAGGAGGACCAGAAGGACCAGGACAAGGATGAGGAGGAAGATGAGAAGGAGGAGGAGGAGGACGAGGATGAGGACGAGGACGAGGACGAGGAGGAGGAGGATGGGGACGAGGAGGAGGAGGAGGAGGACAAGGAGGATGGGGACAAGGAGGAGGAGGAGGAGGAGGACAACTACAACTGTAGGGTCCTTGGTGTTCTCTGAGCTTGATTGTTTGCTTTTTGACCTGGATGAATGAGAATCTCCATGGACCACCAAGCTCAGAGAGCATCAAGCTCAACCCCTGAACATCAAATATTCCCTTTTATAGATTGACACGGCCCCTTGCTCTTCACCGTGCCATGGTTTGCCCCGAGATCCCTGTGCAAATTTCTTCTATGACTTTACTATTTGTGGCTCCACCCATGATGCCCATTTCTGCCCGTTAGTTGTAGCTCTGCTTCTTGTGTTGACTTAAAGTCAAGCAGGTTCAGACAGCTGCTTGGGAGTCTTGGGTTAGAAAAAAAAAAAAAACAGTGTCCTGTTGCACGCAGCATATAAGCTGCGACAGAATTCTCTATCTTTAGTAGGCTATAAATGTATTCCGCAGCGACAACAAAAATGGGTTTTTGGCACCGAGGATTATGAATATTACAAAACAAAATGTGTTGTTTTTAAGATGTTTTTATAACCCAAGTTAATTTGTCTCTCACACTTCAAGACTAGGAAACGGAAGCTGTCCTAAAGCGGAAGAGAGCAGTTTGCAATTACTGTATTCTCTCTACTAGAGAGAGAGAGGAGGGGGGAAGAGAGAGAGAGAGAGCTAGAGAGAGAGGAGAAAAGAAATATGTGACAACATTTTGGCAGAAAAATACTGGGCATCATCCAGCAAGAGCCTGTCTAGCAGAAAGCAGATTGAAATGAATGGGAATCCTACAAGGATTTGTTTAGTGAAAACAAAGAGGAGGAGATAAAAGGGATGAAAGAATAAACCAGCTATGGGACCCAACCAACCTCCCCAGATCATGAAAAAAAAAAAAAAACAGAATCACAGAGCTGTAAGGGACCTTGGAGGTCTTCTAGTCCAACCCCCTGCTCAAGAAGGAGACTACCCTATTTCAGACAAATGGCGGTCCCATCTCTTCTTAAAAAACCTCCAGTGCTGGAGCCCCCACAACTTCTGGAGGCAGCTCATTCCACTGGTTAATTGTTCTTACTTTCAGGAAATTTGTCCTGATCTGAGGCAGTATGAGGCATGCTATGAGAAAGAAGAGAAAAAAACTTTACTTTTCTACCTATAAGTCAGAAGGATGCTACAGGAAAGTCCTTGACTTATGAACATAATCGAGCCTGGAATTTATTATTATTATTACAATGGTTGATAAGTGACTGTGGCAATCACTAATTGTATCTAGGTTCCCCAATGGAATTTTTTTTATTTTTGCCAGAAACTGGAAGTCAAGGCTATAAACCAGCAAAAAAAAAATGTGGCAAATTGTGATTATGTGGTCGTGAGACACTGCAAGCAGCCAGAAAGGTGTGCTGGTTGCTAGGTGACCAAAATATGATCCCCTTAACACAGGGAGGTGTGCCGCCATCGTAATTCCCAAAACAGGTTGTAAGTAGCTCTGGAGAGGTCCGTTGTAACTTTGAACAGACATTAAGTGACCAGTGGTCAGTCAATGACTACCTGCATTGCTTTCGTACATTGTCACTGAAGGAATTAGAAGTACCAGCTCAAGAGAGGATACATACAGACTGGGTTCACACAACCCTCAGGGAAAAACTAAGCGGATTCATACAGTTAATGTTAACCTAGGTTGGATTTTTGTGGTTTACGTCAGGGGTCCCCAACCTTTTTGGCACCAGGGACCGGTTTTGTGAAAGACTTTTTTTTTTCACGGACTGGGGAGGAGTGGGCAATCTTGATCCCACACATGTGCAATTTCACTCACCTGCTTCTCACCTCCAGCTGTGTTGCCCGGTTGCTAACAGGCCACAGACCAGTACCAGTGCAGGGCCCGGGGGCTGAGGACCCCTAGTTTACATGACCAAGCCCTTGTGTGAATGTTCTGAATTCAGAAAATGAATGACTTCCATCTTCTAGTTGTCTGACTGCAGCTGCACTTTACAGTCTCTCTTCTCTCCCAGTGCCTTCAATTGCCTTGGGAACCTTCTCTCATAAAAGAGATGGCCTGCGACAAGCAGCTGAGTCCCCTCTGCATGAAGAAGGATGCAAAGCATAAGGTAATGCGTACATTCCTGCTTGCCCTGAAAGCTGGTGGCCTGTGACTGGTTTTCATGCATTCTGGAGAAACCTAACGCGACTTTAGAGAGAGCGTTCACTGTTCAGTGCTAGCCTCCGTGTCTTTGTATGAGACTTTCTCCCTTAGCTATCTTCTCTCCTGTTGCAATAGGAAGGCTAAGTTGACCTTGCATGCTTGGTTAACTTCAAACAAGCCACTGTATAGTTTAGCATGGATAATGGTTTAATCCACAAAGGATGACTAGGTGGACAAACTGTAGCTTAGCAGTGAAGTTAGTCATTGCCAGGGTGAGAAGGCAGGATTTCAACTTTTAGAATAACAGAGTTGGAAGGGACCTTGGAGGTCTTCTAGTCCAGCCCTTCCTCAAACAGGAAAGCTTATAGCAGTTCAAAAAAAATGGTTGTCTAATCTCTTCTTAAAAGCCTCCAGTGTTGGAGCACCCACAACTTTTGGAGGCCAATTATTACACTGATTCCAACTGTCAGGAAATTTCTCCTTTGTTCTTGGTTGCTTCTCTCCTGATTAGTTTCCATCTGTTGCTTCTTGTCCTGCCTTCGGGTGCTTTGGAGAGTAGCTTGACCTCCCTCTTCTTTGGGGCAGCCCCTGAGATATTGGAACACTGCTATCATGTCACCCCAGTCCTTCGTTTCATTAAACTAGACATACCCAATTCCTGCAACCATTTTTCATATGTTTTAGACTCTAATCATCTTTGTTATTCTTCTCTGCACTCTTTCTAGAGTCTCAACATCTTGTTTATATTGTGGTGACCAAAACTGGATGCAGTATTCCAACTGTGGTCTTACCAAGACATTATAAAGTGGTACTAACAAAAAAGCCAGATGACACATCACCCCCAGTGATATGGGCGACTTAAAAATGAATCCTTTCCTTGAAAGATTCCTGCTTTCAAAAAAAGAAGAAGAAGAAGAGATCCTGGCTATGCCTTGCCCTATTCAGAACATATATACAGTGTGCCATGAATATGCAATAGCCTACAATGAGGTGCACAACTCAAAGAGACCCTCCATCTTGGAGAGAAGCTGCCTATGAGTATTTTCAAAACTGCCCTGCTTTGGATTCTCTGGTCTGGAGGGAAAAATCAATGGCAGTTACATTTACTCAAAATGCATCTTTCAAATGAAAGGTTATTATTGAAGAAGTTCTCGCCCAGGAACTTGGCTGATGAATTTGACAATGTCTAACTACCAGACAACCACCCGTCTGAGATGGTATAGGTTCTCCTGCTTGAACAGGGGGCTGGACTAGAAGATCTCCAAGGTCCCTTTCTATTCTATTCTATTCTATTCTATTCTATTCTATTCTATTCTATTCTATTCTATCCCAGTCCTGTCCTGTCCTGTCCTATCCTATCCTATCCTATCCTATCCTGTCCTGTCCTATCCTATTCTATTCCATTCCATCCCAGTCCTATTCCATCCCATTCCTATCCTATCCTATCCTATCCTATCCTATCCTATCCTATCCTATCCTATCCTATTCTATTCTAGTCCATCTCAGTCCTGTCCTGACCTGTCCTGTCCTATCCTATCCTATCCTATCTTATCCTATCCAATCTAATCCTATTCTATTCCTACCTGTCTGAAAACAGGATACAGTGGTATCTTGGTACTCAACTGCCTTGAAACTCATCACTGAATTCCTCTGAAGCTGAATTATGGAGGTAAGGAAGCATCTCTTCTTGAACTCTTGTTCAGATGTTTTCCAACTTGGTATTTGCAAACAGCCCATTGTCTGCAATTATTTCCCAAATTGGGAGGGAGGGAGGTCATCTCTTTCCCTTCGCTGCAGTGCCTCAGATGCTGCATTGCTGGGACCAAAATTGTGGGAAAGATAACTGGAAATACAGAGAGAGAGAGAGAGAGAGAGAGAGAGAGAGAGAGAGAGAGAGAGAGAGAGAGAGAGAGAGAGAGAGAGAGAGAGAGAGAGAGAGAGAGAAGAAAGCACTGGGAAAAATTTTGTTCCCCCACATACCTCCCAGGGAGAACCATCTCCTTCTTTCCAAAGAAGGTTTATTATGCTGGAATTCCATCTGTTCATTTTAATCTATCCTATGGTTTGGGTTGGCTAATTGGACAGAAAACAGCTTCCAGTGCTTTCCGCTGAACAATGGGGTCCTCCTGTGGTGTCTGAGCTGATTAATGGGACTGAATATAAATAATATGTACATGACAGTCATCCTTAGTTTCACAATTAAAAAGCCACCCCTGCACGGAGGGCTTTGTAGGGCAGTCAGAGGCATTCTTCCTTTCAGGGTGGGAAAGACTCCATTCCAACCTTTAAAAATGTTCATTGTGGATGAGCAGTTCCACGGTGGACCAGAAAAGACCCTCAACTTCTCTTGAAATGACATCATAGCCTAGATTTGCTACAAATATTGACCAGGATGCTGGTAGTTGATGCTAAAGATGTATCTATGGGATCATAGATGACAGGGACCTTAAAGATCCTCTAAGCTAGGTGGGGTTACCTACAGACCATGGGCCACATGCAACTGGTACTGTGGCTGTACAGAATCATAAATTTTTAACATCATTATGTGATTTTTAGCATTGTTATATCCATTGACTATATATTTTATATGTGACCTAAGCAATTCCTCAGGGCGGCCCAGGCAAGCCACAAGGTAGGATTCCCATGCTCCAGTCCACGTTTCTCAACTTAGGAGGCATGAACTTCAACTCTCAGAATTTCCCAGCCCATACCTGTTGAAGTTCATACATTTCTACATTGCTGAGGAATGCTGGCTGAGGGATTCTGGGAATTGAAGTCCATAAGTCATAAAAGGGCCAGGTTTGAAGACCCCTGCTCTAATCTGTGGTGGACAGAAGATGGGAATTGTGACTCCCATCATCTACATAGCCCATGACAAGAGTTGGAAGGATATAAAAAAAATGTCTGGGTATTGTCCCGTGGCCTCCCTTGCTCTCAGTGCAGAAGACACATCCATCCAGCCTTTCCTGAAAAATCTCCAATAAAGAACAGTTCTGACAACTACCTCTCTGCCTATAATTTACTCCAAGTCTTTCTTAATGTTCAGTCCATTGCAATTTGCTTCCATTTCTGCCACAAATGACTGCAGGAGTAGCAATCCCTTGTGGTCCACCACCATGAGCTTCAGCCAACATGGCTAATGGTCATGTCTCAGAGGGACTGCAACTCAACACCTACTCAGCTAGAGGTTCCTCACCCCTTCCTATACATAACATTATGGAGGACATGTTGTTGTCATCATCAGCCATTCAGTGGTGTCCGACCCTTGGCCACACTATGGAGGACACAGCCACAAAGTTCTGCTTTTTGGCCCACTGTGTTTTGCCTGTGCACACTGAAGCACAAAATGACAAACTTTTTTGGGGGGGGCAATCTTTTCTTGGTACCCACTTGGTTTTCTCACAGCTGAAACCTCTTCTTGACTTCCCTCCGATGAGTCGATCCAAGAAGCCTACAAACTCTTAATCAGCATTGCTTGTGTGATAGCCTTCCCTCGGTAGGTAGAGTCATCACTGCCAATTAGCACTTGTAAGGAATTTTTAAAAAAAAAAAAAAAAACCAGTAGGAGTACAAGCTGAGAGCCGGCCCCCTCCTTCCTAGCCTGATTGACAGGCTTTTCTTCAGAACCACCTCCCACCCCTCCCACCATGCCAGGCTTACACACGACGTCTTTGCTTCATCACCCTTCGACTTCCTCCCTGCTCAGCTGCCTTCAGCTTGCTTGGCAACCTGAGCAAAGCTGATTCAGCCTGCTTCTCCCCCCACCCACCCCATCCCTGGTACAGCAGACCTTTCTGGCACATGAACAAAATGTAAGAGTGGGAAGGAGGGGATGATGGGTGAGATGATTCTGCTGGCAGCTGGGAGAACTTTTGAAGCGTCACAGAGGAGTGCTTTTTATTTTTTGCTTGTTTTTTTTTTTTGACTAAGCACATTTTGTCATCAACAGCTGAGTCTTCTTCCCCCAGAGATGACTAAGAGAGCCTCTTTTTTTTTTTTTTTTAATTCTTCATCCTTAGAAGAGCTTTCATGGAGCTCTTCAGCAGACAGCTGGAATTGCACAGTCATGCCAGTGTCATCCCCTAAGGACCGAGGAAACGAGTTTGATATACTGCAAGGTTAGAAGAAGAGAGGGGATTAAACCAGGATTTACTTTCTCTGCACTTCAGCATATTTGTCTTTGCTCTTCCTGAGGGCGAGAAGAATAACAAAAACAGAGTCTGCTGCTCACGCCAGTCTAGGACTCTCATCCTGAAAAAGCACAAATGAATGACGATGGGTAGCACCCAAACTATCCTAGATTGATGGCATTTCTTCACTAGTTCCGTTAGCCTCCTTACAAATCCAGCCACAACATGTAAAGATAAGACACAACCCTCGGAGATAGCTAGTGCCAGAGAGCAGAAGTAAAGCAAATAACTCCAGCTTGTATCTCAAGGAATCCAATAGACAAGGGCTGAGCAACAGGAGGAAAAGTAGTTTACCATTCTTTTATGTTCCGCCCTTCAAAGGGTCTACTTAATGTTAGCTTCTTCTTCTTGTGCCATATCCGTTATCGGACGTTGGCGATCATGTTGGTGATCCTGTTTTTAATCAGCAGCCGCACAAAAAAGTGCTGCAGAGTTTTATCCAAACCAGTCCCTTAGATTTTGAAGCCACGATCTTCTTCTTCTGCCTGGACCTCGTTTGCCTTAAATCTTTCCCTGGAGGATTAAATGGAGTATGCCGTATTTTCCTGGGTGACGCATTACACGTCCGAAATATTCTAACTTTCGTTTTTTAATTGTTTTGATGATTTCCCTGGGCTTTCCCAGGCGGCAGCAGTGTTAGCTGCTATACATTAAAAGGACTAATGGGAACTTGAGCCTGAGTTAGATCTGTAACATCTAACAAAGCTTCCCTTGCAAATGTTCCCATGTTTCTCAACTTCTTGAGTACGAAACTTCAGATGAGTCCATTTCAAGAGGTTGCTTGCTATCTATTTGGGTATTAAGAGGGATCCATTGGCTCTGCTTGGTCTTTCAGAGGATTCTTTCAGAAGATCTAGGCCCAGCAAATATCAGCATTTCTTCCTCTTTCTGTGGCCACAATACCAAAAAGATGTTGAGACTCTGGAAAGTGTGCAGAGAAGAGCAACAAAAATGATTAGGAGTCTGAAGGCTAAAACATACGATGAACGGTTACAGAAATTGGGTACGTCTAGTCCAGGGGTAGGCCACCTTGGCTCTTTTATGACTCATGGACTTCAACTCCCAGAATTCTTGAGTCAGTATGGCTCAGCTTGGAAACCTCTTTCCCCTCAGCATGGCTGGCTCAGGAATTCTGGGAGTTGAAGTCCACGAGTCATAAAAGAGCCAAGGTGGCCTACCCTTGGTCTAGTCTAATGAAAAGAAGGATTAGGGGTGACATGATAGCACTGTCCCAATATTGGAGGGGCTCCTACAAGGATGAGGAGGTCAAACTATTTTCCAAAGCACCAAAAGGCAGGACAAGAAACAATGGCTGGAAATTAAACAAGGAGAGAAGCAGCCTAGAACTAAGGAGGAATTTCCTAACAGTGGGAGCAATCAATCAATGGAACAGCTTGCCTTCAGAGGTTGTGGGTGCTCCCACACTGGAGGCTTTCAAAAAGAGACTGGGCAGCCATTTGTCTGAAGTGATACAGGGTCTCCTGCTCAAGGAAGGGGGTTGGGCTAGAAGACCTCCAAGGTCCCTTCCAACTCTATTATTTTATGTTCTTTATTCTATGCTTCTTCTCTTCTGGTGTCATTCTGAAGCAGTCAAGCAGATGTTCTGCAATTCACCCATGATTCAAAAGTGTGGAATAGTTTGAGAGTTGGTTTTCACACATCTGAACGTGAAAGTCACGCCCGATTCTGAATTGCAACAAGAGCTGGTATTGTGGAGTTACAGCAGACAGGCTGTTCCAGTGTTCCCAACCTAATGCAGAAAGGGATAAAGATATATCTGTAAGCTTGCATAGGTAAATATATTGTGGTCATAGATGAAAGTATTCCAAGAATGGGTTAATCTGCATCCCACTCAATATATCTAGCTTTATTAATTTGATAAGTATGTGAAGGCATGCATGAGGCTCCCCTCGGTCTACAAATGTGCATCTTTACACATCCTAGTTTCTACATGTGTGACAAAACAAGGAGAAAGTTGGCTCAGGTCAATCTTCTGCAAGCATAGATTACAGGGAATCAGCCAGCTTGTGAAAACACTTTTGTCGTCCGGGTGCCATGGAAACACCATTCCTATAAAAATACTCTATAGCACTTGCTTTAAAAAGTAACTAATTGAGGCGCGAAGGGTTGACATCAGTTGGAATTTATTCCCCGTGAGCTGCTGACGAGGACAGAGAGAGCTTCTGGGTAATTAGAAGTGGCACTGGATTGCTTAAGAGATGTTGACAAGCTACATTTTTTGGTAAGGAAGAAAAGTGGAATTGAGCTGGTTCTCATATCTGAGTGTCTGAAAGGTTGACGGGTTGTAGAATCCCACTATTGCTTCACCTTCACTCATTCATGGTTAACCTTGCAGTCCCCTCTCCTCCCCTCCCCCACATCTTTGTGTTTGAAGTCTACCTCCATGGTTAACATTTAAGATGGAAACTTCCTTGGAGAAGACAACCATTTCAATTTTTTTTAAGACCACCCCATAGTTGACATCTAAGATGGAAGTTTCTTTGGAGAAGATAACCATTTCAACTGTTTCTTTCTTTTTTCTTTTTTGAAGACCACCCCATGGTTGACATCTAAGACGGAAGCTTCCTTGGAGAAGACAACCATTTCAACTGTTTTTGTTGTTTTTCCTACTGTATTGCTAAACTACACACATGGAAGATACAACTGAGATTTATATTATGGCTGCCAAGTGGTTCAATTAAACAGCTAACCATATCTGGGCAAACTGAAAAAATGTTCTTGATTGGCAGTTTTGCAAGTGTGTGCGACTTTGGCAATGCAAAAATATTCATCTGATCATTTTCTCTTCCTGCCTACTAACTGGTGGGCTCTCAGCTATTCTAAAAATAATGTCTTTGATTTCAGCTTATCGAGTTATGTGCATCCAGCCCTTCTGGTCTTTGCGCCATGCTTTAGGAAATAGGGTGCTGTATGAACTCAACCATTTGTGTTTTACTCAATAAAACACAATGAGATGCAGGAACTCATGTATAAAACCCATTGGTCCAAGTAGCCCATTATCAGTAACAGCTGTCCAAGGTTTTGGGCAGCCTTGCTGGAGAATGCCAGGAACTGATCCTGATCCTCATTGATTGTGAAGTAAAGACTCTACTCTTGAGCTATAACTATTCCCCATCTGTTAAAAAGAGGAAGCTGCTTTTTGCAAAATCAGCCAATTATTGACTGGACTTTCAAGGTTCTACCTGTTCTTACAAGATGGATAGACCCAGACTGCACTATTGGAAGAGCTGAAGGACTGGTTAGATTGTCATGGAGAAAAAAAAATCTATGGTTGCTAGGAGTCAACAACGACTTGATGGTACATTGTTGTCTTCTTCTTCTTCCTTCTTTCTTTCTTCTTCTTCCTTCTTTCTTCTTCTTCTTCTTCTACTACTACTACTACTACTACTACTACTACCTCTACTTCTACTTCAGCAAGTTGTCTATGGTGATTCTCAATCATCCCCAAAAGTGCTTTTCCAAAAGCAACTGGACTTTCTTGGGGTTTTTTTTTGCTTGAAAACATTTTGTTTCTCATCCAGGAAGCCTCTTCCATTCTAAAACTTCTCAGAATAGAAGAAGCTTCTTGAATAAGGAGCCAAATCTTTTCAAGAAAAAAACAAAACAAGAAAGTCCAGTGGCTTTTCGGAAAAGCACCTTTGGGATAGAGCGGAAGTTGCTATTTTCCACTTCTGAACCATCCAGCTGCTGCTTGATTTACAACAGTTCACTTAGTGACCGTTCAGCGTTACAGCGGCAGTGAAAAAAGTGACTTATGATGGTTTTTCACACTTATGACCATTGCAGCATCCCCCACGGTCGTGTAATCAAAATTTGGATGGATGCTTGGCAACTGATTCAGACATTTCCTGGGTTCGTGTAATCCCTTTTTGCTACCTTCTGACCAGCAAAGTCAAGGGGGGAAGGCCAATTCACTTCACAACCATGTTGTTCGCACAGGCTGTGGCGAAACTCTTTGCAGGCGCCAGCGTGTCACACAGCCCACCCTCACCCACTGCCATGCCCTGCGAGATGTGGCTGTGTTGTGCTTGAGCGGGGGGGATTGCATGAATAACGCAGTCCGAGCCGAGCCTCCTTCTCATCTTCCTTTTCACCTTTTACTCCCTTGGCATCCAAAATGCTGCTCTGTCTCCAGTCAGTCAACTGGGAAGAGGAGGGTGACTGTTTGTCTCGTGCTCTCTCGCCCACACAGCAGATGGCAGCCTCTCACTTTTGGGAGATGTGCACACACACACACACACAAGCACACACATACATATGCACATTCTGTTATTTTCGCACCTTGTCTTCCTCCCATCCCAGCATGGAAAGATAACAGCTTGGGCTGAATATTAGCAAGAGATGAAGAAAAATGTTAATGCACCTCCTGAGAAAGACACAAGAAGGATTCACACATCCCAATCCTCCTGTACAATCATTGGATCCCAGGAACACCTCTTGATTTCGCAGGAGGATACGCACCTTTGCTCAACTTTTGGGGGGCACATGGGGGTGGGTGGGAGAAGGGAAGGTGGACCCCCAGCATGGGGAGGTGCTGCAGGGTGATACAGCTAGTCCTCAAATTACAACCACTTGTTTATTGACCATTGGATGTTACAACGGTGCTGAAAAAAAGCAGCTTCTATCTGTCCTCGCACTTGTGACCTCCGCAGTTACATGCTCAAAATTTGGACTCTGGCATGTACGGTATCTACAAGGATCAGACCATCCTGGGGTCATGCCGTCACCATTTGTAACCTTCCCTGCCAGTTTCCAGATCAACGGGGGAAGCCAAATTCGCACATCACCATGTGATTCGCTTAACAACCTTGGCCAAATAGGTCATAAAGTCTGGTCTCACTGACTTAACAACCGCCTTGCTTAGTAATGGAAATTCAGGTCTTAATTGTGAATGTAAGCCAAGGACTATCTCTATTGAAAACCTCCAGTGTTGGAGCATTCACAACTTCTGGAGGCAAGTTATTCCACTGATTAATTGTTCTCACTGTCAGGAAGTTTCTCCTTGATTCTAGGTTGGTTTTCTCTTTGACAAGCTTCCATCCATTATTTCTTGTCCTGCCCTCAGATGCTTTGGAGACTAGCTTGAACCCCTCTTCTCTGTGTCATCCCCTTAGATATTGGAAGTTAACTGTTCTAACTGTCAGGATGTTTCTCCTGAGTTCTAGTTGTTTCTCTCCTTGATTAGTTTCCATCCATTGCTTCTTGTCCTGCCTTCAGGTGCTTTGGAGAACAGGTTGACCCCTTCTTCTTTGTGACAGCATCTCAAATATTGGAAGACTTCTATCATATCACCCCAGTCCTCTTTGTTAGAATAGACATACCTAGTTCCCTTAACCATTTGTCATATGATTTAGACTCCAGACCCTTGATCATCTTTAGTGCTTTTCTCTGTGCTCTTTCTACAATTTCAACATGTTGTTGTCATCAAGGAATCTACTAGCAGACTAGGCATTCCAACAGAAGAGGCTGTTCTTTTGTTTGATACTGGAGACTTGCACGGAATGCAAAAAAAGGCAAGGACCGCATTGTCCTACAGTTGGTTGAGAAGTTCCACCTATCAGAAACAGCACTTGCAACATCTGTATCACGCCCTACTGTGCTGTGGACCATAACAGACCACATCTGTTTTCCAGCCAGCCTTCAACTGTGCAATGTTCTGGAAAGACTCCAGAAAAAAAAAAACTGAATCAAGAGGCCAGGGGAGCAGAACTGGTTCAAGGACAGCCTAACCAGGAGGACTATTAAGGTTTCTCAAATCCTGCAAAAGCCCCAGAAGCATAGCAGAAATTCTCTCCAATGGCGCCTAATAGGATCATTAGCATGTCTGAAAAAGAGGAATGGTTCCTGAGTCGCAATGCACAATGTCAGGATATTTTCACGCTTGGCAGACAAGGCAGCTGAGCAATTGTGGTGATTAGCTGCAAACGCCTGGCCATACCATGGGAACTTGGAACAGAGAAAGATTTCTGTCGCATTACACAATAGTTCTTAGTGCAAAGCTGCCTTATAACTGAAGCCTAAACTGAGGGCTGAGTAGCCCAATAGTACCGGCTTCCTATTAGGGTAGATCACTAAAATCATTTGGATATACAACTGCAACTGCGCCCAAAATTACTAAGCTGCAGACGTAAACTGCTAAGATAGTTGTTAAGTTGGTTTTCCCCCATGTTATGAACTCTTATCACTACAGCTGTTAAGTGAATCACTGCAGTTGTTAAATTAGCAACACGGTCATTAAGGGAATCCAGCTTCCCCATTGATTTTGGTTGTCAGAAGATTACAAAAGGAGATCAGGTGACCCCGGGACACTGCGACCATCATAAATACGAGTCAGTTGCCAAGCATCTGAACTTTGCCCATGCAACTGTGAGGATGCTGCAACGGTCATAAGTGGGAAAAACTTACAGCTCTCGGCTTGTACTCCCACGGTCCTGTTTTCTTCTAAAAGAAAATTCCTTTAGAAATGCTAATTGGCAGTGATGAGTCTACCGAATGAAGGCTATCACACAAGCAGTGCTGATTAAGAGTTTGTAGGCTTTTTGGATCGACTCATCGGAGGGAAGTTAAGAATAGGTTATAGCTGTGAGAAAACCAAGTGGGTACCAAGAAAAGTTTGTCAAAAAAAAAAAAAGTTTGTCATTTTGTGCTTCAGTGCGAACAGGCAAAGCACACTGGGCCAAAAAGCAGAACTTTGTGGCTGTGTCCTCCATAGTGTGGCCCAAGTTCGGACACCACTGAATGGCTGATGATGACAACAACATGTCCTCCATAATATTATGTTATAGGTAGGGGTGAGGAACCTCTAGCTGAGCGGGTTTTGAGTTGCAGTCCCTCTGAGACATGACCATTAGCCATGTTGGCTGAAGCTCATGGTGGTGGACCACAAGGGATTGCTACTCCTGCAGTCATTTGTGGCAGAAATGGAAGCAGCCGTAAGTGTGAAAAACGGTCATAAGTTACTTTTCCAGCGTCATTGTAACTTTGAATGGTCAGTAAATGAATTGTTGTAGTAAAGGACTACTGGCAATGCAGGGGATGAAGCTCCAGAAATGGGTATGCTTTGGAACAAGTCCAGATAATACAGTCACATCAAAACAAGGGTTCCGGATTCCCAAATTATTTTGCTCTTTCTTTTGCAGGAGATAGTGTTGTTGTTAATTGCGAAGTCGTGTCTGACCCATCGCAACTCCATGGACAACGTTCCTCCAGGTCTTCCTATTCTCTACCATCTTCTGGAGTCCATTTAAGTTCACACCTACTGCTTCAGTGACTCCATCCAGCCACCTCATTCTCTGTCGTCCCCTTCTTCTATTGCCCTCAATCTTTCCCAGCATTAGGCTCTTCTCCAGTGAATCCTTCCTTCTCATTAGGTGGCCAAAGTACTTGAGTTTCAACTTAAGGATCTGGCCTTCTAAAGAGCAGTCGGGGTTGATCTCTTCTAGGACTGACCGGTTTGAACGCCTTGCAGTCCAGGGGACTCGCAGGAGTCTTCTCCAGCACCAGAGTTCAAAGGCCTCAATTCTTTTGCGCTCAGCCTTTCTTATGGTCCAACTTTCACAGCCATACATTGCAACTGGGAAAACCATGGCCTGGACTATACGCACTTTGTAGAAGATAGTAGAATTCTAGAATATTGTACTTTGTAGTTTCAACTAGGGGAACATCTTCCTTCTTTCTTTTAATCCAGGGGTGTCCAATCTTGGCAACCTGAAGTCCTCTGGACTTTAATTCCCAGAATTCAGCTATTGCCACTCAGCCCAACATCCCTCAAAGGATTGTATTCGGAGTATAAAATGTGAGAAAGAGAACCACAGAGACTACCCTGAGCTCCTTCAAAAAAAAAAAAAAGCCAGGATTTCAGTATTTTTATTAATTGGGACTAGGATACAATCTGTAAAAGGATGAATGATATACATAGTTGGAAGAGAAATTGGACTGGAAAATTAGCATAATGGCAATGGGAGCTGACAAATGCCGTTAATTAAAAAAAATAGCATTTTGCCAAAAATATCTTCATTGTCTTTATGCTTTTCTCATTCAGTTTTAAGAAATAGCTGTCAAAATGGCTTTTCATTGTAGTAAAATGCTCGTGTACTGACAGGCCCCAAACCAAGAATCTTGGTGAGTCTTCCAAGCTGAGGTTTTTTTTAATTATTTCACACCTATAAAAATCTTGCCAGACTGAGGACTCTAATATCTGTAACCACAATAGAGTCTGGGAACTATTGAGGAGCTGTCCTCCCCACCTTCTTTTTCTTACGTATAGTATCTGGGATAAATTGCCTCTTACTCCTCTGGAATAGACTCCCCCTCCCATCTGGGAATCCAACTCTTCACTATATTCCATCACATCATGTGTGGACCTCAACTCCCAGAATTCCTTGGTCACCATGGGTTGGGCTCAAAACCGAGAATGATGTGTAGTGATTTGTCCAAGCCAAGGTCTTTATTGTTTTCACACCTATAGACAAAACCTTGCCAGACTGAGGACTCTACTATCTGCTCCCATGATATAATCTGTGCACTATTAAGGAGGGGCTGTCTTCACCCTCTTTCTCTCGCACATAATATCTGGGGTGCGTTGCCTCTTACTCTTCTGGAATACACCCCCTTCCTCCTGGGGGATCCACCTGCTCCCTACATTGCATCACATGTACTGCATTCCTCCATTGGTTACTAAACTGTCCCATTTCATTTGAACAATATGTTGAGTCTTAAATTATGCAAAGAAGCACGACAATGTGCATTATCCTTTCCTCCAAAACCCCACACATCACCTAACCAAAGTAAAAACAAATTCATCTTAGCATGCTCTGTAAATATCATGCCTCATTAACCAGAGACCTCATTAAGCATGTGGCAGGAAGACAGATAACGTCTTTCAAAGGAGACTATTCTAGTAAAATACTCAGAGGTGAGTTTTTAAAACAGATATTAAATGGGAGGCAGCCATCAGCAAAAGCTGCGGATTTGAGGTGGAAAAGATATATGATATTCAGAGTTGTAGCTAGCTCCAATTTATGGCTGCCACCTCAAGATCATCTGACTTTTTAGAGGTCACATCTAGTAACCTTACTACAGATTAATGTCTTTAAAAAGATGTTGAGACTCTAGAAAGAGAACAGAGAAGAGCAACAAAGATGATCAGGGGACTGGAGGCTAAAACATATAAGGAACGGTGGCTGGAACTGGGTATGTCTAGTTTAATGAAGAGAAGGACGAGGGGGGACATGATAGCAGTGTTCCAATATCTCAGGGGCTGCCCCAAAGAAGAGGGAGTCAAGCTATTCTCCAAAGCGACTGAAGGCAAGACAAGAAGCAACTGATGGAAACTCATCAAGGAGAGAAGCAACCTAAAACTAAGGAGAAACTTCCTGACAGAACAATTAACCAATGGAACCATCTGCCTCCAGAAGCAGTGAATGCTCCAACACTGGAAGTTTTTAAGAAGAGACTGGACAGCCATTTGTCTGAAATGGTCTAGGGTCTCCTGCCTGAGCAGGGGGTTGGACTAGATGACCCTCAAGGTCCCTTCCAACTTTACTATTATCATTATCATCATCATCATCATCATCATCATCATCATCATCTGGGCTTTGCAACTGCCCTGACATCCACCCATTCAAATACTGTGGAGTTTCACCAGATCAATCATAAAATTACCCAGCCCCTTTTAGCCCAGCAGACTAGGTTGACTGGTTGAGTAATCTGCAATTGACTGGAATTATATCACTGATTAAATCACAAACTAAGGACAGCAGATCATAACTATAGGGCTTATTAACTGTTGAGTAATCTGCAATTGACTGGAATTATATCACTGATTAAACCACAAACTAAGGACAGCAGATCATAACTATAGGGCTTATGGGATATAACAAAGCCAAATTGAATCAAACATTCTGAACTTAATGTGTTGGATGAACCAAGAAAAAATGCATCAGTTTTGGAAAATGGTAAGCCAGTTTGTGGAATGGAGCAGGAAAAAAAAAAACATTTTGGAGGAAATTTCCAAATTCCAGGCATTATACTGCTTAGCTCTCCCCACAAAAACAAGGTCCAGATTAAAGTTAATGGAAGTTGGTATATTGTGAGAATGCATTCCCTGGATTTTTAACTACCCTGCTTAAACAAACTGCATAAAAACCCAACTGCCTGAGTACAACACACTCAGCCATAAACTAATTTCCTGGACAGACACCAGCAAGTAGAAAAGCACATTTTAGAGTATTATGTTCTGTAACGTCTGTGTTCAATTTTTGTCTGTTGCTTTGTAGACTCATGTTCCACGATGGCAGCCTCAGAACACAATGACTGGTGATGTTGGTCAAATTCAAAAGGACTTTTGTTCCCGTTCATGCCTGCTCCGGGGAAGAAAGTTTCAACTCTGTGAAGATGAGAAGAACCTGCTGACTTTCTGTAAGGTTACAAAGACCTGGTTTTGTTACTGAATCTCGAGCTGAATCTCCATTGATTACACTCAATGTTCTTGATTAGTTTTTTTATCTTGGCTGTTGGGTGTGATCTTTATTACTTTGTTTATCTCATTTTTTTATTCATTGGTAGTCAGCCATAATAATAATAATAATAATAATAATATAGGTAGACAAAATGCCAAATCCAGTCTGAACATCTGGCTGACTGTGCGATGATCAATAATAATAATAATAATAATAATAATAATAATAATAATAATAATAATAATGAAGAAGAAGAAAGAAGAAGAAAGTAGAAAGTAGAAAGTAGAAAGAAGGAGGAGGAGAAGGAGAAGGAGAAGGAGAAGGAGGAGGAGGAGGAGGAGGAGGAGGAGGAGGAGAGGAGGAAGAAGAAGAAGAAGAAGAAGAAGAAGAAGAAGAAGAAGAAGAAGAAGAAGAAGAAGAAGAAGAAGAAGAAGAAGAAGGAAGAAGAAGAGAAGAAGAAGAAGAAGAAGAAGAAGAAGAAGAAGAAGAAGAAGAAGAAGAAGAAGAAGAAGAAGAAGAAGAAGAAGAAGAAGAAGAAGAAGAAGAAGAAGAAGGGCTAAGAGCAGGAAAACTGAAGAAACAGACCAAAGGACTAATTCTGGCTGCACAAGACCAAGCCTTAAAGACAAATGTATACAAAGTCAAAATTGAGAATACAGCAACAGACAATAAGTGCCACCTATGCAAAGAAGCTGAAGAGACAGTGGACCACCTGGTAAGCTGCTGAAAGAAGATCGCACAGACTGACGACAAGCAGCGGCATGACAAAGTAGCAACAATGGGGCATTGGAAGATCTGCAAGAAATATCATTGGCCTGTAAGCAAGAACTGGTAGGACCATAAAATAGAGAAAGTCATAGAAAATGAAAAAGTTAAATTGTTCTGGGACTTTAGAATTCAAACAGACAGGCACATACCATATAACACTCCAGACTTAACAACTGTCCATAAGAAAGACAAAAAAGTTTGGATAGTGGACGTGGCACTAAAAGCAGAAAAGAAGAGAAAGAACTGGAGAAGATAACAAAATACAAAGACCTACAAATAAAAATAGAACGACTGTGGCAAAGGCAAGCAAGGGTAGTACCAATAGTAATAGGTGCCTTAGGTGCAATCCCAAAACTACTGGAGCACCACTTGGACACTATTGGCATTGACAAATTTGCCATCAGTCAATTGCAAAAGGATCTTAATAGGAACAGCTTCCATCCTGCAACGATATTTATGATACCATCAATTCAAACATCCACATCTGCCTATCCCGTGTAAGGACTCAATAGATAGACAAAAATGACAAATCCAGTCTCAACATCTGATTGACTGTGCTAATAATAATAATAATAATAATAATAATAATAATAATAATAGAGTTGGAAGGGACTTCGGAGGTCTTCTAGTCCAACCTTCTGCCCAGGCAGGAAACCTTATACCATTTCAGACAAATGGTTGTCTAGTCTCTTCTTAAAAACTACCAGTGTTGGAGTATTCACAGCTTCTGGAGGCAAATTGTTCCACTGATTAATTGTTCTCACTGTCAGGAAGTTTCTCCTTAATTCCAGGTTGCTTCTCTCCTTGATTAGCTTCCATCCCATTGCTTCTTGTCCTGCCTTCAGGGGCTCTGGAGAATAGGTTGACCTCCCTCTTCTCTGGGGCAGCCCCTGAGATATTGGAAGACTGCTATCATGCCACCCCTAGTCCTTCTTTTCATTGAACTACACATAGCAATTCCAGCAATCATTCTTTATATGTTTTAGCCTCCAGTCCCCTACTGTAATTTTGAGATGAGCAGCTGTACAAATTAAAGGATTGAATGAAAAAAAAAAACCCCTCTCTTTTTTGGCTATCTGTATTGCCTATCCTGTTTTTTTCTATTCAGGCACACTGAAGTCTCAAGGCTGTAGACTAGACAGATAAAATCAAACAAAATCCTGAAAAACAGACAGCGTATTGGTGCCAACCCCCCCCCCACACACACACAAACACACACAAACATGGGTGTGTCCATGAAATGGCCAGGATTCAAGGTCAACAAGCAAGTCTTCTTGCTGCGAAGTGAGACTCCAAAATAGGAATTCCTGCTTGCCTGTTAGCTCAACATGAAAGAAAATAATAACCCAAAAGGGGGGGGAGAAAAAGGAAAGAAAGGGTGGGGGTGAGTGAGAAATGGAAGAGGCCTAGTGAAAGAGACAGATGGACAGAAATGAGAACATAAGTTAACTGTGAGGAATTAGATAAGCAGCAGCAGGCATGGAACAGACAGCCATGCATATGTTCCAGTGTAGACAGCTCTTGGGTGTAACCATCATCTCTGTCATTCTTTCTATGCCCTTGTGGACCCCATCTTGGGAGAATTCCCTAGAAAGAATTGACTTTGCAACCAGCTTCTACCACCATCTCTTAAGGGTTTCAGGGGTTTGCTGGTCTCCCCCCCCTTTTCCCTTGCGCAGGTCCAAACAACGTCAAGAAATTCCCCTCCCACAGCACATGAAGCCAGGAATAGAACAAAACAATTGGCTGGGCTTGCAAGACATGGCAAACTACAATATGAAGTATACTGCACTGAGGTTGATTTCTCTATCTTGGTAGAACAACCAGCCTTAAAATTGACAATGAAGCTATCAAGGTGAAGGGCAATATCTACTGTTTAGAATCAACCATCATTTAGAATCAGTAAAGAAACTGTTTAAAAAAATACACTACAGACTAGCCCTTGATAGAACAGCCATGAAGGCCTTGGAAGGGATATTCAAATGCTGTGACGCACCTATAGCTACAGAAATGTGCAAGGGATGGTACGCTCTGTGACCTTTTATGGAAGCAAAAACTGAGCTTTAAAGAAGTAAAATAAGAAGAGTATTGGTGTTTTTGAACTCTGGTGTTGGAGAAGACTCCTGAGAATTGCATAGACTGCCAAGACAACAAACAAATGGATCATCCAATGTATCAATCCAGAGTTCTCACTCGAGGTCCAAATAGCCAGACTCAAATGATTCCTACTTCAGACATATTTTGCAAAGGCCTAGCTCTTGGAAAAGGCTCTAGTGTTGGGAAAGTTGGAAGGGAAGAGAAGGAGAACCACTATGAAGATGGATAGACTCAGTAAGAGTTGTACCACTGTAAGAGCTGAAGGACCAACTTAGGGACAGATCATCAAGAGGAAAATCTACTCATGCTTGTGCTAAGAATCAACCATAATTTGATGGCACATAATCATCCATCAGTCAATTGGAAAAGTGATCAATCGATGCAAGGAATCTACAGGGCCATCAACAATGGTCCCAAAAGTGCTTTTTTCAAAAGGTACCTAAAGTTTCTTGGATTTTTTTTCCCCTTGAAGATGTTTCACTTCTCATCCAAGTAGCTTCTTCAGTTCTGACTAAATGGTAGAAAATGGAAAGATTTACATTCTTTGCAGTCATCGGCAAAGATGGCCAATATGACCGCAAAGAATATAAATCCTTCTATTTCCCACCATTCAGTCAAAGTGAAGAAGCTTCTTGGATGAGAAATGAAACATCTTCAAGATAAAAAATAAAGGAAGACAAGTTGCCTTTTGAAAAGCACCTTTGGGACAACCACAACTTGGATGACTGAGAATCTCCACAGACAACAATGTCAGGTATGACGAGGCAACTGAGGCACTGTTTCATGAATCACACACGTGTAGAATGGGACAGGGCTTCAGTCATGCCTGCAGTTGTGAGTTGATGACCCCTGCAGACAGCCTTGAAGTACTGGAACTGTTGTAACCTTGTCCCATTCATTTCAATAAATCTCGCTAAAGGAAACTCTGAGAATTGTGCTTAGAAGGAACCTCTTTGAGTTTTAGGCGCTTGCCAAGTATCCGATGTAAAAAAAAGAAAGGCTTCCAGAAGACGGGAATCAGCATAAGGAAGCCCTAAATTGTTGCTAATTACTTGAGCCATAAAAACAAGTGAAAAAAGTTGGCAATCTGCTTTACATCACCTTCAGCATGCTATTTTGCTTAGCTGAGTGTAACAAGGAATCTATGGACCTGCCTAATTGGAATAATCAATACAGTTTTCACATTTTAATAGGAGAACAACATTTGTTCTTTCTGGATTCTCTCCATGAGCAATTCTTTAAGAGAGGCATAAAGTATATACTATTCTACCAGCCAAAGTACTGTACTGATCTACAAGCTTCACTGTTAGATTTAAAATGGAAGCAACACAGCTAAGTTTGTCTGACATGACTAGGCAACTTTAACTCTTGTCAAAAGGTGCTTCTCTAATTAGAAACAGTGGACCAGTGCTTTCCACATTTCCTTTGATGCAAGGAATGTGCATATCAGTGAGTAAAAACCTCTTTGATAGGAGTTTCACGTTCATGTAAAAAGGAAACATTTTAATTACTGAAGCTAATTTTGTGAATAATGCAATCAGGAGCTCACTCCAGAGTGCTTCTGATCAACTTCCATTTCCAAAGCCTATTGCCTTACAGCAGCGTTTTCCAAACTTAGCATCTTTACGATGTGCGGACTTCAACTCCCAGAATTCCTAGAGTTCCTCAGCCAGAATGCTGGGAATTGAAGTCTACACATCTTAAAGTTGGCGATTTTGAAAAGCCGGCCTTATAGCAACCAAGAAGGGACAAAAAATAATATTTTCCTATTTCTTTCTCTCTGTCTCTCATCCTCCTTTATTTTTCTATTACAACTTGACACTTGTGAGAGGTGAAAAATGGATGGGGAAAAGTGACTGTATTAAACTTTGCTTTTACAGGTACCTCCTTGACTTACAACAGTTCATTTAGTGGCTGTTCAAAGTTACAACGGTACTGAAAAAAGTGACTTATGACCATTTTTCACTCTTATGACCATTCCAGCATCCCCAGGATCATGTAATCAAAATTCAGATACTTGGCAAATGACTCATATTTATGACGGTCGCAGCATCCCTGGGCCCATGGGATCCCCTTTTGCAACCTTCTGACAAGCTAAGTCAATGGGGGGGGGAAGCCAGATTCACTTAACAACAGTGTTACTAACTTAATAATCCCAGTAATTCACTTAACAACTGTGGCAAGAAAGGTCATAAAATGGGGCAAAGCTCACTTAACAAATGTCTTACTTAGCAGCAGAAATGTTAGGCTCCATTGTGGTCATAAGTCAAGGACCACCTGTTTTGATTGTGATTTTACTTTGAGAATTTTTGTGCTTGTGCTACCTTGGTGGTTCAGTTAGGTTCCATTTTAGACTCTGGACGATGATGTTATTTGTGAACAGAGACCGCACGCTCCGTAAATCTGACTTCCAAGGATCAATGGCACATACATTGAATACGTAAATATAATTTATAATAGCGATTTCAGAGCCATGCTTTCTCAATGGTTGAGAAAATGCCTTCCGGAGGAGGCACAGGGTGTGAAGTTTTGAAAGAATGGAGGAGTCAGTTTTGAGGCTAAAAAAGAATGTTGGAGGATGTGGGGGCTAAAAATACACTCCTGCCTTTTAAAAATGACTGTGTTTTGATCTGTGTCAGCAGAGGGCAAGGCAGTCTGCCTATATTTGGGAAGCTGCTGAGGGCTCCACTCCTTCTCACTAAAATTTGAAACAGAAAAAAAGAAAACCAATAGGCAGTCCTCAATTTACAGCAGTTCATTTAGTGATCTTTCAAACATCACTGAAAAAAAGTGATTTATGACCTGCTTTTCACACTTAGGACCCACACTTCAAGTCCCATTCATCATCTTCAGGCTGGTGTTTTCAGCTTCGTGCTTCTAGGACTTTTTTTCCCCTTTTAAACCACAAAAATACTGAAAGGCTTTTGAGTATCTCAAGCATATTATCACTGAGCCTCTTTAGATTAGCTCAAGCAGTGGATGACCTAGTAGAAGGGGGGGGGGAGGAAATGACCAAAGAATTATCAGGATCCTGGAGAGACCCTCAAAAGTCCTTGAATCTTGCAATGCAGTGGCTTCCCTGCTAATTAGACCAGATCCAATTCAGAGGCAAGCTGAAAGCTGTGCTGTCATCAATGAGACTGGTAGATAAGTGTGTTTGATGTGCACATTGGGGAGATTGAAATTTCCTGGCTGAAGACACGTTATCACCTAGTTGTATATTTATAAATCTGTTTCCAGCCTTCTGGGGAACTACCTTGTGGGGCTGGAGAAAGAAAGAACGTTAATTGATGTTCCCAGGAGCTTTTGAGAATTGTGAACGACCTACAGATCAAAATAAGGTCTTGGTTTGGCTTGGCATGTTCAGAGAATCATAAGATTGATGGGGTCTTGAAGGGCTTCAGGTCCAATCCCCTGTTCAGGGCAAGAATATTCATACCATCTGGGACAAATTGAAAATGTCCAGTGATGGAGCAGCCACCACTTCTGAAGGCAGGATGTTGTGAGCACAGACAACTGCAATTTGTGGCACAAAGCAACATGTGCAGATAATGGAAGTCTGCCATGTAGGGTGGGTTTAAACATCATCCTGAGACATAGTAATTTACAAATCACCATGGCTGGGTTCATGTAATATAGCAAGCCAAAACCAAGCACATCACATTATGGGTTACCATCATGAGTGAACTTAGTCTCTTGGGTCACCAAGGTTACTATTATCTACTCTGAAGATAGGAGTGTGTCCATCTCTTGCTGTCTGAAAATCCTCTGAAAATGTTAAGGGTAAGATTTGAAACCTGAATTGTTTGCATGTAAGAAGGCATGGATTCCACCATGAAGCTAAGAAAGAGTTCTTCTCAGAAATATTTCTGAAGGCACCTTATAAATGGCCATCATTTCAGAGACATAGTACAGTAAGATCTTTGGGGATCATAATGATTTACTATTTTATTGTACAATAAAATTTAACAGAGTAACGAAGTTGGAAGGGACCTTGGAGGTCTTCTAGTCCAACCCTCTGCTCAAGCTGGAAACCCTATACCATTACAGATAAATGACAGTCCACTCTCTTCTTAAAAACCTCCAATGATGGAGCAACCACAACTTCTGGAGGCAAGCTGTTCCACTGGTTACTTGTTCTCACTGTCAGGAAGTTTCTCCTTAGTTCAAGGTTGCTTCTCTCCTTGATTACTGTAGTTTCCATCCATTGTTTTTTGTCCTGCCTTCTGCTGCTTTGGAAAATAAGCTGACCCCCTCTTGTTTGTGGTAGCCTCTCAAATATTGGAAGACTGCTATCATATCACCCCTATCATCACTTCTTTTCATTAAACTAGACATATCCAATTCCTGCAACCGTTCTTCATATGTTTTCTTTCATTTCATCAGAAAGAGTCTGCATTGTTAAATGCAAAAAAAAAAAAAAATTAAAAGATTTATTTGTTGGTGAATGGAGGAAAAGGAAGAAAATCTTTTAACAGTTCATCCTTCCTCTGCCAGCAATGAAATGTGGACCTCTGTTAAGTCTGGGGAGAAGGCCACCACCCTTGCAAGACTCCAGAAGGGAGACTCAAAATTAATCTGCAAGTTGCCAATTTGTAAGGCTCCTACAGGTTGAACAGCTGCTGGAAGTTTCTCTCCTCCCTTTGAATGTCGGTGGTTTCCTAACTTTTCTCCACCAGAGGATGAAAACTCACTGAAATTTGATCCCCACGAGAATCTGTGCAAAGCATGGGGTTCCCCACCCACCCACCCACCCACCCCAAGAAAGGAAGAAAAAGAATGGCAGCTGTGCTTCTGCACTTTGCCTGGAATAAAAGTGGGTGAGAGAGAGGGGAGGAATCACGCCGCCTGCAAATGCATCACCTAACAGGTGGCCTGCTCAGATTTCGGAGGGTGAGCTGGCAAAGTTGCAGAGCCAAACCTACGCTCCATTTGAAGAGTAACTTTCTTATGCCGCAATACGGTGATCTTGTACTCATTGCCATACTCAGCCAGAATAATAAGCAGGGGGAATGAAGGGGAGATGGGAAGATGGAACCGAGGATCAGATTCACAGGAAGCATTTCTCCTGCGTGGCCTGCAGCTATTGGAAATTTGGCCTTCTAGAATCCCGGGAAAAGCTTGGACCCGCATTAATTGCAATGGATGGATGGATGTGTATGTGTGTGTGTGTGTGTGTGTGTGTTTGTGTGTATGAATGTATGGATGTATGGATGGGTGGGTGGGTGAGTGGATGGATGGATGGGTGTCTATGTACGGAAGGATGGATGGATGGATGGATGGAGCAATACCCAAGCTCAACTGTACAAAGGAGCGCTCAATGTCTATGGACATTCTCAGTCATCCAGATCATGGTTGTCCCAAAGGTGCCTTTCAAAAGGCCACTGGACTTTCTTGTTTTTCTCTGAAGATGTTTCATTTCTCATCCAAGAACATCATCAGAGCTGAAGAAGCTTCTTGGATGAGAAGCGAAATGTCTTCAAAGAAAAACAAGGAAGTCCAGTTGCCTCTTGAAAAAGCACCTTTGGGAGAAGGAGATTTTTGCATTCCTAATGCTGAGCATCTTCTAAGAGGGATCTAGCACTTCCAGGTAGAAAATGTCAATTGTCAAATTGACTTCCTGCCTTTCCACCAAAAACTCTAGGTAGCATATAAATCCCTTTTCCCTCCCATTTCTCCTCACAACAACAGTGAGGAAGGTGGATCCAGGAAATATCTGGACCAATGTCTGGTCCAATGCCACCCAGCAAGCTTCTATGGTGAGGCTGAACTTGAACCACCATCTCCTTGATCTTCATCCAACACCTTCACCCCTCCACACAGTGACTTCCCCTCTCCTCCTAGCAGATTTTCTTATTCTCTCCTGCCATCTATAGAGTCAAACCACCAGGCTGGCTGCCATTGATCGTTTGCCAGATTTTCATTGAAAAAACATCGGTGGCGAATTGCAGGGATAGGCAGCTGCATCTCCGATTGCTTTCAGCACAGACAAGTAGGAGCCACACTGAATGGGGACCTCTTGTAAGCCATGACACCATGAAAGACGCATAGAAAAAAATAGGTCAGGCCGGGACATGAGGATGAAGGACCAGAAGTGAAGCAGGAGACTTGGCAGTGGTTCAACGGGTTGCCCAAACAGCGTTGCCAAGGGCTGATGGTTCACAAATGCTGCTTCTCTCTGATTAAAAGTAAGCGTCTGAACCCTTTACCAACTTTGAGTAGCAAAGGGAAAAGTCAGGGAAAACTCAGCTATGCTGTCTGTTGGTTTAGATTGACCCCACATGGGAGATGAAAATATGATTGGCTAGATTAGGGGTCTAAAGTTGTCAAACTTTAGGGAGCCGAGGTGGCGCAGCAGTTAGAGTGCAGTACTGCAGGCCACTTTAGCTGACTGTGTTCAGCAGGTCAGTGGTTCAAATCTCACCGGCTCAAGGTTGACTCAGCCTTCCATCCTTCCGAGGTAGGTAAAATGAGGACCCAGATTGTTGGGGGCAATGTAAATATATATATATATATATATATATATATACATTGCTTACTGGTGTATACCGCTTAGAGAGTGCTTGCACTTAAAGCGGTATATAAGTCTCATAAATAATAATAAATAAACTTGGCAACTTTAAGACTTGTGGACTACAGCTTTCAGAATTCCCCAACCAGCCATGCTGAAGTCCACAGGTTTGGACTGTTGCCAAGTTTGGAGACCCCTGGGCTAGATGTGGGCTCTGTGGCTTGTCCACCCAAAGGCTTAACCAGCTCAATGGCTTATTCACACAACAGGCTAAATTAGGATAGAGGAACCATCTCACCCCAATGGGATCAACCTGTCTCACTCGTTCTGGCAGAAAGGGCCTACTGCACACCCCTCCAGCTGGCAGAGTCAAGAAGCAGATCTTTTTATTTTCATCCAAGAAGCTTCTTCAGTGAAAAGTGAACCGAAAAAGCTTCTTCAGTGAGCAGCAAACATTTTCAAGGACAAAAACCAAGTAAGTCCAGTTGACTTTTGGAAAAGCACCTTTGGGACAACCATGACCTGGATGATGGAGAACCTCCATAGACGTCTTGTCTGAATCCAGCTCCTGCATTGTATGAACACAGGTAGTTGGATGCACCATTTGCTAAGTCATGGAGGAATAAACCATGACTTAGTCTGTTACCCTAACCCAGTGATTCAGATTTTTCAGTCTAGGCAAGTATGATCGATAGTCTTTGATTTCACCCATTGCACTAAGCTATAATTCAATGGTGACATGTTAACTAAATCACAACTACCTAAATTCAAATGAATGTATCCCATAAACTGTGCAGGGAAATCACAAAAATCCATATAACGTTCTAAAGTCTCAAGCTACATTATGAGTTAGTCTGTTGAATGAACCAGCCACAACTCTCAGATTCAGGCTGACATTTCCAGCACTTTCTAGAAATCCCCAAAAGTGAACATGGGACATTCTGAATGCAAAGCAAGTGCTTTTTCCCCCCTTGAGTTGTGGGTCAAAACTGAAATTCACTGCACTGAGGGTTAAGATGGAACAGGCTTCCAACTGGTTCATGAACATCAGCCAAGATATCTTGAAACAAACAAACAAAAAATCAACCATTAATCATCTTCTTCTTGAGCATTGCTACAACCTTTGGATCCTAAACTCCCTTCCACTGCTGCCCCCAAATCATCCCTTGTGAATGGAAGAGGTCAAGCCCTCTCCCCTTGGCTCCTCCTGGGCCAGGAGAAGCAGAGCAGGGCTCGGAGTGCAAAGCTCCCTGGTTCTCCAGCTCAGCAGCTGGCCTGTTAGTGCCCTCTTTGGCAAAGCATTTCTCCCAGCTGCTGGGCTAGGATGGGAGGGCTGCACATCTCCGGAGCAATGGAAAGCTGCCAGAGAAACAGCAGACAATGGTGAGCAGTGTCAAGAATGAGCTTCCTCAGCCAAGCACTTGCTGTGGCTTTTTATCAAGCGTATAAATAGATGAGCTGGTGGTGGCTTTTATTGACTGAAAAGAAGAAACCTCAAGCTCCTTCAATGGTGCAGTTCAGAGGCACACACAGCCACGTGCCTCCCTTCAGCCTTGGCCTTCTTGTCCCTAATAGTTCTGAGACCAAGCCCCAATTCTTCCAGGAAAGACAATGTCTTGTTCTCCCAACAGACCCGGTCACCTTTTCTCTGGAACTTCAGGATTTCCACCTCCTTGAGAGCTGGGGTCTTCATTCCTGATATTTTAAGATTCTTATATTGCCTAAATATTAGGCAGTGTCATGGTTGCCTTCAGACTCTGCTTGGAATCTGGTCAGGAGTACTCTTTGATCTTTGAATACATGGTTGGTTTATCTCTGCCTTGCTGAATACCCCAAACTGATTGAGGAAACCATGGTTTGTATATCAAAAAGGTTGGGTTCACACACAACATGCAAAGACAAACATTATGATGTGAGATAATGTGTCAATTCAGCATCTCTCCTTCCTTCCTTCCTTCCTTCCTTCCTTCCTTCCTTCCTTCCTTCCTTCCTTCCTTCCTTCCTTCCTTCCTCCTTTTCTCCCTTCTCCTTCCCTCCCCTCTCCTCTCCCTCCCCTCCTCTTCCCTTCCCCTTCCTCTTCCTTCCCCTTCCTTTCCCTTCCCTTCCTTCATTCTTTGACTAGATGATCACAACCCCAAACCCAGGGTCTTCTGGACTGGGGCATTGATGCCATTATCCTGCCTTATTAACTTATCCTGGCTGGATAAGCAGAGAAGAATCAGAATTTAGGGAATGCCTTAAAAGAAGGTGCAGCTTGGCACATCTCCAAATACCCACATTACTATAGATTGAAACCAGCCAACTGGTCTCAGGTGCTGTCACAGGAACCAGTTCGTGCAATGACTTTCATTTCCCTTCTTCCCATTAATGAGCGCTGCAGTGCCTCCTTCCATCTGCACTCCTCACCATCAACGAACGATTGAAGAAAATGGGATTGATTAAGAGATGCTTAGGAAGTGGGAAGGGGGACTGAAAACTCCTTGCAAGGTCTGATGGTCCTGTCCTTAATCCTTATTTGCAGGAGAAATACAGCTTACTACTAGCCAATCGATTGCACTTAATACCGTTGGAATTCTTAGCAAATTGAATGGATAGAGAAGTACAAAAGGCAGAAAGTGGAGTGGATTCTAAATGAATTGGATGCTGAGGCTTGGGTTTCCATGAATCCCTGAAAGCTTTCTGGTGTCTTGTTGATCAGTCAGTTCTGCTTCATGCCAGCAGAAGTTTGGTCCAGAATCACAATTCTTTTCTCGTTACCAGAATCGGAGCTATAAAAATGCATCAAACAGACATAATGTACTATAATGCCTTGCAAAGAAGTATCTGAAGTTTTCATTATTATTCATGAATTTATTAAAAACAATAATGTTGGTTTTCTGGTCGGCTTGTGGTTTAGCCATCTTGGGCAAATTTGGCCAGCTGCAAGGCTTCACACTTAATGGTGAAACAGCTTGCCTTCAGAAGTGGTGGATGCTCCAACACTGGAGAGTTTTAAGAAGAAATTGGGCAAGCATTTGTCTGAAATAGTATAGGGTTTCCTGCCACGGTTGGACTAGAAAACCTGCAAGATCCCTTCCAACTCTGTCATTCTGTTAAGAGATCTACATTGCAAAGATCAAGCTAATCCAGCAAAGGATTCTGAGAAGTCATTCTCTCATGCTATCTAGTCATAGTTTTGCTTAGCAACCGCTTTGCTTGACCAAGTCACCAGTTCCAATTTTCGTGGCAAAATGAAGATGACCTGTACAGCAAAAGGCCTGTTGAGTATTAAAAGTTGTGAAGAACCTCAAGTGAAGAGCAACATCCAGTTCAGGAGAGTTTGTGTTTAAGATATTCAAGCCAGTTTCGGATAGGAGGAGACAACGGTTGTGCACATGTTTGTGCTTGTGTGTGTTTAACATCACTTGACATTTTTTGTGATCCCTTTATAGAGATTACAAGTTATGCAATAGCCTTCCCCATCAGAAGAAAGGTAGGGAGATACGTAGGAAGGTGAAGATGAACAAGTGAAGAAGAAGGCGGTTTTCAGGAGATAAAAATAAATAGCTTTGTTGCTTGAATAATAGTGGGTTGTGGGGAAATCTGGCTGGTCCTAAATTGTTTGTTTGTTTCAATTGTTTCATTTGCTAATGATTCAATTCCAACCCATGAATATTTGCTATTCTCAGGCAAAGATTGTGACATGATTCCACCTTCAGATCTTGCTTTCTAGCAAGTCAATAGCTGCATTCATGCAATCTGGAAAAAAATAACATCAACATTAATAGAACAACAGTGGCAAAAAAAGCAAAGATTACTACCAATAGTAGTTGGTGCCTTGGGTGCAATTCCCAAACAACCAGAGCACCACTTGAGAAAGCACCCTTGGCATTGACAAGCCAAGCATCGGTCAATTGCAAAAGGCAGCTTTGCTTGGAACAGCTGACATCCTGAGATGATACTTTTTAACACAACATCTGCCTGTCTCAAGTCCTTGGGAAGACTCGATAGGTGGATAGAAAAGCCAAATCCAGTCTAAGCATCTGGCTGACTGATCTTTATGGGGTAAAATAGAGTTGTTTTTTTTTAAAAAAAAAAAATTCCATCCCATAAGATTAATCCACAGTTTAGCAATGAAATCAATAAGCAAAGGGTAGAGAAACATGCAAAGAATTGTCCATTGCTTCCCTGCATGTCAGCTCTTGAGGTAGATCAAGTTAACAAATAGGCACAGTAAATATTTCAGGATTTTTTAAAAACTGGGATAAAGTAGAAGAAGAGAATCTCGAAAGCCTGCTGAAGTTCCTGTCAGTCCCATGCCGAACAAAATCAAGGGGGAATTACTTTGAGTTTCTTTCTCACTCTTTCCCTTTCTCGGGACCAGATGATCTTTCCTGCAGGTCCCGTCCCCACCATTATCATGAATGACCTGCTCATTCCTTCACTTTTCCCAGGATCAGCTCTATTTTCTTTTACACCAGTGATTTTCCAACTTGGAAATCATTCAAAATTTAAACTTTAAAGATTTAAGAGTTCTCTGCCCTTCAATCCTGACTCCTACAAGAATCTGGTAGTATTTGTTTCCATGGATTCCAACACTGACCTCAATCCTCTTACAAAAGGGGTTTCTTGAAGACTGGCAAAGATTTACACATTTTTATCTTCTTCTATCTGCCTAACTGCAGCATTCTATTTCTCTTTTTCCATCTTTCCACTTTTCTCAGTTTATACGCTCTCTCTCTCTCTCTCTCTCTCTCTCTCTCTCTCTCTCTCTCTCTCCCTCCCTCCCTCCCTCCCTCCCTCCCTCCCTCTCTCTCTCTCTCTCTCCCTCCCTCCCTCTCTCTCTCTCTCACACACACACACACACACACACCCCTTTTAAGTCTTCCCATCAGGAGTATGGTCAAGAATCAAAATGGTAGTATGCTCTTTATTATGTCCTTTGCCATCTTGACTTTTTTTTTTTTTAACCATCTCCTGCTTCCCGTTATTTTCTTGATATTTTGGGTGCTATTTTTAGAAATTCGGTGTTAATATCAGTCCTCAGAGCCTTATACATCAGGAAGACTTCATGGGTATCACGTGCTCATTGATTTATGGCCAACTGAAAAAGCCAAAGTGTTCTTACTCTGTTTTTGATTGACAAGGGTGGCTGTTGCTTTTTGGTAAACAGTCCCGACTCCACCATCATATCATGGCTAACGGACTTCCTGCTTGGAAAGGGATGGGACAGAGGAACCCTTGCAAATGTGCTATTTCCAACAGTTAGTTGTTTCTTGCACTCTGGTCTTGGAATCAGGGCTGCTTTTTTCTGTAAAACTTCACTATCAATCAGAAATAAGCAAATTCTTTGCTTTCTCTTGTATGTGATTACCAGGAATGCTGTTCCCAGGACAACTGATATTCATACATCATGCTATACCATAAACTATACTTTACAAACCACCATGTTGAAGCCCAAACCAAGGAGAGCACAATTCGGCTGAGTGCATTGCACGAATCAGACGGTCATATGACTGAAGAAGTTTGCTTGCTTTTATTGAGGTTGGGGGAACTTAGATGCTGCGTGCAAAAAAATTGATGCACTCCTTCACTTTGCACTCAGCTTAACTGAAGGATCAGTTCACCAAATTCTAACCATCAAAGCTCAGTGCCTCTTACTTGACACTTACAAGGGATCCTAGGATGCTCCAACCACAGCTTGGCCAACGGAGATGTCTTCTCCAGGATGATGTTCTGGGAAGTCCGTGTTCCACCCATATCTACCATCAAGACATCTGCCGCAAACAAACATCCCTTAAGACATAGCAGCAGCAGCAACCTCTGAGTAGACTTCCCAGAGGCAAGAGGCTTTCTTGAATCAGGACAGGGTGAAAAACCTGGCTTTTTATCCTCTGGGAAAAGTCCAGGTAATTCCTTCTTGACATTCCCCTTCCCAGATTTCTGGACCCGTGCTCCTTCAACAGATGCCTTCACCTTTTGGACATTACATTTGCATACCAAGGAGGCAGCCAACTCACTCCGAAGTGGAGGTAGAGGAATGTGACTCAGGCAGGATAATAAGGAAGATCAGAGGCAGAGACAAAAACACGAGCCTAATGGCTGCAGCAGCATGAGAGAGGAGGGGGTGAGCAGATGTTTAAAAAAAGAGAGAGAGCTGCTGTCCTTCAGACCTACACTTTCTTCCTCCTTTCCTAGAGCCTCATCCCTGTTAGTCATCGCACACCAGCTGGAGATGGTAGGAAGGCAGCCCCTTTCTTCTTACTCCTCCAAAAAATGGTGACTCACCCCAAAAAGGGGGGAAAGTTTGCAATGAGATCTCAGAAGCTAGATAAACTGCATAGGGAAGGAAGAAGGGGGAGAGGGAAAAGAAGGGAGGAGGGAGGAAGGGAGAGGGAGGGGGAGGAGAAGGGGAAGAGGAAGAAGAGGAAGAATTATTATTATTGATCATCACGCAGTCAGCCAGATGTTCAGACTGGATTTGACATTTTTGTCTACCTATCGAGTCCTTACCTAGGACCTGGGATAGGTAGATGTGGATGTTTGATGGTATTACAGATATCGTCGCAGGATGGAAGCAGTTCCCAGTAAGGCCGCCTTTTGCAATTGACTGATGGTGAATTTGTCAATGCCCATAGTGTCCAAGTGGTGTTCCAGTTGTTTTGGGATTGCACTCAAGGCGCCTATTACCATTGGTACTACCCTTGCTTGCCTTTGCCATAGTCGTTCTCTTTCTGTTTCTAAGTCTTTATATTTTGTTATCTTCTCCAGTTCTTTCTCTTCTTTTCTGCTTTTAGTGCCACATCTACTATCCAAACTTTTTTTATCTTTCTTATTGACAATTGTTAACTCCAGGATGTTATGTGGCAAGGGTGCCTGTCTGTTTGAATTCTAAAGTCCCAGAGCAATTTAACTTTTTCATTTTCTACCACTTTCTCTATTTTATGGTCCCACCAGTTCTTGCTTGCAGGCAAATGATATTTCTTGCAGATCTTCCAATGCCCTATTGTTGCTGACTACTACTACTACTACTACTATTACTATTATTATTACTATTTTATTTATTATCGTTCAGGTTGAGAAAGGGAAAAACAACAACAGTGTATTGTCTTTGGGGTATAATTGGAGACAAATCGACCTGACAGCTCTCTGCTTGTATGCCAGGGCTGGTGCACTTCTCTTATCCAGGCCCAGTTTGGCTTCAGATGTTCTTCTCCGTCTCCCCTAATTCCTTTCCAGTCTTACATTCTCCTTTTCCGCAATCCCATCCCTTTGAAATCCTGATTAGTAGCAAACACACATGTTGATGCAATGCAACATACACACACACACACACATGCAGACACATATTTTTCTGCTTCTTCTCGGGGCAAAAGGGACCTGCCATTCCCCCCACCACAGCCCCATTTTCACACAGGCATCCCGGTTCTTCCAAGACACTCCCCAAGAGATGGAAAAGGGGATGCGTGCAAGGCTACAAGGCTTACTTGCAAGGAATCTGCCTGCTTCAGCCTCTTCCCCCTCCCCAGTTCTCCCCCCCCCAAGTTTCAACCAATGGCAGAAGCAAGGATGACGTCATGTCTCCTCCCTCCTGAAGGAGCTTTCCGCACTGTTCTGGATCAAACCTGCCTAGCACTGGAGCGGTTTTGCTCCTGTCTTCCTTCTGGTCAGCTACCGTTGCTTTTTTAGCACTTCTTCCAAACCTGGGCATGACTGCACGTGCCTGAGCCAAAGGTCTGAGGTGCAGGGAGTCAATCTAGAGACAGATATAGAGCCACAAAAAATGTGTTGCTTCTTGCAAACTTGACAAGTGACATCTCTCTCTCTCTCTCTCTCTCTCTCTCTCTCTCTCTCTCTCTCTCTCTCTCTCTCTCTCTCTCTCCCTCCCTCTATCTCCTTCTCTCTCTCTTTCTCTCACTCACACACTCTCTCTCTCCCTCCCTCCCTCTCTCTCCTTCTCTATCTCTCACACATACACTCTCTCTGTCTCTCTCTCCCTCCCTCCCTCTCTCCTCTCTCTCTCTCTCACTCTGTCTCTCTCTCCCTTCCTCTCTCCTCTCTCTCTCACTCTCTCTCCCTCCCTCTCTCCTCTCTCTCTCTCTCTCTCTCTGTCTCTCTCTCTCCCTCCCTCCCTCTCCTTCTCTCTCCTTCTCTCTCCTTCTCTCTCCTTCTCTCTCTCTCCCTCTCTCTGTCTCCCTCTCTCTCTCTCTCTCTCTCCAAAAACTACCAAACTCAACAGCAGAATAACAGAAAAACAGAGTTTTTCTTCTGTTTTTCTTCTAGTCCAGCCCCCTGCTCAAGCAGGAGACTCTACACCATTTCAGAAAAGGTGGCTGTCCAAACTCTTCTTAAAAACCTCCCTTGATGGAGCCCCCGCAAAGACAGAATAAAACCGCTGAGGAACACTTGAACAATCTAAGAGCATCACACACCTGCCTTTGGGGCTCACTAGTACACTCTCTCCTCCATGCCACAACTGGATGTCCCCCATGCCTGCATTCCTCTACCCCAGTGGTAGCGAACCTATGGCACGGGTGCCAGAGGCGGCACTCGGAACCCTCTCTGTAGGCACACGTGCCGTTACCCCAGACTTGCCTCCCCCCACGACCCCCTCCTCTCCAGCAGACCCCCTGAAGGAGACTCGCCCTCGAGCGTGGCCAAGGACATGGTAGCCAGGCAGCGTAGACAAGACTCTGCCCTCACACCCCATCATACAGTTGATGCTGCAGGGCGTGGGCAGAGGGTGTGGCCGCCATAGCGCTGCTGGGCTGCCTGGCGATCTGCGGCAGGCCCTGGAGGCAGTGAGTGGTCCTGTGAGCAGGCGGGGCGGGGGTTGGAGGCAGAGTGGGAGTGGGCAGGGGGAGTGGAGCGAGGGCGGGGCCAGTTTTTGGGCACTCGGTCTCTAAAAGGTTCACCATCATTGCTCTACCCCCTTCGAGTCTGTGCTCTCAACCCCTGAAATTCAGCCACAGCAAAATCATTTACCAACAGATTCCCACAATATGAAATCTTGGTCAAGCAACACTTTAACCTGTAAGATGACGTGCTTAGTCTTGGTTCTCTGCATTGCTGGGCCCAGGCTTCGCAGACTATAAACCATGATGCATGCATTACATTATTAGCATGTTGGCTTAATTTAGCCCCTTGCAGCTCATTCACTAAGTCACAATTAAAGCCCATAGTGGCTTTCTGCGTTTCGTCTTGTCCTTTCCTGCAGGCGGTGAGAGCAACCGAACACGACATCTTTTTGCAATGAAAACATACAGTTTCGCTGAATTTCCTAGCATTAGTAGGTTGGGATTTCGTCACGGTTCACTGCAGATAACTCTAATGAACTGTAACTCTCTGTCTTTCAAAAACACAGGCTAGGAGCTCTAGCAAAGCCATGCTGCAGCATTAATGCACATTGAAGCTGCATCTTGGAGGGGAGGGGAGAACATAAATTCAGTTCCTGACTGGCTGTCCACTTCCTCTCCCCTTCCCTCAGTGAGCAAAATAGTGTTGCTCCGGTATGTAAAAAAAAAGGGGATTTCAGTGGGTGCTGGAAGGTAGATTTTGATGGTGTTGAGATCTCAGGCCCATCAACACTGGCAAGGCAAATCTCTAGTGCAGGGGTCTTCAAATTTGGCCTTTTTATGACTTGTGGACTTCAACTCCCAGAATTCCTCAGCCAGGTATGCTGGCTGAAGAATTCTGGGAGTTGAAATCCACAAGTCATAAAAGGGCCGAGTTTGAAGACCTCTGCTCTAGTGCATAAAATGAGAGCAAACTCCACCCCATACGAGCACTGATGTGCACTGCCAAAAAAGCCAACACAATCCTAGGCTGTATTAACAGAGGGCTAGAATCAAGGGAAAAAGAAAGATTGTTGTTGTTGTTAGTTGCGAAGTCGTGTCCGACCCATTGCGACCCCATGGACAACGTTCCTCCAGACCTTCCTGTCCTCCATCTTCTGGAGTCCATTTAAGCTCATGCTTAGTGCTTCAGTGACTCCATCCAGCCACCTCATTCTCGGCTGTCCCCTTCAATCTTTCCCAGCATTAGGCCCTTCTCCAGTGAGTCCTTCCTTCTCATTAGGTGGCCAAAGTACTTGAGTTTCAGTTTCAGGATCTGGCCTTCCAAAGAGCAGTCGGGGTTGATCTCTTCTAGGACCAACCAGTTTGAACACCTTGCAGTCCAGGGGACTCGCAGGAGTCTTCTCCAGCACCACAGTTCAAAGGCCTCAATTCTTTGTCGCTCAGCCTTTCTTATGGTCCAGCTTTCACATCCATACATTGCAACTGGGAAAACCATGGCCTGGACTATACGCACTATTGTTGGCAGGAAGATGTCTCTGCTTTTTAGTATGCTGTCTAGAGGTGCAGCCTGTTATTGTCCAAATCATCGGAAAAGAATGCCCTTGGTAGTCTTCATAACCATCTTCTGATCAAATTAGCTTTCTGAGTTAGGCTGCTTTTGGGGGGGAAAATTGAAACTTCAAAATCTATCTGGACTGATTCCCGTGAATGTCAGGCTGTTTTGATGTATGTAGTGATGCACACACAAACAAACTGATTTACTGATGCAACTAATAAACATGGTCTCCCCCTACTGGTTGAACTCCATCACAACGTGTTTCTCCAAGCCAGGATATTGGAAAGTCAAGTCTTTTGACTGAGCTAGAAAACAGGTGAAAAGATGGTCAGAGAGAGATTCAGTGGCTTTTCCAAGGTGCTTGCAGTTAATAGAGCTATAATGTCAGTTTCTACTCCAGAGCATGATGCCAACACTCTGGGTTGATTCAATGGCTTCCAGTTGGATGTGCTGCTCCAGATCATTTGGAAAATGTGATTCAGAGAGCTAATTTGCCTTTGCACCAGATCTTCAGTATTTGTACAGCTCTTACATATTTTGATTTTTGCCCCAAACAGATCCAAAATAGATAATTATCACATTATGATCTATCTGTCTATCTATCTATCTATCTATCTATCTATCTATCTATCTATCTATCTATCTATCACCTACCTATCTATCTCTTTCTATCTCTGTCTCTCTGTCTGTCTCTCTACCTATCATCTACCTACTTACTTATCCAATTTCTATAGCCGCCCACCTCAAATAAGTGACCGGGGAAGCGGGAGGCAAACAATCATAAAATGATTAAAAATGGTTACAATACAGCATAAAATTAAATAAATATGGCAACAGAGAAAAAATGTCATCATAAATGTCAATATAGCCAGGAAACAGAGCCATTGACATACTCGGGGTCCCAGGCCTGGGTACAAAGTTGATTCCTTAGACCAGGTCTCCCCAACCCCCAGTCTGTGGACCAGTACTGGGCCACAGCATGCCAGCAACCTGTCCTCAAAAACAAGCAAAGCCCCATCCGCGAGATGCAGGCAGCACACAAAACCACGCCCCCCCCGGTCCACGGAAAAAAACTCTCTCCACGGAATCATTCCCTGGTGCCCAAAAAGATGGGGAACCCCTTCCTTAGACAACTGAACTGCACCCAGAAGGAGCCCTGGAGATATTTCCAACCCAGATTGTCTAACTCATGCAGATCTCTGCCTGAAAACAGGGGTTTTTCAGCTGATTTGGTTTCAAAACCTTTTGGATGCAGGACAACTGATATACCAAGCATGATTAATAATACAAGCACGTATACCCAGGATATGGTTACAATAGGAACAATTCTCTGGCCCAGTTTGATTGCAGAGCAAATTCTAGCAGAAGGAGGTCACTAATCCTGGGCCACGTTTCAGTGCTGGGAAAAAAAGATCTTGTATGAGAAATACTCGTGCCAAAAAAGACCCCCAAAAGGCACTGCAGGGTTAGTTGTCTATTGAAGAGAAGATGAGCAGAGCTTAGAGCTTTAGCTTCAGATGTGTAGCTTAGGTCTCCTGGGCCAGCCAAGTCCTCTTCAAACCCTCCAGATGCTATTGCCTTGCTAAGAATTGCGGAGTGAATTAATGAAAACTGGGAAGAAGTTTTCCTGATAGTAACAACCGTGTTACTAATTTAACAACAACTGCAGTGATTCACTTAACAACTGTGGCAAAGGAAAGTCGTAAAATGGGGCAAAACTCACTTAGCAAGTTTCTCACTTAGCAACATAAAGTCTGGGCTCAATTGTGGCCCTAACTGTAATGTTAGTCAGCAGAGATGGTTGCAAGCTTCCCTGGCATCTATCCACCAGGACAGGTAGAGCTGCACCGTCTTCTTCTGGTCACCATCCAGTAAAGCACCAGTTTGGGGTAAAACCAGTTTTTTGGGAAAGTGTGTTGGTGGAATCATTGTTGAAAAGGAAATAGAATAAGGTATTAAAGAGCAGAAGAAATCAGAAACTGGACTGCAGGTACAGTAGATAGATATTGTAAGGATATGGCACAGTCACTGAGAAATTGATCATTGATGTTAGCTTGATCTTCAGGACAGTCTTTCCCAACCTTGAGTCCTCTGAAAATGTGTGGACGCCAATTTCCAGAATTCTTAGCATATCTGGGGTAGATCAGAAAGGCTACACCAGGAGATCCCATCCACTGGTGGAGCAAAGAGATTGTAGAACAGATCTGGGTATTTTGCAACCCGTGGGTCACATCCATCCCTGTCTAGCCCTCCATAATAGTCTGTTTCTCATGTGACCTCTTGGGAATATTAATTGCCCTTCCTCATTCTAGAAGATGGCCAGAGAGGAAATCCATCGTGGCCAAAAGAGGGCAAGAGAAAGTAATTTTTCAGTTGATGGAGAACCATCCCAGGCTGCTGCTCTTACAGGTTTGACAATGACACAAAGATAAACACACAAGGAATCGGAATTGACAAGGGAAGAAAGGGATGCCATAATTAAGCTGAATGAAGCTGTCACTTAAAACATCACTCAGGGGCGGATGGAGGGTGATGGGCACCATCCCTTGTACTGATCGAAGTGGTAATTTGCTTCTGTCTCTGAAGAGAGGAAGGAGAAAGGTCTACCTGCTAACACAAGAGCAGCTCTTTCTTTCGCTTCTCTTCCATCCGTCCTCAAAGCCTTATTACGGAAAGATACAATAGCAGGAGCTCTTTGGGTCTTGCCTGAAGATTGAAAAAAAGGCTGGGGATTGAACAGGGGGCCTTCCACTTGGGGGGGGGAGCACAGGTTCAGCCAGCGAGATGGAGGTTATGTCTGTCATCTGGGTAAAAATGTGTCAAGGGATCTTGAATGTGCAGCCTGCATAGGGAACACAACTACTCTAGACTAGGAGGAGAGCTTTCTTTCTTTCTTTCTTTCTTTCTTTCTTTCTTTCTTTCTTTCTTCTTTCTTTCTTTCTTTTTCCTTCCTTCCTTTTTTCTTTCTTTCTTTCCTTCCTTCCTTCTTCCTTCCTTTCTTTCTTTCCTTCCTTCCTTTTTTCTCTTTCTTTCTTTCCTTCCTTCCTTTCTTTTTTCTCTTTCTTTCTTTCTTTCTTTCTTTCCTTCCTTTCTCTTTCTTTCTTTCTTTCTTTCTTTCTCTCTCTCTCTCTCTCTCTCTCTTTCTTTCATTTTTATCCCAAGTTTATTATTTTTATAAATAACTCAAGAAAGCCAGCATACCTAATATTCCTTCCTTCTCCTATTTTCCTCAGAACAACATCCTTCTGAGGTGGATTGAGCTGAAAGAGACAGTCTGGCCCAAAGTCACCCAGCTGGCTTTCTTGCCTAAGGTTGGAACTAGAACTCACGGTCTCCTGGTGATTGGCCCAAAGTCATCCAGTCAGTTTTCCTGCTAAGGCTTGGAGAATCCAAATGCTATCAAAAAAAAAGAGCAGTAACTGACAGGACTTTGGAGATCTGGGGAATGTCTCTCCATGACTGATAGCTGCTAAAGATAGACAAAGGCTTCTGTACAAACATTTGCCGATTCAATCATGGTCCTTTATAAACTGGCCCGAATTTTCAGGAGGAAGCTAAATGGCAATACAAATATCTGAAGTGCATTTATGAGAAGAGAACTGTTGGTCTTTTCAGGCTGCAAGTCCTATTCAGGAAGGCAACAAAAGGAACAGGGGTCATCTTGGGACTCGGCACATTTCTGAAGCCATTTAGTTTATCTGGGCAGAGCACACAGAAAGACGATTAATCCAGGAACTCGCTTAGAACTCGCTTACTGCTTGTGGCTGAAAATATTACATTTCAGTTTCTCTAGCACAATGGTTCTCAACCTGTGGGTCGGGACCCCATGTGGGGTCAATCAACCATTTCACGGGGGTCACCAAACAACGCAGTCCGCCATTTTTTCCCCTTTTCCTTAGCAGTGCTCCTCCCTTTTATTCTATTGGCTTTTGAAAGCCAATAGAATAGACTCTCTTGAATAGAGTCTAATTCTATTGGCTTTCAAAAGCCAGTAAGAATTGTCCAGGCTGTCTCTGCCCTGCTGAGCCCGCCAAAAGTCCCATTCTGCAAACGGTGCTCCACCAGTTGAGTAGTCCTCGACTTACGACCGGTTGAGTAGTCCTCGACTTACGACCGGTTGAGTAGTCCTCGACTTACGACCGATTGGGGGGTCATGGCATTAAAAAGGTTGAGAACCACTGCTCTAGCAGAAAGCTACGCAGAGAGTCCTCAACTTACGACCGCAATTGGGATCAGAATTTCTGTGGCTAAGTGAGGCAGTTGTTAATATTGTTATTATAGCGATCTTTTTGGCATGCTAATTAAACAAATCACAACAATTGCTAAGCGAACATTTGGCCGTTAAGTGAATCTGGCTTGCTCGGTTGATTTTGCTTGTTAGAAGCTGGATGGGAAAGGTGCCAATGGTGATCGTGTGACCCAGGAACACTGAAAACCTCACAAACACATTGTTGTTGTTGTTGTTAATTGCGAAGTCGTGTCCGACCCATCGCGACCCCATGGACAACGTTCCTCCAGGTCTTCCTGTCCTCTACCATCTTCTGGAGTCCATTTAAGTTCTCACCTACTGCTTCAGTAACTCCATCCAGCCATCTCATTCTCTGTCGTCCCCTTCTTCTATTGCCCAGAAACACATAGTGCTGTCTAAGTGACTGGATTGTCATCACATAACCATCAATGGTTGTAAGTGCAAGGTGTACCTGGACAGGCATGAAGATACAGGATGCAGCTAAGCAACTTTTGCTGATCTTGAAAAAAAGGAAGCAGGGACAGACAGAGAGATAGAAAACATATCTATGGTTTTGATTTATTAAAGGGGATATTGTATTATTAAGTAGATGATTTAATATGGTGGGAAATAGATAACTTTTAGGAAATAGAACAAGATTACATTTAAATAGATAAAATGTATATTTGGGATATAATAATAATAATGATGATGATTATGATGATGATAAATTGAAAGGGACCTTGGAGGTCATCTAGTCCAACTCCCTGTTCAGGCAGGAAACCCTATACCATTTTAGACAAATGGCTGTCCAGTCTCTTCTTAAAAACTTCCAACAAACTGCTTCTGGAGGCAGGTTGTTCCACTGGTTAATTGTTCTAACTGTCAGGAAGTTTCTCCTTAGTTCTAGGTTGCTTCTTTCTTTGATTAGTTTCCATCCGTTGCTTCTTGTCCTGCCCTCAGGTGCTTTGGAGAATAGCTTGATTCCCTCTTCTTTGGGGCAGCCCCTGAGATATTGGAACACTGCTGTCATGTGCCCCCTCGTTTGTTATGAAATGAGTTAAGGGAAATCTTGGTTACCCAAAGTTTGAAAATTATGGATGTCAAAGGTTAAATTGAAATATTGATGAGAAATTAAACATTATGTAAAAATTAATAACAGAATATGGATTGTTTATGAAGATTGAATGTAATTAAGATACGTATAAGCTAAAACTTTATTGATAAATGTAATAATGATGTTTTTATTGAATTGATCTGTATTAGTTTGAATATGAGACAGTAAATGTTAAGGGAAAAAGAGAAGAAATATCTGATGTTGTAACCTGAGATTTGCACCAAGGATTTTGTTATTGAACTAGTGATTAACCCAGTCACCACATTGCTTTTTAAATACTCAAATGTAAAATTGGAAAATTAATAAAATATTATTTTTTTAAAAAGAAATCATATCTAAACGCATTCGGATTAGTGCTTTAAGAAATGCTTTTAATAGCTGGCTGGTCATGAAGGAAGGAAGGAGCATCACTGCTCTGGAGCAGCACATGAGTGACAACAGAATGAGCTGACCACATGGGGGAGCATTAAGGCTGACAAATAGGCTGCGGTGGACGAAGAAGGTTGAGATGTCTTATTAAGACTGGGATCTGCTCACAGAGTCATGCAATTGTGGAGCTGGAGGGAACACAAGGGTCCTCTGTGGGAATAAATTAAACTAGTTTCTGAAGAGTCTGTCCAGCATCTTCTTAAAACCTTCACAGTGTAAAAACCCATCACTTCTGGAAACTCCATGAGTTCTGAGGGGGTCCTTGGTGCTCTCTGAGTTGGGTTGTTTTCATGCAGATTATTTCATTACCCAAACTAGGTAACATCATCAGTGATAGTGCTATCACCATCTAGCACTGATCATGTAACCTAGTTTGGTTAATGAAACATCTACAAGAAAACAACCAAGCTCAGAGAGCACCAAGGACCCCCACAGACCTACTACTACTACTTCTCCTCCCCCCTTCTCCTTCTCTTCCTCTACACAAACCCCACTCCCTTTTAGCACTGATGATGTTACCTAGTTAGGGTAACGAAACATCTGCAGGAAAACAGCCAAGCTCAGAGAGCACCAAAAACATCTCATTTCAATCCTGAGCTACAAATATTTTCATTTATTGATACCAGGAATGATTCCACTGTTGAATAGAACTTAACGTTATGTAGGTTTTCCTAATATTCAAACAAAATCTAGGTAGTTGCAACTTGTCTCCATTTGTGCTCTCTTTGTAGTCGCTTTGGCGTAACGACAGTGGTCGGTATCTTGATTCTAGGCTTAGATGTTGAATTTCAGCTTCTCTGCAATTTATAAATAAAACCAAGCCTGCAAATTGTTGGTCCTTCGAAAGTTCATAGACTTTGGATCAGACTGTGTCTTCGACTGTCTGATTTTAAGATGATCTAATGTTCTGGTTTTAATGTTTCTGACATTTTACACTTTTTAATTCCGTGCTGCTACAGTATTTTTTCGGAACTGGTTATAATGGAAAGCAAAGAGCAAATTTACCAATACAGGTATAGTCCTTGATTTACAAAAGTTTTCAGTTCATTTAGTGACCATTCAAAGATACAATGGCAATGAAAAAAGGGACTTAGGACCCTTTCTCACACTTCCAACCGTTGCAGCATCCCCATAGTCACGTGATCAAAATTCGGACGTTTGGCCATTGACTCATATTTATGACAGTGGCAGTGTCCCGGGATCGCGTGATCACTTTTTGCGACGTGACAAGCAAAATCAATAGGGGAAGCCAGATTCACTTAACTGCTATGTTATTAACTTAACAATTGCCGTGGTTCACAACTGTGGCAAGAAAGGTCGTAAAATGGGGCAAAATTCACTTATCAACTGTCTCACTTAGCAATAGAAATTTTGGGTCGAGAACCACCTGTAAACCCATCAACAAAACAAAACCTAACCTGAATCTCCAACTCACGGAAGAGGCTGGAATAACCACCTTTCCCATCTTGCTAGATGGCAAGACCTAAAATTCACATCCAGCTTGATTATAGGTAGTGTAGTCCAACATTTTTGCTCCCTAGAAAGTTTCTCTTTTCAGTTGTTTAAAGGAAATCTATAATCCTTATACTTCTTTTCTTACTCAGCTGAGGGATGTGTTGAAAGAGCCATTTCTTCCTGGAATTTTAACAAGACACATCCTACTAAACAATATTTGCTCGGATGATTCAGGCAGCCTAAGATCTTTGTAATGAAATGAAGATAAACAAAATTTAAAAAATGAGTTATGTGTACCTCTTAATCTTGGGCCTCTCGTCACTATTCCAGATTCTAATTTCAGCCATGAAGTAGCCTTCAAGAGGCCTTGTTGAAAGACACAATATTTTTTTTTATTTCAGCCTGACCTTAGGTCAGACTGACTGGAAAGCCGTTTTCTTATCAAAGCACAGCATGTTAAAAAATAATAATTCAAGAAGTGGCTAGGGAATTTTGCCTGTGGGGGGGGGGGTTGCTTCCTGGTAGGATCAAGAAATTAAACTTAATCTGTCTTTTTCCTTCACTGAACAGAACATAACAGTTCATCCATTGCTTTCATTGGTGCTATCTTTCAGTTTTTATCACGTTTGCTATGAAATATCTTGCAGAATAATACCAAGAATTTTAAGCCTGAGGGATGGATGGGTGGGTGGGATGAAGCATTTTCTTATTGACCCCATTAGTCTACCAAGATCAAATAACTCATTACGCAGGCAGTCTTATCTTGTTCTCCTGATGGATTACAAGATGCAGAATTCCCAATTATTATGGCCACTGGGGTGACGGTTCCCTGTAGAGCCTGTGACAGATTGGAAAAGACCGGTGAAGGGATATCTCAGACAATTACTAAAGCATCTTTCATCCAAATAACTTCAGCTATTTTCAGTCCTTTATTGTAGAAATGAGAAGTCTGTTAGAACATCGATAAGCAAAGGCAGAAAGAAAGTGGCGTTTATGTTGTCTCAATAAAATTCAGCAGTGTAGAATGCACAACAAAACATAGCAAGCTTTTCCTACAGCACAGGTAGTCCTTGACTTACAACAGTTCATTTAGTGACTGTTCAAAGTTACAACATCACTGAAAAAAGTGACTTATGACCATTTTTCACACTTACGACCTTTGCAGCAACCCCACAATCACATGATCAAAATTTAGATGCTTGGCAATTGATTCATACTTATGACCGTTCCAGTGCCCCAAGGTCATGTGATCCCTTTTGCGAACTTTTGACAAGCAAAGTCAATGGGGAGGCCAGATTCACTTAACAATTGTGTTACAAACTTGTTCTGAAGTTTACCAGGAACTCTTCAAAAACATCTGTCTGACAATATAATCCATAAGTGAGAGGCTTCCCTTTCTTTTCCCTTTTATTCATGTTTCTGTAACGTAGATTTATTTGCGCTGTGACAAAACCCAGGAATGTTGTTAATGAAAATTCTCAGCTATTGCTGTTAGATCTTACTCATGTAAACATCCAAATCTAATGTGTTTATTTTGCACTGCTTTGAGTACAGCATGTGTATTTATCAGACTCACACATATCCTGGTTTGCAATTGTAAACCGTCTTGTAAGACAACTGGATCTTAGGATCTTGTCGCTTAAGTTAACTCAACGCTCTTAACCTTTGACTTCTGTTTACAGTCCCTAACTTCCCACCATTGATAAATAATCAAGAATATCCATTTAAGGAGCTGCTGGTTTACATTTGAGTATCACACAACTCCCCCAGACAGTCTTTACGTATTTTTAGAACAATGGCAAAGAACTATTTTCGATCCAAGGACTACACTTGTTTATATAATCCCTTCTGAAAGCTACATGTCAATGAAATGCAGTTGTAGCATCAAGTCACCCCATACTCTTTCTCCAGTGGACATGCTTTTTGAATCTCAAACCACTTTTGAAATGTATGTTATTTATTGATTAGATTTTTGTCCTGCCTTTATTACTTTATAAATAACTCAAGGCAGCAAACAACCTTCCTTCTCCCATTTTCCTCACAACAACTACCTTGGGTTGGGCTGAGAGAGAGAGTGATTGAGTCAGGGTCACCCAACCAGCTTTCATGCCTAAGGTGGGACTAGAACTCACTGTCTGCTGAGGAGGAGGAAGAGGAGGAGGAGGAGGAGGAGGAGGAGGAGGAGGAGGAGGAGGAGGAGGAGGAGGAGGAGGAGGAGGAGGAAAAGGACTGTGTATCCTTAGTGCTCTCTAAGCTGGATGGTTTTCTTGCAGATGTTTCATGACCCAGCTAGGTAACTTCAGTGCTAAGGAGGCAGTGGGACAGAAAGCAAATCCCACATCCTCCTAGCATTGATGATGTCCCCTAGCTGGGTCGTAAAACGTCTGCAGGAAATCTACTCAGCTCAGAGAGCACCAAGGTTCTCAACAGTGCAATCCTGACCTACAAATAAATATGTTTTTTTTATTAGCAGGAAGCTTCAAGACCAATTTTTTAAACAAAATTTTATTAAATTTATATAAGTGAGGAAAAATAGGAACAATACAGGTATGGTAAAGGGAGGGGTAAAAGGAAAGGGGGAGGGGAAGGAAATAAGAAATTAGGGTAAAATAAGGATAGGTACAATCACATATTTCAACAAACAAGCAACCGTCCAGATCATAATAATAAGTAAGTATCATATTCAACCATTTTTAACAAAGCTTAAACTGTAACATATTAAAAACAATTAGTAAACAAATACGTTGATCTATTAAGTAAACACTACCAATAAAATCTCAAAAAAAAAAAAATCCTAACAATCAAAAGTAACAAATGAAAATCAGTAAATCAGGAAAACTAATCGTATCATCAAAATGTTAGTTAGAACTCGATTAAAAATCAGTCAACTATTCTAAAATATTGAATCCTTCAAATTCTAACGTGTCTCTAACCATTGATAAAAAATTTTCCCACGTTCCAAAATGAATTGAGTCATCTTTTTCTTTCATTTCTAATGTTAGTCTATCCATTTCTGCACACTCTAAAATTTGGGTAATAATAATCTGGTCAGATGGTAGATTCTCATTTTTCCAAAATTGAGCAAATACTATCCTTGCAGCAGTTAAAACATGCAATATCAAGTAGTCGTTCTCTTTGCCATAATTAGGTGCTTCAAGACCATTTTTGTAGGGAAGGGGTGGAACCAGGATGAGATCCCAAATAGAACAGATTCCCCGGCCAGGCCATTCCCTTAATTAATTAGAGGATGGAGGGAGGGAGGGAGGCGCGCCGCCCTCCCTCCCTCCCTCCCTCCCTCCCTCGCATCCTCTCCCGGGCGGTCCCGTCCCCGCCGCGCGGCCGGGGATGCGGTTGCCGCGGCAACGGAGCCCAGCATCTCGGGTCGCCTAGCAACCGGCGCTCTCCGGCTTCCTCCCGCCTGCTCCGCGCCCTCCCTCTCTCCTCCCACCCGGCGCTGGGATCAAGCCAGGCGGGGAATGCGCAAGCTCGGCCCCGGCGAAGACGGACGCCCGAAGTCCATCGGCATCATGGCGCTTTGGCGGCCGGCGCTGCTGCTGCTCCTCCTCCTCCTGCTCCGTGAGTTTTGCCCGGTTGTGTGTATGTATGTGTGCGTGTATGGGGGGGGGGGGTTCCGGGGATCCCGCGATGGAGGGGCGAGTCGGACCCGAAGGAAAACCCGGGCGGGGTCTTTGCAAGGCGGGGATTAGAAAACTGGGAAGGGGGAAAATCGTTCTTTCCCCGTCGTAACCGCCTCTTCCCCGGGTCCTTATTGTTTCCAGCATCCGCGAGTTGCAAAGTTAGGCGATACGTGTCTTTTTTTGGGGCGGGGGGTGTCTTTGGGGAGTTTCCTCCCTCCCCATCATCCTTGGGCAGAGAGTTCCTCAAACAATAGGCCGTCGGCATGCTTTCCATGGGTTGGAGGGTGTGTTTTGTGTGTGTGTGTGTGTGTGTGTGTGTGTGTGTGTGTGTGTGTGTGGGATGGTGGTGGTGGTGGGGTTGTGTATCTTACAAGGGGGAGGAAAACTTTTCTACAGTCCAGCATCTGGGGCAAAGGGAAAAGGAGCTTGGCTGCTGGGGGGTGTGTGTGTGTGTGGAAAAAAAGTTTTTGCTCTTTTTTTGCCTAAACAAAAGATTGTTGAGTTGGTAGATTGGGGGATTCCACAGAACAAAGGCGCTTAATAGGATAATACTGCTGGCTGCCTGGCTCAGAAGTATAACCTAACTAGCTGCCAGATATACACACCCACACACCCTCCTCCGTAGTTGTTAAACTATACTGTTGGATGATGTCCCGGTGAGCTTCTCCTGCGTTGGTACAAAATGTACATTTTTGTGAAGGAAGGAAGGAAGGAAGGAAAGTGTCGTGGCAGGCCCTTTTCTGCTTCCTGTTCAGTTGTTTTTATTGATTATGTATTTCGTGGAGTTGTAACATAATTTGGAGGCATCTTCCTCCCCACCCATTTATTCCCTTTTTCTGTAACTTGGGCTGTGTGTGGAAAGGGTGGAGGAAGAGGAAGATTTGCTGGCTGTGGTTATTTTCCTACCCTTTCTCTCCCGTCTGTCTTTATCAAGAATCCCAAAATTGTTTCTCAATGGTGTCCTTGGATGTTTATAACAGCAGCCTCAAGAAATAGAGCTAAAGGGCAGTAACTGGCCCCAAATCACCCAATTTTTGTGTGTGGCCACTACAAGCTGGCACAGGCTGTTATGCAAGTAATCCTCGACTTACAACGGTTCATTTAGTGACCAAAGTTACGACGACACTGGAAAAAATGACATGATCATTTTTTCACACTTAGGGCCTTTCTAGCATCCCCGTGCTCATGTGATCAAAATTCAGATGCTTGGCAACCGGTTCGCATTTATGATGGTTGCAGCGTGATCCCCTTTTTGCGACCTGACAAGCAAAGTCCATGGGGAACCCAGTTTCACTTAACAACCGGGTTACTTGCTTATCAACTGCAGTGATTTCATTTAACATCCGTGGCAAGAAAGGTCACAAAATGGGGCAAAACTCACTTAGCAAATGTCTCACTTAATCACAGAAATTTTGCGGCCAGTTGTGGTCGTAAATGGAGGACTACCTGTCCATTTTAAGTATGTAAAAGTAAAAAATTGAGCTTGTAATGTTATTATCCTGTTCTACTGCTCTAAAAAGAATCGGAATCAATGCTTCTCTTTCTCCCCCCCCCTTATCCTACACTTCTTTCTTTCCTCTTTTCCTTCCCCAGTTCTCACCCTATTTTCATTTTTATTTTATTCTTCAACAAGTCTCATAAAAAAGTATCAGTTATTTATTTTCTTTTTTAAAAAATAAGAACAGCTGACACACAGAATGTTTTACTCAAAACTATTTTGGGGAGTCGAATAAAGCAAGGCCAGAAAAAACAACGGAGTGGAAACTTTACTTTGAACTTAGCCACCCCTTCCTCCATCTGTACACCATTTAGAATGTGCTCATATTTAACACTTGGATGACACAAAGAAGTGTAATATTTGTGTGGACTGTATTCCCCACCCCTCTGTGGTTTGCCTTCTTTATCATTTTTTGCAGGAGACAATCTTTGCTCCTGTCCCGTTATACAAAAATTTCCCAGTTCCCCCATCTTCTAAGTGTTTCTGTGCTTATCTTGAGGAGGAAAGATGTAGGAATGTGCAGCTTGGTCAGCTCAGTGTAGCTGATATTGGATCCTTTTTCACTTGGCAACAGAGAGATTCATTGTTCTGAGGGCCCCATGCAAATGCTTGCAGCTTTAATTGCAAAAACATTTGCTAATTCCATTCATGAATGAGTTAGGACTTGCTTGGCCTTTTGGCTATTAATAAAAGGCCAAAAAGGGCAGCCTGCGTGGCTTTTGCTATATATGACTGTTCATCTAATATACACACTTTGTACTTCAGAGGATAGATGCCCCTGGGTAAATATAACAAGCAGACTAGAATAATGCTGTGAGTTGGAATTTGCCAGTTCTTATTGAGAAAATGAGGTTCCCCAAGGAAATGGCATGAACTTTCCATTTCAGGGACCACACACCTTTTTATGTTTCCTTGCAAAATATACAGATAATTGTGTTACCGTCTGATCACAGTCTCATACAGCTTCCTGCTAATATGATGATTTGGGGGAAATGGGAGATGATTTTTATTTATTTACCTACATATTTATTCAGTTTTGTGGCCGTCCGATTTCAACAGGGACTCTGAACAGCTCTCTCTAAAAAAAAAAAAAAAAAAACATGGCGCCAGGAAGCGATCCTTTAATACCCACTGATGAAATATTAAAATATTGATTCCAGTTCTTGATTCCTCCTGTTAATCCTGATTTGCCAGGCTATCCTAAGATATACCCAAAAGCATCACCTGAGACAGAGAGCAAGGGTGTGATTGCAAAAATCCCATGGACTAGGAAAATGTTCTTTTTTTTCCCCTTCTTCTTTTTTATTTCCTCCAGCATGCCAATCATTAGAACAATTTCCGGTCCAGAGGACTTAAACCATCCAGTTTTGAGTTTGAATTGCACACTTTTCCCAACCAATCCATCAAATCTATTTTGTCAGTACGGATCCTTACCCACTTTTAGTTTCTTCCTTTGCAAAATTTGCAGTGGTAGTTTTAATTACTACACCATCACCCCCCACTTGGTGTCTGGGACTTAAAGCCATTACTGGTAAGAATCTCATTGACCCCTCCAGCTTCAGGGCAGTTCTTGAATACACAGTTTTGCGATATGTGTGGGATTCCTTTCCAGAGACCTTAGTCTGGCCCAGCACAACAAATCCTTTAGGCATCAGGTTAAAAATTTTGCTAATCTCCCAGGTCTTTGATGACAAGTCATAAAGATCTTGCTTATTAATTTCATGGCTGCTGCTTGTCTGCTGTTATTATTGGCTTAGACTTTTATGTGATATTTTAGGCTTGTTTTAACTGAGCTGTTAGCTGCTCGAACACCCAGTCTGGCAATAAGGCAAGGCATCTATAGCTTTTTTAAAACAGAGCAAATGTGTTTGGATGTGATAGGGGAGAGATGAAGAGGAAAGAGGAAAGCTTTGGTACAAGCAATTAAAAATTAATTGAGGCTTGTTTATGTCAGTTTTTCTCTCCTACCAGCCCCAAAAAAGCATTTTATGGTAATAAAATCAATGGGACGTAACATCTGACAACTCTTACTTGTATTCCGATAAAACAGTGGAAAAACTAGACCAATGCAAGAATCGGTTTCAGACACAACAAAACTGCTTTTGATTTGCTGAGTTCAGAGAGAGTAATTCTTAAATCAACCGATTGTAAAAAAAAAAAATACAGTCTTGTGGCAATGAAAAAACGAGACCAAAAGTTGATAAAAAAAATGAAAGGAACTGAGTTAATTATCAGAAACGACTTGCTGAAAATTATTTCTGATTTTCAGTCTGCCCTCTCTTAAAAGTTTTAGCCATTTGGATTATTGCTGGAGCTGTAGTTTGCAATCCTAATTTGAGCAGGCTTTTGGTTCAGGTGAATGAAGGCCCTTCCGAAAAAATGTGTGTTATTTTTTGTGATTGTCCAATTTTTCCTGACTTTTTGCACCTTTTTATGATGGCATTTTTTATTATGACTTTTTTCCTGTGGGTTTTTTTTTTCATTTTACAAACCGCCCGGGGTCACTGGGTCACTTTATACAAATTTAATAAAGGAATAAATAATTTATTTAGGGAAACTTCTCTGGCCTTGGAAGCCAAGCGGGGTCAAATCTATTTAGTTAAGGGATATGGGAACCACTAGGAGGAATTCCTGGGATGTAGGCAAGCAAAGAACATCCCAGAAAAAGCTGAAGGAAACTGCTTTTGTTGTGTTGCCAAGACAGCTACATGAATAAATAAATATATACGGTCACCAGGCATCTTTTTACCTTAAAAATTGTTTTTTTTACCTTTCTCCTCCCTGGTCAAATCCAATGATGCACCCTTTTCAAGATGAGATTAAGTTCTGGAGAACTTCACCTGCTCCTCCAGATTCCGTGTGGGTTGCATCCTCCTCAAATAGCTGAGAGTTTTGGGATTCTCTGAAGACCCAAATAGATTTTGTGCCCACAAAAGCCTTTTTGTAACATTCTAATCAGAATATCTCTAGACAATCCCCTCTTTTTACAGAGATCCAGCTGTCCCTCAAGGAAGCAAGTGGTCCAAACCAGCTGTCCACGCTTGTGGTCCCTTTGCTTTTTCTGGCCTGGTGGATTTGGCCTGCTAGGCTCCTAAATTGGAAAGGGGAACATGAAGGACAGGAATACGATGAAGTGCCAAAAGCTGCATCACTGCTGGATGATAAAAAGGCCCAGGGTCAGCCCAAATTGGTTGCTTGGAATTGTTGCTTTCATTCCATTCCAAATATGAATTTTCTCCTAGAGTTGTAAACAACCTAAGCTTGTCATGTTGTAAGAGTTGATTTTTCCCTTGTACCCCCCCCCCACACACTTTCTAGTCCTGGCCAAGAATGTGTGACACTAGCAAGCTGTTTTTAAACATGTTCTACAAGCCGTTTTGTTTATGAGGTAAATGGCTTCGAGTTCATGGAGAATGGCGTGGACGCTTGTGCCAAGTCTTTGCTTGTGCATGAAGAAGCAAAGTCAAAGGAGTTCTCTTTCTGCGATGGTGTCTTTTCTATCTATCCCTCCCCAGACTAATGGTGGGCTTTGCGGATCCGGATCACAGTTGTACACCCTCCTGACAATCCCACATGGCTGCTGGTGTCAATGATAGAATAAAGGTTGGGGCGGTGCGGAAGCTTGGCCTGTGAATTTCCAAAGTTCTGAAGAAATTTTTCCTAAGTTTTCCTCCAATTGTCCCAGATGATGAAGATGTGGGGCCTGTTAAGGTCTCTCTCCTCCCTGGCCCACCGGCTCCTTGCAAACTCTACCCCGTCCTTTCTCCGCTGCCCTCCCAGTCCAGTCCAGTCCAGTCCACTTCTGTTTGGTTCTCCCCATCATGCGAGCAATGGGTGGTTTGACTCAGTTGAGGGCTGCCAGATTTATTTCCAAGTAAACCAAGTAAAAAGCAGAGACATCACCCTGCCGACAAAAGTCCAGGCCATGGTTTTCCCAGTTGCAATGTATGGCTGTGAAAATTGGACCATAAGAAAGGCTGAGCGCCAAAGAATTGAGGCCTTTGAACTACGGTGCTGGAGAAGACTCCTGCGAGTCTCCTGGACTGCAAGGCGTTCAAACCGGTCAGTCCTAGAAGAGATCAACACCGACTGTTCTTTGGAAGGCCAGATCCTGAAGTTGAAACTCAAATACTTTGGCCACCTAATGAGAAGGAAGGACTCACTGGAGAAGGGCCTAATGCTGGGAAAGATTGAGGGCAATAGAAGAAGGGGACGACAGAGAATGAGATGGCTGGATGGAGTCACTGAAGCAGTAGGCGTGAGCTTAAATGGACTCCAGAAGATGGTAGAGGACAGGAAGACCTGGAGGAACGTTGTCCATGGGGTCGCGATGGGTCAGACACAACTTCGCAATTAACAACAACAAAACCTACCATTCCTTTGTGAAATAGGCTCAAATGTCTGGACAAACTCTGCTCTGCTCATCTATGGAGATTCTCCGTCATCCAGGTCCTGGTTATCCCGAAGATGTTTTTTCACAGGACTTCCTTGTTTTTCTTTGAAGACGTTTCGCTTCTCATCCAAGAAGCTTCCTCAGCTTCTTCAGGAGCAGAGCTTGAAGAAGCTTCTTGGATGAAAAGCGCGAAGCGTCTTCAAAGCAAAACCAGAAAGTCCAGCTGCCTCGTGGAAAAGCATCTTTGGGACGCTGCTCTGTTTCTGGCTTGGTCTTGGTTTGCAGCTTGGTATGGATTGATTTAGGGCAGTGGTTCTCAACCTTTTAAATGTTGCAACCCCCAACTGGTCGTAAGTCGAGGACTACTCAAACGGTCGTAAGTCGAGGACTACTCAACTGGTGCAGCACCGTTTGCAGAATGGGACTTTTGGCGGGCTCAGCAGGGCAGAGACAGCCTGGACAATTCCTATTGGCTTTTGAAGGCCAATAGAATTAGACTCTATTCAAGAGAGTCTATTCTATTGGCTTTCAAAAGCCAATAGAATAAAAGGGAGTAGCACAGCTAAGGAAAAAGGGGGGAAAAATGGCGGACTGCATTGTTTGGCGACCCCTGTGAAATGGTCATTCGACCCCAAATGGGGTCCCGACCCACAGGTTGAGAACCACTGGTTTAGGGTCACCCTTCTGTCAGTTTGGTCCTCTGCTTAACCAGATCCAAATCGAAAACTTTTCCACGGTTGTGTTCCAGGCAACTTTGTACAAATGCACAAGGAGCTGCGCTTGGGAATTGCTTCTCCATTTGGTATCTTGTAGAAAAGCTGGACTACATTGACCATCCTCCCCACCCAGCAGTCGTAGCGACTGGAGGGTCATGGAGATTTTGGTCCACTCTTTTTGGAAGGCACCAACTGAGGACGGTGCTGCCCCTTGGCTTTTCTCTTTCGCAAAAGGATTGCAAAGATCACTCAAGACAGCTGGGTTTTATCAGGAAAAAAAGGGAGTGTTTTTTTTCTAGCTTTTCCTGATTTTGTCCTCTCTGGGTTTCTGCGGCCAGGTTCTTATCATCAACTCCAGGGCTGTCTGGGGACCAAGTTAGCGGGTCACTGCAGTTTGTGTTTCAGAAGTGCCTGCAATATTTCAAAGTGTGGGTATATTCTGTTAATGCAGGGCACCTTGGTGGCTAGAGTTTTTCTGCAATCAGTGCGGTGTCCTGTAAACTGATAAGGAACAACAGGACACAGCACTGTTTCTATTTGAACACATTCTTTCTATTTAAAACAAAAGCAAAACAATCTAGGTTATTCACCTTCTCCTTGAGCAATTGTCCCTAAGTTGCTAAATTCTCTGCAACATAGTTTGGGAGAAAAACAACAATAACAACAACAATGGGAGCTGACAGCAACAAGGGAGTTAGGAGAAAGTTGTGCTAAGTTTTGCTTCCTAGCCAATGCTGTCTCTTCTCTTGGCGTCCTTTGTCATCATTCCCACCCAGGCTCCCCGCCCTGCCTGCTTTCCTACAATTTAGTCCTGTGTGCCTGTGTGCTGAAGCAGAAATGGATGTTGTAAATTCAAAAGTCCCGTTTCACAGTTGATTGCACTCCTGTCCCGGCTAGGAATGCATGCAAACATTTCCTAAAGCCGGGTTGAGCGGTAGCCCAGGACGGAGAGCGGGTTAAGTGCTGATTCAGAATGTCTTTCGTGGGCTTCACTGTTCTGAAAAAAATTCTTCTGTGTTTTAGCAAGGTTGGAGTTAAAGAGATCTCTGAACTTCTTTTAGTTTATACACCAAAGACTCTCTGGAAAGGCCTTGGAGAGCCAGTTTGGTGTAGTAGTTAAGATGTGGCCTAGGAGCGAGGAGACGGTGAGTTCTAGTTCTGCTCTAGGCGTAAAAGCCAGTTGGATGAATTTGGGCCCATCACCAGGAGATGGTGAGTTCTAGTTCCGCCTTAGGCATGACAGCTGGCTGAATGACTATGGACCAATAATCAGGGGATTATGAATTCTAGTTTTATTTTAGGCACGAAACCAGGAGACTGTGAATTCTAGTCCCATTTTAGGCATGAAACCTGCTGGGGGACTTTGGGCCAATCATCAGGAGATGGTAAGTTCTAGTCCCACCTAGGCAAGAGGAACCCTGTGCATTGGGTCTCTCCAGTGGTGGGTCCAGCATCCTAACCACGATCCCCATTAGCCTTAGGAGACCCTATAACCAGAAGGCATGAGTTGTGGCAATGTTCTTTGCAGATATAGGATGCCCTATAAAAATAAATCTGGATGGACATCCATTAATTTTCAGGTCATAGTACTAAAGCAGTGGTTCTCAACCTTTCTAATGCCGCGACCCCATAATACAGTTCCCCATGTTGTGGTGACCCCCAACCACTTATACATCACCGGGTGCCAGGGGCGTGGCCAAAGAAAAGGGGGAAAAATGGCGGACAGCCTTGTTTGGCGACCCCCGTGAAATGTTCCGTTCGACCCCAAATGGGGTCCCGACCCACAGGTTGAGAACCACTGTACTAAAGGCAAATAAAAATAATGACTTGTCTTTTTTCTGCAGCAGAAGGCCTCAAGGCCACCATCTGACACTACCAAATTAATGTTCCTTGCAGGATTGCAAATTTATTTGGATTGCACCCTCAGAAGGGCGTTAAAATACATTCCTGGAGTGTATGCATTTTAGAGTCTTGATGTTTTTTTCACAATTGTATGGCCTGGCAGACCCGTCTCCTGTTTCAAGGCTTCCAAAATAGGGAAGAAAAAAAAATCTAAAAGATAAGGGCCTCCTTTTACTCAGGGCCCAGAAACAATGCTTCCTTTGCTGTAGATTTCATGGGTGATTAGCTTTGCTCAGCTTCCTGATTCTTCTCTCCCAGACAATTAGGCAATGGATGGCGCAACATTTAGGAATACCGTAAGTCCCATTCCTCACCCCCCAGCCCTTCCTTTTTCTTCCTGGATTTCTAATAAAAGAAGGTGGTGCAAAAATCTTCTCCAGTTTTTATTTAAGTCGCTAAGTTCAATTTATTTAAATTGTGCTTGGCCTTCCTATTCTGGGAAATATTCAATGTGCCTTGCCAAAATTTTAAAACTCCTTGTCAGAAGAATAATTTGGGGTTCCCACTTGAGTTGGGGTTGGGCAAGGATAAATAAAAATGAAATCCAGACAGCTGTGAGGAAAGGAGAATTATTTATTCCCCAGAGCAAAGAGGTTTGCCTATGACAGTGATGGCGAACCTTTTAGAGACCGAGTGCCCAAACTGCGACCCAAAACCCATTTATTTATTGCAAAGTGCCAGGGCTGCATCGGCATTGTGGTGCCCTCGGGGGGGGGGGGGGCGGGATGTGTGGCCCAGTGGGTGGACGTGGCTGCAATGGTCACAGCAGACTGGGTGAGCATGGCCAGGGCCAGTCCCTCACCATCTCTGGGGCATCCCTGGGGGGGGGGCAACACCGCTTGCTGGTCACTTTCAAACGCCATGTGCTTGCTACTCTGGCGAACTCTGCTGGGGCAACAGCACGTGTGCCCACAGAGAGGGCTCTGAGTGCCGCCTCTGGCACGCGTGCCATAGGTTCGCCACTACTGGCCTATGAGGATAGCTGCAGAGAAAATGGGGCACAGAAAGGTTGTTTTATAGGGGAGCTTGTCCTGAGTGTGGAAGTGTGTACATGCTGATTCTAGGATGACATTTGAGGTGTGTGTGTGTGTGTGTGTGTGTGTGTGTGTGTGTGTGTGTATGTGTTGACCCCGGAGAAGGGGTTGATGAAATCCAGTGATGTGGATTGAGTCTCTTCGTGTGAACTGTGAGGAGTTATAATTATGTTTACCTTGTGTTAATTGAGTTTTGGGTGTTTCCTTGTGTGTGTTTACAAGTTGAAATATTTCCAACACAGTTATAGACATTTATAAATTCTTCCCATATCCCCAAAGTGAAAAATGAATGAAAAATGAGGCCTAGCATTGATTATCAGCACAAAGGTGAAAGAAAAATCTCTTTGTGAATTTCTCCAAGCGTGGAACTGGGGGGAAACCAAGGAAATACATTCCATAACCTGGGAAATATACTGGAGGTCCTCCAGTTACGACCCCAGAATTGAGCCCCAAATTTATGTGGCTAAGTGAAACATTGAGTTTTGCCCCATTTTGTGACTTTCCTTGCCACAGTCGTTAAGTGAATCGTTTGTTAAGTTAGTAACATGGTTGTTAAGTGAATCTGGATTCCCCATTGCTTTTGCTCGTCAGAGGTGGATCACGTGATTGCAGGACACTGCGACCGTCATAAATATGAACCCCTGGCCAAGGATCTGACTTTTGATCATGTGATGCTGTGACGGTCGTTAAGTGTGAAAAACAGTCAAAAGTGACCTTTTTTCAATGCTGTTCCAGCTTTGAGCGGTCACTAAATGAATTTTCAGTCGAGAGGCTACATGTATAAGTGGAAGAGACTTCCACAGATTCAGAACAGAGAAAGTTAAACACCACCAATTTTTTTGATCGTCCTCAAATGATACATGACCCCAGCTCCCTAAAATCCTAACTACATTGGTCCCCCCCCCCCCGCCACAGGAATAAAGCTAAGGATTTAGATCAGAGGTCCCCAACCTTTTGGGCACCAAGGACTGGTTCTGTGGAGATAGGTTTTTTTCGCAGACCGGAGGGTGTGTGGTTTTGTGTGTTGCCCGCATCCAGTGAATAGGGCTTTGCTTGTTTGTGCGGGCCGGTTGCTGGCCTGCAAGGGATCGGTACTGGTCCACGGACTGGGGATTGGGGACCCTTGATTTAGATCACCCATCAAGGCATCTGCCATTGTTAAGGATTAAATTTTAGTCCGTATTATCACAGGGGCTCCCACTCTTTGCCATACGAACGCTCCCCACCACAGGCAAAAAACCATGGACAAAGTTTGAAGTGAATTGGCGCTCCCTCTTCAATTTGCAAAGCGGATCCAACAGAAACAAAAATAATAACTTTCCTCAATTTTTTTTGTAACTCCCGGGGAGGATCGTATTTTTTGAGGAACCGCCTACTTTTGATTCAACTGCACAGGTTTGGCTGCCAAACAGAAAGACAGAAACTGCCTGGGCTGAAGAAGACAATAAATAAAATTGGTCAGCTCAACCGCAGTTAAAATTAGCATTTCATCATAAACTCTTCCCTCACGCTAGCAAACCTGCGGTGCCTATTTTTATCTCCTTCTTTCTCTACCAGAAGCAGATAATTACCTCCTCGCTGATTTCCTCCAGATCCAAAAGATTTGGGAAACATTTCTTTTCGCACTCCTTTTTTTTGGGGGGGGCAGCTTAGCTGGGGGGGGGGAAATAGAACTTCCAAATGCAGGAGCAATCTAACTACAAGGGGCTGATGCTAGGGGAAATCACCGGTTGGGAAGTTGTTTCCACATGGGGGTGCCTGTTTGTTCCCAGAGGGAAACAGAAAAACAGAAAAAGGCAACTCTTAGAAGTTGCGGGTGGTCTGAACCAGCAAACGCAGTTCTTACATTCTTAATCTCTGCGTTTCAGCCCAAACCCTGTTTTGTTTTCTTCTTCAAAGCTTCTAGTCTGGAGGCTAAGCAGGTAGTTTAAAACAAATGTTGCTGCGTCTGTAGATTTCGGGCAGAGATTAGCCTGGGAAAAAGTTGGTAATTGGGTTCTTAACCTTAGGAAGATGAGGAGTTGATCCTGCAATTGTTTTAAGAACCGATGCCACTGGTTGGACTAAAAGATAATTACAAAGGGAGAAAAATGCTTGCTCAACGCAGGCAGGTGAGCAAAAAGACCTCAACAATTGCTCATACGCCTTGGAAGCATCAGGTGAGAAGGAAAAAAAATTGGAAAAGCATTTTTGTCACCAAGAAAACGCAATGGCTAATTAATCAAAAGCCCAAGCGAGCCTCAACCTTGAATACAAATGGGAGAAGGGAAGATCAAAGAAGTATATTATTAATTAACATGCTAATATGAAATTATCAAATTTAATCATTATTGACTGTTCATTAATTATTATTGCCTTTCCCCCCCTCAAATATATAAACCAAGACAACAGGGCTGTATGTACACCAGGCACTGGAGATTGTTATTGTTAAAAACCAATAAAATATATATTTTTTAAAAAAAAAAACAGCCCAAGAGGGGCTACACAGGATTGAAGTTCACCTTGACCCATCCTAAGACAGGGCTCACCAACCTTGGCAACTTCAAGACTTGTGGATTTCAACTCCCAGATTTACCCAGCCTGGCTGGCTGGAGTCGGAGTCTGCAGGTCTTCAACTCCAGCCAGGATGTCTACACGTTGTCAAGGTGGTCACCCATCCATAGATTATCAAGTTTGGACACCCCTGCTGTAAGACGAAAAGCAGAGGTGATGTCCAGATGCTCATCTGCTCTCCAGCCAAACTATTTTAAGAGTATGGGTTAGTCCTCAGCTTGTTTAGCGACTGGGTTGAATTTCTTGAACGGTGTGCTTGCCAAGCACCATGGGACACCGAGTCCCTTCCAGAGAACTCTTGTTTATCTCCAGAAAGGGATGATCTCCCAGAATAAAATCCTTAGCCTCTACCGAGAAAGGTATCATTATTATTATTTCACGCAGCTGCTGAGTAAGCCTTTTGCAAAGGCCCTGCCTGGAGAGAGACTGGGGAGACTGGGGGGGGGGCTTCTTTTGTTCCTTCTCCCCCAGGCTGATTCTTAGGTAAGCAGGTGGCTTTGAACCTCATGAATGCATTTGAATGCATTTCTCCTCACGTCTACCTGTGGAGATTCTTTCATCTTCAAGGCTTGCTCATCTTCAAGGCTTGCGGGTGTCTCTTGTTTAAATTCCCGCCCTGGAGATTTCATAGGCATTTTTTTTATTTCTCCTCCTCTAGGAGGGGGGGTTCAGGGAGGGGAGAAGTCCTTTGAAGTCCTAAAAAAAAAAAGAGGGTGGAAAATTCCCACTCCCGTAACTGGTGCAGAACACATGCTGGGTGACTCTTCTCCAAAGTTTGCTTGGTTTCAATTTAGCACCGATGTCGTGTCTTCTCTCCTCTGGTTTTTCCCCTTGTGACTAGATGGGGTGGCAGGGGAGTGCATACACTACAGATAGTCCTCAGGTTACAACCATAATGGAGCCTGCCTGTCCATTACGGTCGCAAGCCATAATGGTTATAAAATGAGTTGGGTCTCACGACCGACTCAATTTTACCCAAAAAAATTTGCCGTGGTCTTTAAGAGAATGTGGCGGTTGTAAGTGTGAGCACCCTGTGATGTGAACGCTCCGGTCATTAACTGAAGCCACTGTTCGCTATGGTGCTGCTTTAACAAAAAAAGAAGAAGAAAGTAAATGCCGGTTTTCAGCAAAACCGTCATAAAATGTGGTTCCCCTTACTGCAGGATGCTACCGACGGCTGCAAATGTGGTCCAGTTGCCGAGCAACTGAAGTGTGGTCATGTGACTGCAGCAGGGGTTGTCGCCCATCAGAACATTGGATACGGGTTGGAAGTCCTCTTGATCAAGTAGGTTGTAATTTGGAACAGTCGCTAAGGGAGGACAACCTGCATTATCCATTCATGCAGAAATCTCCTTGATGTCCTAAAGATGCTTTTTCATAAGGCAGCTGGAGTTCCTTGTTTTCCTTTGAAGACATTTCGCTTCTCATCCCAGAAGCTTCTTCAGGTTCTGACTGGATGGTGGGGAAAGGGAAAGATTTATACTCCTTGCAGACAGCTGGTCATTTGCCTTCTTTTAGAGAGTTGTTGAGGCCATTTGGAGGTTTGTCTGTGTCCTCAGGGTCACCTGAGAGGTGCAAATGGGTGTGGAGCCTTCAAAGGAAAACAAGAAGATCCAGTTGCTTCGTGAAAAAGCATCTTTGGGACAACTAACTATGACCTGGACAACTGAGAATCTCCATAGACCAGGGGTCTTCAAACTTGGCCCTTTTATGACTTATGGACTTCAACTCCCAGAATTCCTCAGCCAGGCATGCCTGGCTGAGGAATTCTGGGAGTTGAAGTCCATAAGTCATAAAAGGGCCAAGTTTGAAGACCCCTGCCATAGACAAATCTCCTTGATGCACACCAAAAAGTAGTGCTCAACTAAGTTGGTTTGTTTTTTTGTACTTGAAACCCATCTAATCTTATTGGCAGTCAATGACTTGGGCTCAAGTCACCATCGAAAACGGCATTTCTCAAAATGTGATTGGAGGATTTCCCCAAGACTCTCCCCAAACAGGTCCGCAAAATCAAAACGATCGGATATTTGCTGAAGATATTTGCAAAACTTAAACAGAAAAGTTTTCTCTCCTCTCTATTAAATTTCTATTAAATTTCTTTTCTCAAAACAAATGCAGGAGTGATCTTTAATTTGTGCGAATATCTAATGGTTTTTAGTTTGGCTGTTTTTTACATGATTCAATCCATATTCCCCGAATGCACCAGTTTTATTTCTGAGTAGGGTAATTGTGGAAAAATACACCCTACGTAAGCCAAAGTTCCAAAAAATTTTAAAAGTGGGCAGAGAAGAGCAGAAAGTTTAAGAAGGCACTGCTTTAAAGAATGCCTAATATCCCATGGGTCCTTGTTCTTGGCAAGTACTGGCAAGGCTTCGTGATGTCACCAGCCTCCTTCCGGTTGGTCAAGCTTGCAGAGGAAGGCGGGGTTCGATTGCCACAGCCAATCAGAGTTCAGAGTTTTGCTTTGCCTGACCTTGGCAGTGAGTCCAGCAATAATGTTCTCAGCTGACTGTATCTAGGGCTTCCCACAACTGAACTATCTGAAGTCAGCGTAACAGTTGTGTTTGTTTGGGGCCGAACTCATAAAACGGCTTTTTGGTCTCTCTGCAACACACCCTTCTCCTTTTAGCCCACTTCTGAATGTGTGCAGTCAGAACAGATAATTTAGTACACAGACCATCTTTGCACAAAATATCAGCCACTCATTGCAAGAACTTTTCCAAAAAATAAAAAAAAGCAGATGGAAAAACAACACAGAATAACAGAGCTGGAAGGGACGTTGGAGGTCTTCTAGTCCAACCCCCTGCTCAAGCAGGAAATCCTATACCATTTGAGACAAATGGTTGTCCAGTCTCTTCCAGTGATGGAGCACCCACAACTGTGGGAGGCACACTGTTCCACCTGTTAATTGTTCTCACTGTCAGGAGGTTTCTTCTTAATTCTAGGTTGACTCTCTCCTTGATTAGTTTCCATCTGTTTTTTCTTGTCCTGCCTTCAGGTGCTTTGGAGAATAGCTTGACTCCTTCTTCTCTGTGGCATCCTTCAAATATTGGAAGACTGTTATTATGTCACCCCTGGTTCTCCTTTTCATGAGACTAGACACCCCCAATTCCTGCAACTGTTCTTCACGTGTTTTAGCCTCCAGTCCCCTGATCATCTTTGTTGCTCTTCTCTGCACTCTTTCCAGAGTCTCAACATCTTTTTTATATCGTGGCGACCGAAACTGCGTGCAGTATTCTAAGTGTGGTCTTATCAAGGCATTACCAACACCAATCAAATCAAATAAAATCAATTTAAAAAAAAAATAGCACCGGGAGAATCTGTAGCATTAGACGTAAGACAGGCCCAGAGGACGGCTATGAAGTTAGTAACAGAAAGCTGAGAGTCAAGAAATCGGCAGGGGTGCGTTTAGTTTTCACCAGGTTTACTTTGGGTCAGTTTGAGCCACGTGGTCGCAATTCTGAGCAAGCTCTGGATTATGTTGGGAGTTGTCACGATTTACCTTAAGGGTAGGTCAGCTCGCATTAGCTCCGTGTCTGTAATGGGATTGCGCTTGCCTTGCCGATGGCCTCTGGCAAGAGGCCTCCCAGTCCAGGAGAAGATGACAGCATTAAAAGGAGAAGGAGGGGGCCAGGGATGGGGAGGGGGTGCGTGGATGTCCGGCTGTCCAGGCCCTCACGGATGGAGGAGATAACTCACTTGGCCTGGTTTGTCCGCTTGCTTCGGGCTGCCTTGAAAACAGGAGGTAGGATGGAGTATTAGGTACACTTAACGCCTGGAGTTAGATAGATTTTTAAAAAGGGGGACAGATAAATATATAATAATATATTATGTAATATGTTATAACAAGGTAATGTGATGATTAAAAGAAATAAAAATATAAGAGAGTTTTCCCAAGGCCAACTGAGTTCAGGCATGCCATGTCTCTGGAAAAATAAAAATAAAGTGAGGTTCAGCCTGACCTTATGTGCTTTAATTTTTTCTCTCTCTCTTCCTTTTTTTCTTTGCTTTTTCCTTCCTTCCTTCCTTCCTTCCTTCCTTCCTTCCTTCCTTCCTTCCTTCCTTCCCTTTCTTTCTCTTTCTCCCTTTCTTTTTCTTTTCCCTTCCTTTCCTTCCTTCCCTTTTTTCTCTTTTTCTTTCTTTTTCCTTCCTTCCTTCCTCCCTCCATCCTCTTTCTTTCTTTCTCTTTCTTTCTTTTTCCTTCCTTCCTCCCTCCCTCCTCTTTCTTCCTTCCTTCCTTCCTTCCTTCCTTCCTTCCTTCTTTCCTTCCCTTTCTCTCTCTTTCTCCCTTTCTTTTTCTTTTCCCTTCCTTTCCTTCCTTCCCTTTTTTCTCTTTTTCTTTCTTTTTCCTTCCTTCCTTCCTCCCTCCATCCTCTTTCTTTCTTTCTCTTTCTTTCTTTTTTCCTTCCTTCCTTCCTTCCTTCCTTCCTTCCTTCCTTCCTTCCTTCCCTCCCTCCCTCCCTCCCTCCCTCCCTCCCTCCCTCCCTCCCTCCCTCCCTCTTTTCCTTTCCTTTCCTTTCCCTTCTTTTTTCTTTCTGCTTGATTTGATGACCTTTTCTGCATCTGTCTTTAAGTGAACCACTGCACTCATTGAGGGAACCCTGCGGTCCATAAGCAAGTCTGGTATCCCCCATTGACTTTGCCTTTCGGGGAGGCCGGCTGGGAAGGCAGAAAATGGTCACCTCAGGACCCCGGGACGGGGAAACCCTCGTAAATAAATGCCGGCTGCCAAGTGCCCAAATTTGAATCATGTGATTGTGGGGAACGCCGCAATGGTCGTAAGGGCGAGGAACGGTGCTAAATCACTTCTTTCAATGCTGCTAGAGCAGTGGTTCTCAACCTGTGGGTTGGGACCCCATTTGGGGTCAAACAACCATTTCACGGGGGTCGCCAAATAACACAGTCCGCCATCTTTTCCCCCCTTTTCCTTAGCTGTGCTACTCCCTTTTATTCTATTGGCTTTTGAAAGCCAATAGAATAGACTCTCTTGAATAGAGTCTAATTCTATTGGCTTTCAAAAGCCAATAGAAATTGTCCAGGCTGTCTCTGCCCTGCTGAGCCTGCCAAAAGTCCCATTCTGCAAACGGTGCTGCACCAGTTGAGTAGTCCTCGACTTACGACCGGTTGGGGGTTGCGGCATTAAAAAGGTTGAGAACCACTGTGCTAGAGTTTGAACGGTCATTAAACCAATGGCTGTTAAGTCGAGGATTGCCTGCATTCTGCATTTTCTGTTCGTCTCCAGCATAGGTCAGCTGGGCCTCGTGTTCTCGACTGGGCCTCTCAGCACTTGTGAAGTAGAAAATAAAGAGAATTCTTGGCTTAAGCTCCTCTTTCACAACTAGACGTTGAAAAGCCTCCGTGCTGTTTCCAGAGAACGGCTCCATCGGCACAGTCAGCGTTGCCCTTTACTTCAGCGCGGCCACATTTCCAAAACGGGCCAAATTGATCCTTTGGCTGCAAGGACCTTTTTGGGATGTGTGTCAGAAAGATTGGAAAGCTTGTTTAATTGAGTCTTGGAACCGGCGGCTGGGAGCAGAGGCTGAGACTGGTGGTGGGTAAAGTCGGAGGGTGGGGACACTTTGGCGGGGAATCTGGCTTCCCCATTGACATGGCTTGTCACATGACCCTGGGACACTGCGACCATCATGCATGTGAGTCAACTGTCAAGCGTGCAAATGTAAATGGGAATGCTGTAAAGACCGACAGAAGTACGAGTCCGTTGCCAAGGGTTTCAAGTTTTGATCACGTGACGGTGGGGATACTGCAACGGTGGGAAGTGTGAAAAATGGTCCAAAGCAATGGTGGGATTCAGCCGGTTCGCACCTGTTCAGAAGAACAGGTATCTATTTTTTTGATGACTTTGGCAAACCAGCTGAAGCCCTAAGCCCATGGTGGCGAACCTATGGCATGCGTGCCACAGGCGGCACGCGGAGCTGTCTTTGGTGGCACGCGAGCCATTGCTGGGCTGAGCTGCTCCCTCCTCTCCATGCATGTGCAGTCTGGGAATATGAGAGAGGCTATAAAATGAGCAACTTTTGACGGAAGCAGCATTTGCTGCAGACAGCGAGCGAGTGAGCAAGCACGAGCCGACAGCTCGGTGACTCGGTGGCCACGCCACCCAGCACCCAGCAATGCATAAGTGGGTTTTGGGTTGCAGTTTGGGCACTCAGTCTCTAAAAGGTTCGCCACCACTGCCCTAAGCCTTTTTCGCAAAGCCCAGAATGGACCACCAGAAGTACGTGGATGCCACTTCCGGAAGTCCGTTCTGGACCTCAGAGGCCCAGGCCCAGAACAGACTTCCGGAAGCGGTGTCCACACAGAGAACCGGCTGTTCAGGTATTTGAATCCCAACACTGGTCCTGAGTCGCTTTTTTCAATGCTGTTGTAACTTTGACCGGTCACTGAATGAACGAGGACTACCGGTATTCTCTCTTGTTTGGGTGGGAGATTTCCAGGGACTTCTGAAATGGTGGGCTACCCACCATATTCTGAAAAAGGCAGTAGCAACCCGGTCTGTATTACTGTCCAGAAAAGCAGGAGTTGAGCGTGACTTTGCGGAAGACTTTGATCTGCTTTTTAATTCAAAATTGGGATGCTGAAATTCTTTTTCTGGCACGATGGGCGAGCTTCCACGGCAGGTCCCAGGGTACAGACGGGCCACGAGCTGGGAACCAAGTCCCTGAATGCTGATCTATCGGAGGGAATATTTTGGCACATTTGGAAAAAAACAGTTGTCTAAAAATAGAGATGGAGAGAAGAAATGGCTCCAGGATTAGAGGAATCTGCCTTCTTAGCTAAATGCTTGGGGTTTGGGGAGGCTGTTTTTAACTCTTCCCTTACCAGCATCATTCATCAGACTTTCATTTTTCATTTTCATTTTTGGCTTTTTTCAGGAGAGGTGAATCCAGTCTCTCAAATAAGACATGCTTGCATCTTCTGAAGTTATTCTGGTGCGCAGGAACTGGGATTTTTTTTTTCCATCTTAAGAATGTCTAAACAACCCCACCTCATTCTGCCTTTCTCCCAGCCCCATTGCTGACTCTTTAGGGGGAGATATATATTTTTTTTTGGCATGAATATGCTGTTTTTCTTATCCCCCACCCACTCAGGAGAAATATCTGGGAATGGCTTAGTGTTCCTTTGTTCCTTTTGTTCAGCCAAAGAATGCACTACGGTCCAGGGCGAGGATTTACAAAGAATTTCTGCCAAGGAGAGAGGGGGAAAAATCAGTTCTTTTGAGCTTCCCATCCTTTGGCTTACAGTTTCCCCTAGGCTCAGGCTTATCATAGTTGGATGCCTTTCAGACTAACATTCCCCCCCCCCCCCCACAGTTCCACATACCATTATACTTGACTTACAGCTGTTCATTTAGTGACTGTTCAAAGTAATAGTAATAGTAGTAAAGTTGGAAGGGACCTTGGAGGTCATCTAGTCCAACCCCCTGCTCAGGCAGGAAACCCTACACCATTTCGGACAAATGGCTGTACAGTCTCTTCTTAAAAACTTCCAGTGTTGGAGCATTTACTGCTTCTGGAGGCAGGCTGTTCCACTGATTAATTGTTCTCACTGTCAGGAAGTTTCTCCTTAGTTCTAGGTTGCTTCTCTCCTTGCTTAGTTTCCACCCGTTGTTTCTTGTCCTGCCTTCAGGTGCTTTGGAGAATAGCTTGACTCCCTCTTCTTTGGGGTAGCTCCTGAGATATTGGAAGACTGCTATCATGTCCCCCCTTGTCCTTCTCTTTGTTAAACTAGACAAGTTACCAATGGCAGTGAAAACAAGTGACTTAAGACTGTTTTTTTTCACCCGTACAAGCATTGCAGCATCCCCAGGGTCACTTGATCAAATTCAGATGCTCGGCAACTGGCATGTACTTATGACAGTTGCAGTGTCCCGGGCTCACGGGATCCCCTTTTGTGACCTTCTGACGAGCAAAGTCAATGGGGACACCAGATTCACTTAACAGCCGTGTAACTAATTTACTAATGGCAGTGATTCACTTAATAAATGTGGCAAGTAAGATGGGGCAAAAGTTCCTTAACAACTGTCTCGCTTAGTGACAGAAATGTCGGGTTCAATTGTGGTCATAAAGCAAGGACGACCTGTAGTAATGGAGAATTAAGGAAATAACCAGGAGAGGTGATGCTTACTGGCTAAAAAATGTATACTGCAGTAGTCCCTTTTCATTATTCCTTGGAATTAATTCATTATTTTCGTTATTCCTTGGGATTCATTCGTTATTTTCATTATTCCTTGGGATTCATTCGTTATTTTCACTATTCCTTGGGATTCATTCGTTATTTTCACTATTCCTTGGGATTCATTCGTTAATTTCATTATTCATTGGAATTCATTCGTTATTTTCATTACTCCTTGGAATTCATTATTTTCATTATTGCTTGGAATTCAGTTAGAAGTTGTTCAGTGCTGGTAATTATTGTTCTTGGACCATAGGCACTTCCCTCCTTGCATTTTGTGTGTTTGAAGAATTTATTTAGCTCTGGAAGGTGCCAGTTAAAACTCCCAATGCATTTGACCCTCTGGAGTCAAATAATACACAAATAGCATCTTTTGGACTCTTTCCAGGCAGAGAAGCTAGAAATATATTCAAGTTCACCCCTATACAGGTAGCTTTGGACTTGCAACCGTTTGGTTTAGCATGGGGAGGGAAGTAATGTCTGCAAAAAAAAAGGAATCCTGCTTTACAATCATCCCAACTTACGACCAAAATTGAGGGCTCAGTTACGGCTGTAAGTGGAGGACTATAGGTAAGGTAAGTCTGAACAGGTAGTCCTCAACTTAACGGCCACAACTGAGCCCAAGGTTTCTGTGGCTAAGTGTGAGACTGTTGTTAAATGAATTTTGTCCCATTTTACGACCTTCCTTGCCCCATCTGTGAAGCGAACCTCCGCAGTCATTAAGCTAGGAACATGGTTGTGAGGTGAATCTGGGTGTCCCCAGTTGATTTTGCTTGTCCAGAAGGTCGCAAAAGAGGGATCACAGGACCCCGGGATAATGCGACCATCATAAATACGAGTCGGTTGCCAAGCGTCTTAAGTTTTGATCACGTGACTGTGGGGATTCCGCAGCGGTTGGAAGTGTGAAAAACGGTCATAAGCCACTTTTTTCAGCACCATTGTAACTTTTTAAAATATATAAATATTTTATTAATTTTCTAGTTTTACAGTCAAATACTTAATAAACAACGTGTTGTCTGGGTCCATTAGTAATCCAGTGGTCTATATTAATTTCTTCAGTCTAGACCAAATATTACACCATCCAGTGTTTCCTCTCTTCTTCCGATAGTATCTGTTTTCCCACACTAGGCAAATACAATTCTTATTAGTAAATATACAACTGAATATCAACATCTTCGCTACAATTTTCTAATAATGTCAGTCTAAGATATCTTTTTCTAACCAAAACATATCTTAATTGCATTTGCACTTAACATCCATATGCTCAATCAGTATCCTGTTTTTGCTTTTTTTAAAAAAAATAATTTCCCATCAGTGTTCAAAAGGTTTCTATTGTTTATCATTCCAAAGCACTGTTGTAACTTTGAACGGTTACTAAATGAACTGTTGTAAGTCAAGGAACTACCTGTACGTGTTTGTGAGGATGAATAGGTATGTAAGAAAACAGGCCTTGTCTTCTGGATTCCTCTTCTGGGGCAGAAGGCTCTAGCGCAGTGGTTCTCAACCTTTTTAATGCTGCGACCCCCAACCGGTCGTAAGTCGAGGACTACTCAGCCGGTCGTAAGTCGAGGACTACTCAACTGGTGCAGCACTGTTTGCAGAATGGGACTTTTGGCGGGCGCAGCAGGGCAGAGACAGCCTGGACAATTCCTATTGGCTTTTGAAAGCCAATAGAATTAGACTCTGTTCAAGAGAGTCTATTCTATTGGCTTTCAAAAGCCAGTAGAATAAAAGGGAGTAGCACAGCTAAGGAAAAGGGGGAAAAAAATGGCGGACTGCATTGTTTGGCGACCCCCGTGAAATGGTCGTTTGACCCCAAATGGGGTCCCGACCCACAGGTTGAGAACCACTGCTCTAGCGTACCCTAAAGAAAGTGCAGAGAAGTGATGTGTTCACATATAATTAGACACACACACACACACACACACACACACACACACACACACACATACACACACGAACACATAGGGAAACACATGGGAAACCCTTTGTCTGCTTTGATGGTGGAATTTCCTGCGCCTAATCTTTGCCATCTGCTCCGTCTTTCCTGGCTTCTGCCAAGAGACAGGGAAGGGGAGGAAGCCAGGAGAATATGGAGACTTGCAACACGAAAGAGGCAAAGAAAATAAAATTTTAAGACGGTGCAAATTGGTGGTGTTCTTCTTTCAGCTTAAAAAGAGCTGCGATCGAAAGAGTGTAATGGAAGCTGTTTACTGGCTTTGTTACCTGCCTGCCTCCAGACAGCCGCCCGTTACACCCTGGTGATTATCCTGATTAAGAGTGGCACCTCCAGCAGTCGAGGGGGGGGGGGACGGGACTCTTGTGGGTTTTTCTAATTTTAAAGGCTCGTAGAAGACTCTGCAGCTGGACCAGCCCGTCCTGCAAAACCGTGGCTTGCTTCAGAAGCCATAGTCGGCGGAGTGTCAGCCAGGGTATGTGAGAATGACTCTGGGAGACGGGAGGAAGAGTTGCAGACGAGGCATAACCGATGTGCAAACGCTTGGCAGAAGAAGGAAGTGGGAAGCCTTTTAGAAGAGACCCTCCCTAGTTTTTCAGAGAATAAAAGGAGAGGAGGGAAAAAAAAAAATCTTTCGGTTTTGCAAGATTCTGATAATATAATGTTACAGTAGAGACGAAGCTAGGACTCCTTTTTTGGGTGTCTCACCTTCCCAGGGTTTGCATCATCCATGGTTAATACAGCAGAGCGGGTTTGCAGAACCGTGCGTGCTGTGGCGTGGGGCAGAGGGGCAATCCCATCCTTCAGAAATGTTGCTTGGGTGGCACTGCCTTGCCCTCGTGTGCCTGCTTGTGTTCCTCTGCCAATTTTGAGCCCCTTCGTTTGGAAGAGAGGAAGGTGTTGTTGTTGTTGTTAATTGCGAAGTCGTGTCCGACCCCTCGCGACCCCATGGACAACGTTCCTCCAGGTCTTCCTGTCCTCTACCATCTTTTGGAGTCCATTTAAGTTCACACCTACTGCTTCAGTGACTCCATCCAGCCATCTCATTCTCTGTCGTCCCCTTCTTCTATTGCCCTCCATCTTTCCCAGCATTAGAGAGGAAGGTAGAGCTTGGCAATTGGTCAGGGACAGGAAGTGTGTTTTGGATTGGGTCCCGCTACGAAACGCTGAGTGACAAACATTGTGCCAATGGGGGTGGCCGGTTATGCAGTGTTCCTCAAGCCTCAACCACTTTAAGATGGGCTGACTTCAACTCCTAGAATCCCCCAGCCAGCATGCCTAGTCAGTATAGCCAGGGGTAGACGGTGAAGTTTGGGATTCAGCAGCCTCTGAACAGCCTCCACCCTTCATCACCTTTCTTGTAACTAGGATGGCAGGGTTTCTAAAAGTCTGTCTGTGACTGGCAGCAAATCAACAGGTGAAGCTTTCACTGTTGATTTCCACTTGTGGGGCTTCTGTGTAGAATATCTCCTGTCAAAAGCAATGCAGTTCTCATCAGTTTTCGTGAGAACATTTAGGTAAGGACAAAAATGATCACCAGGTGGTATACTTTCCATTCATTTCCTATAGAATAGAGCATTGTTGCTCCACCGAGTGGTATATTTTCCACTTATTTCCTATTAAATGGAGCCTTGTGGCCAATCTAGCACTGACCTGACCGCATTTGGTTTAAACATGTTTAACCATCGAGAAACTTTTCATGTTTCTTAACCAACTTCTTATTTGCTTCCTAGGATACAGAATCCTGGCAGTAGAGCTGATCTCTAAAAACATCAATCCGGTGGTGGAAGAATTTCAACGTAAGTGTGGGGCGAACGGAAGAGCACTTACCAAATCCTAGTTTGTGTCTGGCTTGGCATCCTCATTCCACCTTGGTTGGAAGCCATGGAGGTTGAAATCCAGGGCATCAGGAAGACACAACCTTGTTCTGCCTTGGTCTGTGTCTCCACCTCGCCTTGTGACATCTATTGTGTGTCTTTGCAGAGGCCGAACTGTCCTGCATTATTTCTGCCACCAAAACGGCGAATCCTAGAATCGAATGGAAGAAAATTGCCGGCCGAGGTACAACATACGTGTATTTTGACGGCAAGATGCAAGGTAGGAAGCTTCTGGGGGCTCTCTCTGTAGCAGGGGTCCCCCCAACCCCTGGTCCGTGGACCGGCACTGGTCCACAGCATGCCAGAAACTGGGCCACGCAAACAAGCAAAGCCCCATCCACGGGATGCAGGCACACAAAAGCACACCCCCTCCTGTCCGTGGAAAAACTTCTGTCTATGGAATCGATCCCTGGTGCCCCAAAAAGTTTGGGGCCGCTGCTCTGGAGCATCAACCTTGCGAACTCCCAGGTTTCCTCTTTCCGCTATGTATTCAAAATGGACAGTGCTTAATATTTATATGTATGTACAACTGCAACGATTCGCTTAAGCACCGTGGCGAGAAAGGTCGCAAAATGGTTTAAAACTCACTTAGTAATGGAATTTGGACTCAGCGGTAGTCCTAAGTCAAGGACTAGCCGAATGCTGGGGTCTTCAGGCGGTCATCTCCTCTGCTTCTCCTCCACCCTTAGGAGAATGGGCGACCCGGGCCCAGCTCAGCAGCAGGACATCGCTGACCATTTACAACGTCACCCGAGCTGACAAAGGCATCTACCGGTGTGAGGTCGTAGCTCCCGATGACGCCAATCTCGGTGCAGAGATCAACATTAACCTGACCATTCACGGTATGTTTCTTGATAAACTGGGATTAAGCATGTAGGCCAGGGCGGTTTCCCTTTATGGGAATCCATAGTGGAAAGCAAGTCTTTAAGAGCGAGTGAGTGTGTGTGTGTGTGTGTGTGTGTGTGTGTGTGAGAGAGAGAGAGAGAGAATCTTAACTACAAACAAGGTTTGTTCCAACAGCCTTCTTTCGAGGTGAACTATAGTCATTGCTTCATTAGCACCCCAAGACTTGGTCTTGCGCTTTTTCTCTCCCTCTTTTGTACTTGTGTGTGCATGTACACACACGGTCCTGGTCCCCAGAAAGGGGATACATGATTAAGTACACATGGCTCCTTTATGGAAAGTCAAGTCTTCTGTTGTTTTCAGTGCTCCTGCTCTTGAGTAGCACACACCCTCTCCAACAACTGAGGGTGGTGGTGGTGGATCCCATCCTTTACCTGGACTCTTTAGATCAGGGATCCCCAACCCCTGTGCCACAGCCCACTACCGGGCTGTGGCCTATTTGCAACCCGACCGCGGGCTGGAGCACACTCACAGTAGCGGCAGGCCAGACTTGTAGTTGAGCTGTGTGTGCATGCTTATGTGCACTGGCCTGTTTGCATGAGTTGAGTTGTGCATGTCTGTGTGCCACATGCACACACGGCCCAGTTCCTCTCTCCCCCCCCCCCCAGCCGGGCCGCCAAGCCCCAAATGTTGGAGACCGCTGCTTTAGATCATGGCCTTTCCAAAGCTTTGTGTGTATGTCCTTTGTGCTGTGTAGCTTTTCCTACTGAAGCAGACTAATAACTTGACCAACTGGTGCCTCGTGAGATTAATATAATATAGTCAGGCTTGTCCTGCAAATCTTTTATCCGTCCAGCTGGATGTCTTAACGTCCAGGCTATGAATGAGGAGTGATAATGAATACTCCGCTCCTAGTATGAAGAGCATTCTAATTTTCCCGGGCTGAGAGTGATTTTACCTTCTGGTTTTTCTTTCCGGAGATTGCAGACTGTTGAATAGGAAATTTTCATGAAGGTATGAGTGTGGTTCTGTACCCAGTAAATCATGGTTGGATTGATCTGCATGAACAAAGAGATCTTCAACCCAGATACTATCCTATATGCCTGAAAGATTTTGACAGGATGTGACTCTGCTTTCACTGACTATTGTTCCTTCATGGCATCTGGAGCAACGATTGTGGGTTTATGATGAACTCTGTTTTCACCAGCTTGATAATAAAGCTGCAGTTTGACAATAGCCTGTTTTGCAGGCCACCAGAGTTTGCTACAAATCACAGTCTCGGGATCTGTCCAAAGGCGAGACTTGGAGACAGTGGGATTGAATGATCTTGGCTGTATAGAGGAGATAGGAGAATGTAGCATGTTAAATGCAAGGCTGAGTACCCATTTCTTGCTGCTTGTATCTCTTGCATTAAACCATGGTTTCACGGGATGTGCGGATAAGTCTGGCAGGCTGAATGTGGCAAGAGCATGCTTCTTAGCAACCTATGTGCCAACGCTCGCTCCTCGCAGTTGACGATCTAACAGATCAGGTACTTTGAGGGCCATCTTGACATGATCCCTAGGACTGTTCATTGCTCAGTGTGAGACACGCAGCTTTGATTGCGTTCCCTAGAAATGAAAGGCAAAAACCTGCTCCAAGTACAGCTGTACATATTCCACAGCATGTATGATACTGTTGAATTTCTGACTTTCCCAAATGCCCTTTTCCAAAGCTGGCTCAGAAGTACTGTAGTCCTTGACTTATGACTGTAACGGAGGCTAGAATTTCTTCTCGTTAAGTCGTGACATTCGTAAGTCGAAGCATCCACGCGACTGGACCCGTTTTTACGACCTTTCCTGCAGGAGTCAATTTTGGCTCGGTCGTAACTTGGAACGGTTACTAAGTGGCTGGATGTTAAGCGAGGACTAACCGTAGTCCTCTCTGTTCCACACCGAAGAACGCTAAAACTGAGAGTGGGTGATGCTGGAAATTATCCTCCGGTCTGATGCACATCCTCTTCTGCCATTTTCCCTGCAGTCAAACCAGTGGCCCCCAAGTGTCGGGTGCCCCCCTCTGTTCCTGTGGGAAAACCCGCCACCCTCTATTGCCAAGAAAAGGAAGGATTCCCAGAGCCAAATTACAGCTGGTACCGTAATGATGAAACGTTGCCACTGGATTCCAAAGCCAGCACTAAGTTCCAGAATTCTTCCTTTACGGTGAACCCCAAAACTGGCACGTTGGTAAGTCTGGGGGGAGAACAAGAAGAAGCAGGGTGGATGTCCTAACTTGGAGAAGGATTTGGAAGAGATTAATTCAGCTGGGCGTTTCCCTAGTCAATGTTTTTGTTAATTAGTTTTTGTTAGTGTGGGGTCCTTGGTGCTCTCTGAGCTTGGTTGTTTTCTTGCAGACGTTTCGTTGCCCAACTAGGTAGCCTCATCAGCGCTAGAGAGGAGTGGGGTGTGTGGAGAAGAGGAGGAGGACTGTGGGGTCCTTGGTGCTCTCTAAATTTGGTTGCAGATATTTCATTGTGCGATTAGGTAGTGTCATCAGTGCTAGAAAGGAGTGGGATGTGTGAAGAAGAAGAAGAAGAAGAAGAAGAAGAAGAAGAAGAAGAAGAAGAAGAAGAAGAAGAAGAAGAAGAAGAAGAAGAAGAAGAAGAAGAAGAAGAAGAAGAAGGAGGAGGAGGAGGAGGAGGAGGAGGAGGAGGAGGAGGAGGAGGAGGAGGAGGAGGAGGAGGAGGAGGAGGAGGAGGAAGAGGAGGAGGAGGAGGAGGGCTAGGACTATGAGGGTCCTTGGTGCTCTCTGAGCTTGGTTGTTTTCTTGCAGATGTTTCATTGCCCGACTAGGTAGTGTCATCAGTACTAGAAAGGAGTGGGGTGTGTGGAGAAGAGGAGAAGGAGGAGGACAATGACTGTGGGGTCCTTGGTGTTCTCTGAGTTTAGTTGTTTTCTTGCAAAAGTTTCACTATCCAACTAGGTAGCATCATCCATGCTAGAAGGGAGTGGGGGCTTGCTCTCTGTTTATATACCAAGTGGCTTGCCCTGTCCAATCAAGGAACCACCAAGAGCACCCCCACCAGCACTGACAGGGCAAACCACTAGTATATAAAAAGACAGCCAACCCATCTCCTCCTAACACTGATGAAGTTACCTAGTCGGGTCATGAAACGTCTGCAAGAAAACAAGGGAGCACCAAGGATCCCAGTCATTGTTGTCCTTCTCCTCTTCCTTCTCTTTGTCCTCCTCCTCCTCCCCCTCCTCCCCCTCCCCCTTCTCCTCCACTCCACACCCACACTCCCTTCTAGCACTGATGATGTGACTTAGTCAGACAATGAAACGTCAGCAAGAAAACAGCCAAGCCCAGAGAGCGCTAAGGACCCATTTTTTCAACCAATATTCTCCTCTGACGATAACACGGTTATATTTGGTTGAAGCTTTTGATTTAAGTTTCTAACCAACCAACGGTGCAGAATGGGGAGAGGAGGAAGCAGGAACCTCTGCGATTCAAAACAACAACAACTTTGCAATTCAGATGGGGAAGAATATTATGGCCAGGACTGGTTTATATCTATGATCCTGTCCAGTGAATCCAAAGCCTGCCGTTTATGAGCTTTCAGTTCCATACAGCAGGGAATCAGAAAAGGCCGGGCAAGGAGGAAGAGATGGCTGCCTTGGGAGGAAACATATGGAAACCTAGCATGGCAATAAAGCAAAAAATAAAATAAAATAATCTAGATTTCAACTGTTCTTTCCTTTGTTCCTTTTTCTACAAGCAGAGCTGGTTTCTTTCCCATTCTTCTTCTTCTTTTTTTTTTTATAATGACAGGAAGCTTGCAAACTTGCAGCACACACACTTCCTTCCCAAGCCATGCTCCAGAATGGCACGGTTTCCTGCAGGTGGGGTTTGGGAACTGAAATTCTCCAAGCGCAGGGGGGGAAAACTCACCGTGATTCTCCTTTGCGCACAGGCCTTTGCCGAAGTCCAGAAAGGAGACTCCGGTCGCTACAGCTGCAGAGCCAAGAACGTCGTGGGCGAAGCCTGGTGTGAAGGGATAGAAATGGAAGTTTGTGAGTAGCAGGGCGATGGTCTGGCACCAGAGGGTGGGATGAGGGGCAGGGTTCTGTTCAGCTCACAGTCTTTCTTTCTTTCTTTCTTTCTCTTTCTTTCTTTCTTTCTTTCTTTCTTTCTTTCTTTCTTTCTTTCTTTCTTTCTTTTTCTTTCTTTTTCTTTCCTTCCTTCCTTCCTTTTTCTTTCCTTCCTTTTTCCTTGCCTCTTCCTTCCCTTCCTTCTTCTTTCCTTCATTTTTCCTTGCCTTCTTCCTCCCTCCCTCCCTCCCTCCCCCTTCCTTCCTTCCTTTTTCTTTAATTTTTTCCTTCCTTCCTTTTTCCTTGCCCTTCCTTTCTTTTCTTCCTCTCTCTCTCCCTCCCTCCCTCCCCTCCCTCTTTTTCCCTTCCTTCCTTCCTTCCTTCCTTCCTTCCTTCCTTCCTTCCTTCCTTCCTTCCTTCCTTTCTTTCTTTCTTTCTTTCTTTCTTTCTTTCTCTTTCCCATCCATCTCGTATCCAGTGACTCTGGGTGACTAAGACTTCCTTCTGGAGATAGATGCTTTGGGTGGTAGTCAGGACCATGAAGTCAGAATATTCTAGTTGAGGGAACAGAGGAATGGGGATATGTCAGCTGAGGTCCCTTTTCTTTCTGCAGATGACCTTAATGTTGTTGGGATCGTGATCGGCGTATTGGTGGTGCTGGTCGTTCTGTCCCTGACTACAGTGGGGATCTGCTGTGCCTACAGGAATGGTTTCTTTGTCCACAACAAACAAAATGGAAACAGGTAACAACTTAATTGTCGAGCGCTGGGCTTATGAACAAAAAGGAAATACATGCACACATAGCAGGATATAATATTTCTTTTGTGCTACTCATAATAATAAGGAAAAAAAGGACAAAAAAGAGAAGAAATATGGCCGGTGGCAAATCATGTTATAAACAGAATCACTCGAAAAATGTTGACTATGTTGCTCAGAAATCTTCTTTTCCTGAGCAAGGGTTTTCCCCCCACTTTCCCCCCCATCCTTCTTTAGTAGAAAAGCACTGGAGGCAATTCAGAAGCGGCTAGAAATGCAACTTAGAGAAAGAAATTCAGTCTAGCTGGAAGGGTTTTCAAAAGAGGCAAGATTGGATGTCATTAATGCTGCATTTCTGTAGACAGTTAAGGGAGAATGATAGAAAGCCAAGGAAAAATTTTGACCAGAGTATTTATGTCACTTTAGCAGCGCTGGGCCAGGTTTAAATGTTGGCCCTTGCAAAATAAATTAGGGCAATAGCACTTAGTCTTATATACTGTTTCACAGTGCTTTACAGCCCTGTCTAAGCGGTTTACAGAGTCAGAATAAATTGCCCCCTACAATCTGGGTCCTTTACCGACCTCGGAAGGATGGAAAGCTGAGTCAACTTTGAGTCGGTCAGGATCGAACTCCTGGCAGTGGGCAGAATTAGCCTACAATACTGAATGAATGAATGAATAAACAAACAAAAAAATAGATAGATAGATAGATAGATAGATAGATAGATAGATAGATAGATAGATAGATAGATAATGTAAAATGGCTGAGTTTACTGGCATTGGCCAAGCAACCTGGATCCCCAAATTTCCTCTTTCCTTGTATGTCTCTGCTGGATGAAAGGAAATGAGGCTTGTCCGTTACACCAGCAGCCTTAAGTAACAAATCCAATGTAACAGATGGCTTCAGAATTAGCCCTAACAGGAAATAACACACCAGGAAGAGGAAAAGCATGCCAACACCAGCAAGGAGAGATAACTCTTCTTTTTTTTTTTTTTTAAGTTATTCAGCTGACTCAGGCTTTGAAGCTGGTGGTTCTCTGAAGATCTTCCATCTTCTCTCAGAAAAACTGAAATTGCAAGGATTTCCCTTTTGGATTGTCTTCCTCTGTAACTTTAGCACACAAGAGACTCCCAAATCACATGCAGGAAACCTTGATTTTAATGTTAATGCAGTGGCTCTCAGCAAATTTGCCTGGATGTCCTTTGCATATTTTATGTATATCATGCACATTTTTACATATTTGATGTACATCTTTGATAGGGTTTTTGCCTTGATTACACATATTTTATGCAGATGTAGACTCATGTTTGGCTTCCACTCACCCCTTTTCTCTCTTAGTCCATTAAATAAAAGGAGTTTTGTAATTGATTTTAACACAATAGAACCGAAGTAGAAAGGAACTGTTTAGGGATGTCCAACCTTGGCAACTTTAAGACATGTGGGCTTCAACTCCCAGAAGTACACCAGATGATAAAGCTGTTGTAGGTACAGATCTGCAAATGGCTCATGCCTATCCACAAGAATCTATCAACCAATGGCCAGCATGACATTGGCGCTAGATACGAGTTAACAGAAATCAAAAGGGTTTGGATTTAGACCATTTGTGGGAACGTAAGGACTTTAGGCTGATTGCTCTCTTGACTCCACCCTCAGGCTCTGCCTGTCCTTCTCCTACAAAGGAAGAGATACAACGTGTTGTTTTTAACTGATGTGGTCCAACTAAACATTGCCTTCCCTTCCCAGCTACAAGACTCCAGCGAAGCCAGATGGCGTGAATTATATTCACACAGATGAGGAGGTAAGGGCGTCTTCTTAGACCAAAGGACAGTGAAGGCATTCACAAGAATGACTATCTTCTCCTCCCCATCCCAAGAAAATAAAGACCTATGCCAGAGCCCAATATTAGCAGATGGTTACAACTTCCATTTCTTTGGGGATAAATGTTGGGTAAGATTTTGGGGCATGTTGCACTCGTGTGTTCATTTCTGCTGAAGGACCTCTCTGTAATTCTAACAAAGAATAGGCAGGAGATGCAGCTGCTTTAACAAGTGGCAGACAATTGCTGCATTCCCCTTCCCCAAAATACTGTACCTTTTGGGAGTCAGATCCAAAGCATTGCTCTGCTTAACTAAGGATGCAGCTTTCCTGGGAAGATTTGTGAGGGTCCCACTATTCCTATCCAAGATTGCTAATTAATCCCACCTCTGTTCTGAGTCCAAAGGAAGAAGAATCTAGGAGTGCCCAAGGAAGGAAACATTGGTCTATGGCTTCGTTTGCTTAACCGTAGATACCCAAACAAAGAAGAGGCTATTGATGGAAGATAATATTTGTAGCTCAGGGTTGATCTCTGGGGTCCCTAATGCTCTCTGAGCTTGGTTGTTTTCTTGCAGACGTTTCATGACCCAACTAGCTAACATCATCAGTGTTAGGAGGGGGGAGGAATTGCTCTCTGTTTATATACAAGTTCTTTCTAGCACTGATGATGTTATCTAGCTGGGTCATGAAACATCTGCAAGAAAACAAAAGAGAACCCAAAGACTCCACAGTTGAAGCCCCAAGAAGAGACTGGACAGTTGTTTGCCTGAGATGGTATAGATTCTCCTGCTTGAGCAGGGGGCTGGACTGGAAGACCTCCGAGGTCCCTTCCAGCTCTATTCTATTCCTCCCAATCCTCCTCCCTTTTTCTTTCTCCTGCACTCCACAAACCCAACTCCCTTGTGATTCGAATAATGTTATCTAGTTGGGTAATGAAACATCTGCAAGGAAACCACCAAGTTCAGAGAGTAACAACGAGCCCCACAAGAAGAGGGTATATTGAATTCTTACAATTTACAAAATGGGATATTTGGGTTTTATGCAGTATGCCAAGCTAAAACCAAGTCTGCTTCAGAAGGGTTGGATGCAATAGCAGAATTTACAAATACTTTTTGTAAATTCTGCTTGGGTTGACCTCCAGAGACGCTGGAAAAATTGAACCCTCAGCCTCCGTGGCCATTGACCAAGCAAGTTGCATCTTCCAACAGTTGTCGGGCGACAGCTCTTAATCTCCTTTTCATTCCAGAAGAGAGTTTGGTTTAATTTGGGCCAAAGTAGAGGAGAAAGGTACGCACAAACGCACCCCCCCCTTAACAAGCTGTGCTGTGTCTTTGCTGCAGGGTGACTTTAGACACAAGTCCTCCTTTGTGATATGAAACGGCAGAGACACTTGGATTTGGCCCGGCGGCGAGAGCAGAGCGCAGAAAACCTTCCTCTCAACTCCTCCTTGCGCAAGGGGCGACCGCTGATGTGTGTGTGTGTGTGTGAACGTGACCCTTTTTTACTCCTTTCTAAAACATTTACAGGCACCCGGGTGCAATGGCCGGTGGCTGGTTTTATTTTTTATTTTTTTAAAAAAACTTTGTTGTTGCCAAAGTCAAACCCTGGTTTTTTAATTGCCAAACTGCCATCTTCCACTCCAGAAGCAACCGTCGCCAACACCAGGTGGAGAGACTTCAACCTCTGGCAGGAGAAAAAACTGCTTCTGTGAAAATCTCTGGGGATCTACTACACCGAGGCAGCATCGAAAACAAACTTCTGCTCCAGTCTAGTCGCTCTCCTCTGCTTTAGGCAGACTTCGATTGCCCTTTCCCAGGCCAGGCTGTGCATTCCAAGCATCTCTTTGGGTTGCTAAGCAACAGCATACAACAACAACAACAATAACACAACAAAAAGCCAAGCCTTCTGACTTTTTGAACTCTGGTACCCAGGACTGAAGACCGAATTTTTCTCCTGTTCCTTCTTGCGTTTGTAGAATTCTGCAGTCTAATTATTTTTCTCTCTTTTTGGGGGTGGGGTTTTTGTTTGTTTTTGGCAAAGATGTATTTTGATTACTTTTTTTTAAAAGTCCTTTTTGTGTTTTTTTTTTATTTAAAATGTAAATAGGTTGGTAGGCCAAACGGTGTTAATTGTAATAACGTAGTGACTTTTGCAGGGTTTCTGGTTCATGCTGTCCAGTACTGATTCCAGCCATTATCAGTATTAACCGAAAGTGCAGAATATGCCGTGGGGCAAAACACTTTATTCCTTTCATGGGGTAGGACATTTATCTTCCCTTTGCAGAAAAATAGGAGCACAATCAAAAGACTTGTCCAACTAGCAAGAACATAAAGAGGAGGCCTTAAAGGTGTATTGAATTATTTTGTAAGTGGTAGGCATCTTATGATTATGACAAGATGCCCAAAACAGACGCTCCCAAATTCATTTGAGGGGTGCTCAAAAGTTACTGAGTTCTAAATTTTGGATGGGCCCTTTAGGTCCTGGGAAGGCTAAAACCATACAGCAGTTGTCAAATGAAACTCCGTGATTTAGCCAGCCAAAAATGGAGGGAACTCTGATCTTATGTGCATCATCTCCCTTTATTGACAGTTCCACACGGGAAAACACTTATCTCGTCCGTTGAAGAAAAAGAGGAAAGAGAGGATGGAGTGTAGTTAAATCTGCAATTCCCTCTCTAATTTTTCTGTTCAGGTAAGTATGGGAGCTGCCAACCTATCCGGCCTATAAGCAAGCAACTCCTAGCAATTCCCACAGCAGCAGCTGTGGTCTTCTCTGGTCTACAGCAGAAGCATCAAAGCTTGGAAACTTTAAGACTTGTGGACTTCAGTTCCCAGAATTCCCTAGCCAGTCGTGCATGGCTGGCTGGGGAATTCTGGGAGTTGAATCCACAGGTCTTAAAAGTGCCAAGGTTGGATACCCTTGTTTTACAGCAAGGATCTTACGATTTGCTGTGTTGGAAAAAGTGACTTTTTCTCCCCCAAAACGCAATATTTTTTAAGGACATCCTTTTCAGCTTCCAAGTTCATAGTCTTAATTCTGAACGGAGACAGTATTTTTTTTTTATTACCTACGAAGATGTAGGACTGGGTTTGTTGATCTTCTGTATTAACCTGCCTTAGAATAGCCAACACATTGGATCGGTTTGCTTTATCTTTTTTTAAGGAAGTTGAGAAGACCGTGGTGCATTTCATTTCTAACAGTTTTAAATTCCAAGGATAAAGTGGCACTAAATTTAAGGCAGGGGAGGGGATGTCACAGTGTGCCCCAATGTTACAATGTGCCCCAATCCAGCCAACTTGGTTTGATTTTAACCGTGGCTACCTCGGCATTTGACCAAAGCAAGGTGTTTATCCACTGCCAATTTTTTTTTTTCTTTTTCTCTGTCAACTTTATTTATGATCGAATGAGGTTGCCTTCTGGATCAAAATGGCTTTTCCTTCTGCCTTAGTATGTTCACTAACCCTTTTCCAAGGCTGCCTACCTGACACCCAAAAACAGGAAAATCCTTGAATATTTAGTGGAGAACGAAAAATCGATACTGCTTGCCTTCGGGATATATCTACACCAGAGGTGTCCAACCTTGGCCATTTTAAGGCTTGTGGACTTCAACTCCCAGAATTCCCCAGCCAGCATGGGAAATGGCTGGGGAATTCTAGGACTTGAAGTCCACAAGTTCTTCAAGTCACCAAGGCTGGACACCCTGGTCTACATTGTTACACTCGTAACCTGGATTAATAGGTAGGGTTGACCACCAAGGACAGGTTAGAAATCAAAGGAGACTGAATCTCATAGTTGGACCATCTTCTTTGCAAAACTAAGTTTTGCATGCTAGAAAGCAGGTTCAAGGAATTTTGATTCTCGGTAGGCTTTGGCAGGTACAAAGTTCAGTTGACCAGCAGGATTAGGGCCTCTAGGCATGGTTTTTGGCGCCAGGCTGATGTTGAGAAGGTCAACTCAACTTGAGGTGCAGCATGATCTTCCCATTTTGCTGTTCGACTCTTGTTCTGCCCAATGCTGAGTATGATAAGAGCAGTGGAATATGTTAGAAGAGTTATCTATACCTGAAGAACCTAAGATCGTAGAAGGTCAGAGGTGAGTTAGGCTGGGAGTTGTCACACAACTTTGTTGGGAATGAAGCAGATGGGGACTGCTCAGCCTATAATCATTTATCAACTATGGGGAAGATTCTTCAGGGTTTGAAACACCAGTTCGTTACCTGCAGAGATTTTTCCGTAGCAACTTAAACAGGTTGGTGATTTAAGGTAGTATAATCTATCATTCAAACCCTCGATCTGTGCCAGATTGGCATGGCTCATTAACGTATTTCTTACTTTAAGGAACGGGGTGATCCAGATCCTAGAAAGGACTATTAGTGGCATGGGATGAGTCAATTGAAATTTCTTCCACCAAAGTCAGGTCAATTAATCCTGGTTAAATTTGTAAAGGGCACAAATGCTTCCAAGTGACTTCTTCAAAAGCGGTCATCTTATGTGAGTTAGAAACTCTTTCCAAAGATTTACAGTCTTTTGGGTCTCAAAAAGGCACCATTGGAAATCTCTTTCAACAAACAGGTCTCCACAAAACGCATTGTAAATACTTGATCAGTTTGTACTAATGTATTGCATAAAACTTTGCGGAGAATGTTTTACATAAATATATATATAAAAGTTCTTCTGGACAACGTTTGTGCTGATGGTGGTAGTGAGATCCCCTGCGTGGGGGTTACGGCTGCAGGGTTACTTTGGATGCAACGTGGGTGAAGTTTAGTTATTCCTGCAGCTGCCTAGTATGGTTAAATCCTCAAAGGTATGACCACAAACAGAATTTTGGTTGCTAAGCAAGGCAGTTAAGCAAGTCAACGCCTGATTTTATGACCTTTTTTGCCACAGTTGTTAACCAAGTCACTACAGTTAAGTGAATACAGTTCCCCTCTCCCCCCCCCCCTTGACTTTGCTTGTCAGAAGCTGGCTGGGAAAGTCATGAATGGCAATCACATGAGCCCAGGAATTGCAACTGTTTAAATACATGCCAGTGGCCAAATACCTGATTTTTGATCACATGACTTTGGGGAGGCTGCGACAGTTGTTATGTGCGAGGACCGGTCCATAAACCACTTTTTCCAGTGCTGTTGTCACGTCAAATGGCCAGTGAGTGATTGTAAGATAAGGACTCTCTTGTGGTTACGTTCTTCTCCTTGTCTTTAGCAAAAGTTCCTGGACAGTAGTTAAGAGTGATCAAATATTTATTCCCAATCCTTATGGGGGGGGGGGAGAATTAGGACTCACTAGGAGTTTGAAGCCAGATTGGTACACGCACCTAAGGGAAAAAAGCACACACAAGTGCAGTTCATTACCATCTCTATCCTGGCGTATCAGTTTTCATTGTGTGCTGCAGGGGGAGGCTAAAGCTGAAGGGTAGCAACCTCTGATAGGAGAGGTACACCTCCAGGTGAACATCACATCACAAACCTGGATCTCTTTGACCTTGGTCCTTGTTTCCATCAGCTGGAACGGGGTGGTGGAGCTCTTGCCTCACAGTAAGGAGGCTGTGAGTTCAATTCCAGGTAGCAGCAGATATTTCTCTCCCTGAGCGCGAAGTGAAAATATTGCTGTGAACTTCACCTAGGTGTCAGGAAGGGCATCCAGCCAGCAAGCACTCAGCTCCATACAGTTGCCCTGACTCCACTTCAATGCAAGGAATTACAAGGTTGTTAAAAGAAAAAAATGCTTCCATCAGCAAATGGGATCTAGATGGATGTTGGTCTGATGTATCTTGTCCTGCCTTCTAATGATACAATGAACAATATGTGATGGACTGATTACAGTATGGATGGACGGACGGACGGATGAAAGAACTGGCTCTCAGTTGCAAGTTACCAACTGATCAAGGAAGACACTGTTGAGGCTTTGGGATGAAATGTGTACATTGCTTTTTGAAGAGTATATGCACCCTTACAAGTAAGAACTATGCTTAACAACAGTCTATTTTTTTTTATGTCTCGCTGAATTGTTTTTAAAAGGGAAAAAGCAAAGATTTAAGAACTGTCTCCAGACAGCTAAATCTTCACAAAAGAACTCTAAAACAACTGAAAATTGAGACATTGGATCAGTTGAAGCCTCTATAGGTTGTGACAGCAGTTTGTGCTTTTCCTTTGAAGCAATAAATTCCAGTCAATGGACTCAAGATAACATTTCTCCAACCTCTCGGTATGACAGTCTTTCACCAGTGAAGGCTCAACAAGGACTAAATCTCTCAAACCAAATCTTTGGTGATTCTTACGACAAGCCGCTGTGAAAAACAATCTTCAATTCTCTGAAACTGTCCTTTTGTAACGCGAAGTAGAAGGGAGACTGAAGTCAATCCCCGGAAAGGTTTTCAACCTGTAATGTTAATAAAAATGAATAAGAATTAGATTCTTGGTAAAGGCATTTTCCCTTGCACATATTTCTCAGCCAGGTCAGTGCATCTGTTCAGTGCAAGAAAACACTCCTTATATAAAGCAGTTCTTTTCCCCCCCCCCAAATCCTGTTTCATGTACCCAGATGTTCCACAGAGAATTAGAAAAGGTGGATTGGTTTCCAAAAGATGGTTTTAGAATCTTCCTACTTTAAATGTACATTGTATATCAAGAGGAAAAAGAAAGGGGAAAAAAAGTCATTGCTGTCAGCAATGAAACGCTGGCCTCATTCCAATTTAACTACATGCAAAGCAGAATAGAACTGGTGACACCAGGGAGCTTGACAAAATGCTCTTGAAAGGATTAATCCTAAAGAGCCTATAAAATGTTTGGAACTTAAAAAAGATTTCTGAGGGACTCTGAAGGACCAACAAAATTGCAGAGAATAAAAGATTCGGTGCAGTCTGCATAACGCTAGACTAGGGAACTCTGTTCTAGCCTTCCATACCATCATTTTCTTTGTAATTCTTCTCACCGGAGATGAGTTTTTAATTCAATTTTTATATAGAAAGCCAGTTTGGTTTAATGATGAAGGCACCAGGCAACAACCAGGAGATGGTGAGTTATATTCCTCCCTTAGGCATGAAAGCTGACTGGGAGACTTTGGGCGAATCACCAGGAGACGGTGAGTTCTAATCCTGCTTTAGGCATGAAAGATGGTTGGGCGACTTTGGGCCAATCACCAGGAGACAGTGAGTTCTAGACCTGCCTTAAGCATGAAAGCTGGCTGGATGACTTTGGGCCAGTCACCAGGAGACTGAGTCCTAGTCCAACCTTAGGCATACAAGCTGGGTGGTTTTGGACCAATCACTAGGATACCATGAGTTCTAGTCCCGCCTTAAGCATGAAAGCTGACTGGAGGACTTTGGGCCAATCACCAGGAGATGGTGAGTTCTAGTCAAGCTGGGTGCTTTTGGACCAATCACCAGGAGATTGTGAGTTCTAGTCCCAATTTACACATGTAAGCCAGCTGGGTGACAGGCCACTCACTCTCAGCTCATGATGTCAAGCTTGGGACAAGCCGGCTAGTCAATCCTGCCTCAACCATCCATCAACTCAGCTGATTAAAAAAAAAATATGGAGCCCACTTGTGGGTCAATGATAGGAAGAAAAAAAATCTAATATTTACATAGAGTGCTTGGATCTCCATCCAAAAATATGTCTCGGACCACAACACAACTTCTGGGATCCCCACCTTCCAATAAAACATTTCTCAAACCATGCTTACCGATTCATCGGGCCCCCTGGACGAGCGTTTTCCTGTTGGACCTTAGCGCTCTTTCCCAATGAGATTAGCAAAAGAAGGAAAGGAGACATGAGGTTTTGACTCAAGGCAAGTGGTAGCACTTGGAATTCGTAAAAGTATTTATTGCGCATAGAATAAAATTAAAAACATGGTATGAACGTAATAAATAATCTTCACACCGGGGTTGAAGTCCCTCACATGTGATGACAGCTTAGCCGGGGTCTCCAAACTTGGCAGCTTTTTAAGAATTGTGGACTTCAACTCCCAGAATTTATGGTTAGGGAATTCTGGGAGTTGAAGTCCACAAGTCTTACAGTTGCCAAGTTTGAAGCCCCCTGCTCTAGAGATACCTTTTCTCTGCAGGAGAAAATATGGATTCAGTTCCAGCGAGATTATGAGGTTGCAGTAGGTCTTTCGCTTTTTGGGTTGCACAATCATTTTCATGGGGAGGAATGACTATGCAATTTCAACATGCAATTCTTCCAGGAGACTCATCTCCCCCCCCCCCCAAAGCTTATCCCCTTGTTTGCATGGTCTGGCCTAGACCAGAGACACGGACATATGGAACTATATCTTTCTTCTGTCTGACCTTAGATTCACCATCCTTCAACAGATGCAAAATGAGGATGTAAATGAAACTTAGTGCTAGGTGTTGGCTATTGGAAAGACTTAGAACAGGGGTCTTCGGACTTGGCCCCTTTATGACTTGTGGACTTCAATTCCCAGAATTCCTCAGCCAGCGTGGCACGCTGGCTGAGGAATTTTGAGAGTTGAAGTCCACAAGTCATAAAAGGGCCAAGTCTGAAGACCCCTGAGTTAGAACATCACCTGTCAATAGCCAGAGCAAGTCCCAGACCTATAGCTTCACTGACCCCAATCAACACAATTACTCCAGATGATATCCATGGATCAAACAAACTACACGGCTTTGTCACGCAGCAATTAGTTATTTCCAGCTACAGTGCTTAACAGATTATTTAGAGCACACCGATTATAAAAGCAAGCAAGCAAGCGTGCCACGCTGGCTGAGGAATTCTGGGAATTGAAGTCCACAAGTCATAAAGGGGCCAAGTCCGAAGACCCCTGTTCTAAGTCTTTCCAATAGCCAACACCTAGCACTAAGTTTCATTTACATCCTCATTTTGCATCTGTTGAAGGATGGTGAATCTAAGGTCAGACAGAAGAAAGATATAGTTCCATATGTCCGTGACACAGGGAGAATAAAAAGAAGAGTTAGGAGGCATCATCAATCAATGATCTCCCAAAAAGGTGCAGATGATGTGGAGGGCGATCTAAAAACATGATTCTGCTTGTAGGCAAGACGCAACAAGTCATTTTGTTGATTGTCGGGAAGTTCTACGGCTGGATCTCCTCAGCCCTATACTTGATGGACTGCTTCTTCTTGGAGAATTCACCCTCCATTGTGGAGGCTGGGGTAATCTACAAGAGAAAGCAGAAAAGAAGTAAAAAAACAAACAAACAAATAAAACGTCCAGGAGATCCAGCAGAGATTGATTATACTCTAAAACTAGGAGCATAAGATGACCACATCGCTAAAAGAAATATAAAATTGGGGTAATAAGAATTAAGAGATGGGGGAAGGCTTCTTATCTACCACGCATTTACTTTGACCGTTTAGTACTTCAGATCCTTGTAGACAGCTTTAGCATGCAAGAAACCTGTATTGTCATGGTTCCGACAGTTGAAATTCTTCAAAGAACTTCGAGGCATTGTTTACCTTAAAGAGGCAAAGCCAAAATCTGAATTCCCCTCCTCTGAGCACATAGGATCAAAGCACAATTCCCTCCTGTAATTAACAGTCATAAATCACATTCTCCAATTAGTTTGAAATGCAGGCTTTCCCTCCAGTTCTTCAACCCGCCATTTCTTATTATCTCTTATTTCAAAAAAGCTAGGTTCTCACACTAGTTACAATATTGTTATGTCTAACTAAATTCCCATGCACATTCCTCCTCCCCCTCCCCAGTACCATCTAATTCTAAGAGTAAAACATAAGAAGGAAAATGGCTGCATCTCCATATGTTGTCAAAGTAAGGACATCCGATGTTGGCAGCGTTGACACATTCATTTGACTTCCTGATTTTTCCCACGCTCAACAAGTAGTGTTCAAAGGGTGACAATAAATTGGGGTAGATAATGCTTAAATCAGGGGTCTCCAACACCCTAACCCAGAAACCGGTCCGCGCAAACAAGCCCCATCCGTGGGATGCAGGCAGCACACGAAACCACGCTCCTGTAAGGACCCACCCCACTTTGCATCTTAAGAAGACAGAATTCTTGGAATATTTCTTCCAACAGGCATCCTTTATTAAGAGAAAATGGTTGCAGGCGTTCTAGACAGGACCTGGGGCCCAAGCCCTACGGTTGAAGGTTTTAAGGGGTCCCCAGCAGCCTCACTCCACCATCTTTCCAGCGACAATCCCAGGCGTTACATTTCCACCCCCTTTTTCCTCACTGCTGGCGGAAGGGAGACTTCAGAGAGGAGCAGATGAAAGTTGATGGCCCCATTGTTATGATTTAATCCTTTTGGTGGTATCCACATTCAATCCTTTGAAGTTGTACCGAAGGAAGTGAGGGCCATAAGACCCCTTTGTTCACCCCCCTTCCCCTTCATCGAATGACAGAATCCAGAGAGGGCAGAAATGGGGTTTCCCATAGTCGATAACTAGAGATGAAATATAATTGGATTCTGACAGCTCCCTCCGGTCTGTGGAAAAACCTCTCTCCACGGAACCGGTCCCTGGTGCCCCAAAGGTTGGGGGCCACTGGCTTAAATTACCCACCGTTGGATTCTCTCCCCTCCCACCCCGATCATGGGGGAAGAAGGACAGGGCAAAAAAGACACGTACAGTTCCATTTATACTCACAGTTTATCTGGGGATGTCAAGCAAATGATCTGCCCCTGTGAAGCTTCGGGTTCCTCTTTGACTGCAGAAGGAACAGAAGAGGCGTTAGCGAGGTTGCCTCTTCCAAGCTTAGTTTTTCAAAAAATACAAGAACGAAGCAGGACTCCACTTGCCTTTACAAGATGATGTGAGGTTCAGGGTAATTTGGCTGACTCCCGCTCCAAAGGTCACGTTGTTAATTGATTCTGGAAAAACAAAATGCACAATCTTTCACGCAAGCCGATGGGCAATTCGGTATTTATTACATTACATTTATTACATTTATACCTGGCCTTTTCACCAACGAATGTCACTTAACCAGCTAACAATAGTAAAGGGGATGGGCAGGGGAACCAGTCAGTCTCTCTCAGCCCAACCCACCTCACAGGGTCGTTGTGGGGAAAATGGGAGAAGGAAGGTGTATGGTAGATACGTTCACCACTTTGAGTTATTTGCTAGGTCCAATTGCACATGGCTGTGAGCGCCACCATCAGCCTCTGAATATTCAAAAATGCAAATTCCTCTTTGGTGCCATCAGAACTTGAAGATACAGGGGCCTCAGCGCTGCAGTCTCTATCTGCAGGTGTTTGGCAGTTTCAGATCCACTTTCAGTTACTACAGCTACGGTATGAACTGCTTTGGGATACCTGAAGAGACGTCAACTTGAGTGCAAAGTAAGCATTTTAAAATGTATTCTTGAAAATGCCAAAAATTGTGCATCATCGAAGTGTGACTATATACAATGCTAATTGAAAAGGCACCCAGTGGTTTTTTTGGAAACTGATCTTTTTCCAGCTAACCTAAACATTCAGGATAGTGAGGACAATCAACCAGTGGAACAGAATTTGCCTCCAGAAATTATGGGCACTCCATCACTGGAGATTTTTAAGAAGAGACTGGACAGTCATTTGTCTGAGATGGTATAGGTCCTCCTGCTTGAGCAGGGGGCTGGACTAGAAGACCTCCAAGGTCCCTTCCAGCTCTATTCTATTCTATTCTATTCTATTCTATTCTATTCTATTCTATTCTATTCTATTCTATTCTATTCTATTCTATTCTAGTCCAGTCCAGTCCAGTGGGGCATCCTTGCATGGAGCTGCCAATATCTAACTTGCTTGTCCTTTTCTCAAACTGATCGCATCAAGACATTGGTATGTGAGTTTGGAAAGCAACACTCAAACTAAGACTCTCTCTGGAGCAGTCCAGCTGCCCTACCTGCAAGCAAGGAGACTTTCAAACAAAAATAGATCTTTTTTTAGACACTTACGTTCAGGAGTACTGATGGCACGGATCTGTTCCAAGGATCTGTTAGTTATGGAAGATGGTCGGTTTAGGCTGCAAAAGGAAGCTAAGAAGGAAGGAAAAAAAAAAAAGAGAAGGACAATGTTAGCCACAGATAATACCCTGCGGTGAGGCACAACTGGACCAAAGGTGTTAGCCCAGTCCCCTAGCTTTCTACAAGCGATTTATTTGATATTTATTTATCTGTATCCCGCCTTTATTATTTTTACAAATAATTCAAGGGGCCAACATATGCAGCGCATCCTCCTCCGCCTATTTTCCCCACAAAAACACCCCTGAGACGTAGGTTCAGCTGAGGGAAAGTGACGGGTCTAAAGTCACTTGGTTGGTTTTTGTGTCTAAAACTTGCTGTCTCCTCGTGATTAGCTCCAAGTCACCCAGCTGACTTTCATGGCTAAGTCAGGACTAGAATTCCCAGTCTCCCACTTTCTAGCCTGGTGCCTTAACCCCTAGACCAAACTGGATGGGGAGCAGCCTACCTTTATCACTTTGTTCGCTCCCCAGAGACTCAAGCCCGGTCGCCATGCTCCTGCTGCGCTTCGTCTTAATGGCCTCGGCGGCTTTCTTTGCAGAGTTGAGGATGGCTAAAGTACTCAGGGACAAATTCCTACAAGGAGAACAAACAGCGCAGGGCTGGTGTTTTCACCCCAGCTCTAGGAGCTTTAAACATCCCCCTGCTGAGTGCTGGAGATGTATAACACCATGGTTAAAATAGCCATCCCCAACCTTTATGGCTTGGAGACCTGGTGGGACGGGGGGGGGGGGGGCAGGAAGAGGAGAACTGGCTGGCCACTTGCGCAAGTTGAGCTGTCCGCATGCACAGCTGTGCCAGCCAACCAGTCACTTGTGAAGTCCAGTTCTGAACGGGCCACGATCCAGGGGTTGGGGACCCCTGGTTTAAAACAGATAAGCGCGTTTTCATGCAACACGTGCTGAAAAGGGAGGGAAGAGATCCAGAAGCGTACCTGGGTCTGGGCTTCGTGGCTTCAGGCTCGGGCATTGTAAACATAGCATGGGCCGAGAGAGGAGATCGCAGAGGTGGAGAACTGCTTTGGGTAAGTGGGGAGGCCTCGTCCATCTGATTTTGAGGATGAGCAGTCCTCTCCAAGGTAGAGGGCTGTTATTTAAAGGAGAAAACAGAAGGGGGCTAAAGAACCAGCGCGGCAGCAAAGCACCCGAGGGCAGGGCAGGAAGCAACGGATGGAAACTAATCAAGGAAAGAAGCAGCCTAGAACTAAGGAGGAATTTCCTGACAGTGAGGACAATCACTGCTTCCAGAAATTGTGAATGCTCCAATACTGGAAGTTTTTAAGAAGAGACTGGACAGCCATTTGTCTGAAATTGTATAGCATTTCCTGCCTGAGCAGGGGGCTGGACTAGAAGACCTCCAAGGTCCCTTCCACCTTCTATTCTATTCTATTCTATTCTATTCTATTCTATTCTATTCTATTCTATTCTATTCCCTATTCCATTCCATTCCATTCTATTCTAACCATATTCCATTCCATTCTATTCTAACCATATTCCATTCCATTCTATTAATTCTAATTCTACTCTACTCTAATTCTATTCTACTCTACTCTTATTCTTATTCTAACCTCAACCACATCTCTTCAGAATGAAGCCATCTTTGTTTGTTTGTAAAATTTACTAGCCGCTCACTTTACTTCAGGTAACTCTGGGAGGCTTGCAAGGTAGATTCACTTAACAGTTGTGTTACTCCCTTAAGAACTGCAGTGATTCACAGTGGCAAGAAAGATTGCAAAGTGAGGCAAAAACCCCTTAACCACGGTCTCGCTTAGCGACAGAAAATTTGGGCTCAATTGTGGGGGTAAGTTGAAGGCTAACGCCATATTGCCCCTCTCCACTTCCATGGAGAACTCTGCTTTTAAGCAGCCCAGCTTGAGTGGCTTCAGAATGAGCTCGACGGGACTTGACCACAGCCGAACGGCAGATCAGTACCGGCCTGGCCGTCAACGTGTTGCGGCCTTCGTCATCCACGCTCAGCTCCTGGCCTTGCTCAGCCTCCGTCTCCAGCTGCTCCTCGTACTTCTTCATATCGTACTCCAGCTCAGCCGCCAGCTGCTTGTCCATGGCAAAGAACTCTTTGATCTCGTTGCGATAGTCTTGCATCACCTCCTGGAGCCAAAAACAACAACACCAAAATAAAAGCAAAAAGGTTGGAGGCGGTGGTGGGATTCAGCCAGTTCGCACCACTTCGGCAGAACCAGTAGCTAATTTTTTTTGTTGCCCAGGCCCAGAACAGACTTCCGGAAGTGGCATCCATGCAGAGAACCGGTTGTTCACCTATTTGAATCCCACCACTGCTTGGAGAGGGCTGAAGGAAGTTTGCTGGTTGGGTGTTCTGGATGGATGTGAGTTGATTTATTTATTTATTTAACCTACATCCCGTCTTCCATCATTTTTATGAACAATTCAAGGTGGCGAACACATCTAAGACTCCTCCTTCCTTCTATTTTCCCCACAGCAACAAACCTGTGAGAGGGAATTCTGGGAGTTGAAATCCACACATCTTCCAAGTTGCCAAAGTTGAAAACACTTCTATAGCAATGGCAATAGCCCTTAGACTTATATACCGCTTCACAGTGCTTTACAGCCCTCTCTAAGCGGTTTACAGAGTCAGCCTATTTGCCCCCCAACAATCCGGGTCCTCATTTTACCGACCTCGGAAGGATGGAAGGCTGAGTCAACCTTAAGCCGGTGAGAATCGAACTGCTGGCAGTGGGCAAAGTTAGCCTGCAATACTGCATTTTAACCACTGTGCCACTATGGGAAGGAAGGAAGGAAGAAAGGAAGGAAGGAAGGAAGGAAGGAAGGAAGGAAGGAAGGAAGGAAGGAAGGAAGGAAGGAAGGAAGGAAGGAAGGAAGGAAGGAAGGAAGGAATAGGACTTAGACAGCGCTTTACAGCCCTCTCTAAGCAGTTTACAGAGTCAGCCTATTTGCCCCCCAACAATCCGGGTCCTCATTTTATCGGCCTCAAAAGGATGGAAGGCTGAGTTAACCTTAAGCCGGTGAGACTGCTGGCAGTGGGCAAAGTTAGCCTGCAATACTGCATTTTAACCACTGTGCCACTATGGGAAGGATGGAAGGAAGGAAGGAAGGAAGGAAGGAAGGAAGGAAGGAAGGAAGGAAGGAAGGAAGGAAGGAAGGAAGGAATAGCACTTAGGCAGTGCTTTACAGCCCTCTCTAAGCAGTTTACAAAGTCAGCATATATTGTCCCCAACAAATCTGGGTCCTCATTTTACCAACCTGGGAAGGATGGAAGGCTGAGTCAACCTTAAGCCGGTGAGAATCGAACTGCTGACAGTTGGCAGGATTAGCCTGCAATACTGCATTCTAACTACTGCGTCACCAGGGCTCTATAAAGTATTGTCTTAGCTAAATCAAGATTGACTATGCCTACGCTTGGCTTCCACAGTGGAACATGAAAATGTCCCACTACCGCAAACCCTCCAGATGGGATAGCAATATTTCCCCCCCCCCCCCGACTCAAAATTTTAATGAAATGTCACGGTTGAGAAAGATTACCCGGAGGTAATTCATGAGGTCCCTCAATGCCGGAAGTTTATTTTGCTCCAACAAGGTCTTCAGCGAAGTAATGGTGGGAATGACGTTTTCAATGAAATTCTTCTTTTGAACCTAGAGTTTGGATTGAACACAAAGAGATAACCTTTAGGCGGGGAGGGTTGTCCACTCCAAACATTGGAGAGAGCACAGAATGAGGAAAGCCTTCGTAGAGATGGGATCAACTTTGGGCATTTGAGAACATTTCCAGGAAGGATGACTTGTAGCATTACAAGCAAGATGAGAAGTAAGGCGTCTCTTCCCACTGAAAGCAACTGTCAATTATTTTGCTCTGGAGCAAGTAAAAGGAACACCCTACTCCAGGTAGCACTATTTGTAAGACTCACTTGTGAAATCAGCTTCTTCTGGGCCACCTGCATGACGGCATTGGCCATGGCCAATTCATCTTCTTCCGGTTGGATGTCTTCTTCTGGTCTGGATCTCATGGCCGAGAGTTTGATCTCCTTGCAGCTCAAGATCTCAAAGGTATCCGAAAGCAGCTGGCTGGCTTCCATATTGAGAGGGAGGACCCCATCCACGAAGCAGGCTACAATCAAGTTTGGAGAAAGGAGAAGGAGAACGCCAAATGTCTATGGAGATTATTGTCCAGAACCTAGTTGTCCCAAAGGTGTTTTTTTTTTCAGGAGGCAACTGGACTTTCTTGTTTTCCTTTGAAGACGTTTTGCTTCTCATCCCAGAAGCTTCTTCAGCTCTGACCGGATTGGGGGGTGGGAATGGAAGGATTTATACTCCTTGCAGACAGCTGGTCATTTTCCTTCTTTTAGAGAGTCATTGAGGCCATTTGGAGGTTTGTCTGTGTCCTCAGGGTCACCTGAGTGGTGCAAATGGGTATGGAGCCTTCTTGGAACTGCAGAAAGGACTGAGATAGATGATGTAATGTGTCTCCCCCCCCCTCTGTTGAGACAAGACTGTCCAGTTTTGACCTAGATGGCCTCTTTGACCCCTCTTTCAAGCCAGCAGTCCTAAAGACATGGACTTTGCTGTCTTCAAAAGAGTGGTCTAAATCCTTCCATTCCCCACCATCCAGTCAGAGCTGAAGAAGCCTCTTGGATGAGAAGCGAAACGTCTTCAAAGGAAAACAAGAAAGTCCAGTTGCCTCCTGAAAAGTCATCTTTGGGAGGACACCAAATGTTACAGCAGGTAGCTACTCTCCTTTTAGGATGTTCTTACAGAGAACGGGCCATTCAGGCAGCAGAATTAGGCAGACACCATCAGTGACTGAGCTTCAGTGTTTCAAAACACATGGCCCAGTAATTTAATTTAGCAAAACTGGCCTTAAGACTCGCACACAGGGCGCCCAAATCAATCAGGCTGCCTGTGCAGGTACTCCTCAACCTATGACTGTAAGGAGCCTGTCCACGAGGTCACCCACGGGATTGACCCAATTTTACAGTCTTCGTTAAACGAAAGCAGCAGTCGTGAACCATTGTTTACTATGGGGCATTTTTGCCCAAAATCGGAAGTAAAAACGCTGGGGTGGTTTGTTTTGGGGGGGGGGGGCAAAAATGTCCTCAATTGCAATCATGGGACTGCCGAGCACTATAAATGGCCTAGCGCACCAAAGGCAATCACCTCACCGTGATAGCAATGATCAGAACTTTGGAATTAGGTTGCAAGTACCTTTTCGCAGTGGTGTTGGGGGAAAGCGCATTGTAAGTTTGAATGGTGATGAATGGCATGGCCACAATTCGAGGACTACTTGTATTTTGACTCAGGGAGGAAACCTGTACAAATTTACAACTCCGTTTCAAGGAACCAAATGCCTTGGGTGGCCTTACATATGAAGAGCCCTGGGGGTGCAGGGGTTAGAATGCAGCCTTGCAGGCTGACCCTGCCCACAGCCCGGAGTTTCGATCCTGACAGGGCTCAAATTTGACTCAGCCTTCCATCCTCTTCCGAGGTCGGTAAAAAACACGGATCCAGGTTGTTGGGGGCAAATATGCCGACTCTGTAAACTGTTCAGAGAGTGCTTTACAGCAGGGGTCCTCAAGCTTGGCCACTTTAAGACTTTAAGCCAGCTTTGCTGGCTGAGGAATTTCTGGGAGTTGAAGTCCACAAGTCTTAAAGTGGCCAAGCTTGAGGACCCCTGCTGTAAAGCACTAGCAAGTGGTGTATAAGTTTAAGTGCTACCAGCCATGAGATCCAGTTAGGAGCTGATTAGTAGCTGAGGATGGCTCTCCCAGCTCTTCCTTTGAGCCAGGTCAGGAGGCCCGCAGCTAGGCGCAGTTCCTATCTGCAAAGCCGGGCGGCTTTGGAAAGCCCCTCTTTCTTTTTACACAGGTTATCGTTGGGTTTGAACCCTCTGAAGCTCCTGCCGTACCCAAGACATTCTGGCTGATTTTGGAGGTGATGTTGAATCGCTGCTCGTCAGTGAAGTGCTCCAGTAGGAACTTGTAGATCTGCACCCGGGGCTCTTTGTTGGCTCTGCCCTTCAAGGAAAAGAGGGTCTTCTCCCTGTTGCGAGAGAACAAAATCCAGGCGGGAAGTGGAGTGGACAAACCCACGCAACACAGCCACTCCCTGCATTTGCTCGTGGTCAGAAAGAGGCCCCTGAGGTTTGTGAAGGTGGAGGCGTGGGAGAAATGCGCCTGGCAGCTTGACACCTGCACCCGAGGCTCAATGACTCCCAAGCAGCCACCCCTAGTAATTGCTCAAAGGACAGCAGGAGAAAATAATGAAATGCATGGGAGGGAAGCATATTCAGTTGTCTGCTTAAATCTCAGTTCAGTTCAGCTGAAGGTTTCATCCTGGCCCCACCAGTCCTTAGAGTGTGGCCTGAGGCTCGCCATTCCAAGCTAAAAAACGACTGGGAATCCCTGAGCTACCTCAAAAGTCCTCTTCTCTAGAAACAGGATATGTCTCCTTCCCAGTCTTCTCATCTGTCTCCAGGTCTTATCTTCCCTTGGATGGTCCACACTGATTTCCCTCTGCTCTTCCCAGCAACTAAGTGGGCTTCAAGCCAGGTTGGCATAGGTGATTAAGACACCAGGTTAGAAAATGGGAGACGGTGAGTTCTAGTCCTGCCTTAGCTATGAAAGCTGGTTGGCTGACTTTGGGCCAATCACCAAGAGACTGTGAATTCTAATCCTGCCTTAGGCATGAAAGCTAGTTGGCTGACTTTGGGCCAATCACCAGGAGACTGTGAGTTCTAGTCCTGCCTTAGCTATGAAAGCTGGTTGGCTAACTTTGGGCCAATCACCAAGAGACTGTGAGTTCTAGTCCCGCCTTAGCTATGAAAGCTGGTTGGCTGAATTTGGGCCAATTAGCAGGAGACTGTGAGTTCTAGTCCTGCCTTAGCTTTGAAAGCTGGTTGGCTGAATTTGGGCCAATTAGCAGGAGACTGTGAGTTCTAGTCCTGCCTTAGGAATGAAAGCTGGTTGGCTGACCTTGGGCCAATCACCAGGAGACTGGGAATTGTAGTCCCGCCTTAGCTGTGAAAGCTGGTTGACTGACTTTGGGCCAATCACCAGGAGACTGAGAGTTCTAGTCCTGCCTTAGCTATGAAAGCTGGTTGGCTGACTTTGGGCCATTCCGTAGGAGACTGTGAGTTCTAATTCTGCCACAGCCATGAAAGTTGACTGGGTGACTTTGGGCCAGTCTCTCTGCCTCTGCCCAACCCACTTGACAGGGTTGTCGTTGTGGGGAAAACAGGGAGAGAAAAGCTGCGTTCATCACCTCGAGTTACTTGTAAAACAAACAAAGCCAGCACACAAATGAACCATATCCACGGACCTTTCGCTCTGGGGGAATTTGTTGTACTTCTCATGCCTCTCGTAGCCGTTGAAATGGAAGATGCACTCGATGAAGTGCTGAGAAAACATGGCCGGATTCCTCTTGAGCAGGAGATGCACCAAGCAGAACTTGACAAAGCTGGGGAAGGGGGCCAAGAAAACAACAGCACCGAAGGAAGCTTAAAGTGTCACATATGGAGAACCATACCGCCTATTTTGGTGCCCTTCCCTTTTCCCAGAACTCTTTAGCAAAGCTTTCAGGGCTCATCCTACAATTTTCCTTCTAATTATAATCCAACATAATTAAAGGGAGAAATAACTCTATAGAACAGTAAACACCGTCCGTAATTACAAGGTTTGAGATAATTAACTAGTCACTCACAATAACTAAATCTTATTAAGAACAAGTCTACTTGCCTTGAGTCTAAACTCAGAAGCTCACTATTTAGGATTGGGTTTTTTTTATTTTAAAAAAATGAATATTTCCCCTGTTCCCAGCTCAATATGTGCAGCTTTATTGAAAAATATTCCCATTTGCAATTGGCTAGTTTTTACATAAAACACAGCTAGTTCCTCAGAGGAGACGTCCGTTGCTACATAACCTAATTACATAAACAAGACTTCCAAAGTGATGAGGGTGAATTTCCAAGAGGAAACACAAAACAAAGTAGGAAAGTTGGAAAATTAAAACCCACTGGCCGAAATGTTAACACAGGTAGTCCTTGACTTATGACCACAATTGAGCCCCAAATTTCTGCCGCTAAGCAAAACGCTTGGGAACTCACTCTTGCCCCCATTTTACGACCTTTCTTGTTACAACCTAAAGCAGTGGTTCTCAACCTTTTTAATGCCGCGACCCCCAACCGGTCGTAAGTCGAGGACTACTCAACTGGTACAGCACCGTTTGCAGAAGGGGACTTTTGGCGGGCTCAGCAGGGCAGAGACAGCCTGGACAATTCCTATTGGCTTTTGAAAGCCAATAGCATTAGACTCTATTCAAGAGAGTCTATTCTATTGGCTTTCAAAAGCCAATAGAATAAAAGGGAGTAGCACAGCTAAGGAAAAGGGGGGAAAAAATGGCGGACTGCGTTGCTTGGCAACCCCCGTGAAATGGTCGTTCGACCCCAAATGGGGTCCCGACCCACAGGTTGAGAACCACTGACCTAAAGTGATTCGCTGCAATTTGTTAAGTTAGCAACCCGGTTGTTAAGTGAACCCGGTTCCCCCTTTGCTTGTCAGGCGGTTGCAAAAAGGGATCACATGACTCCGGGACGACTCACAACTGTCACAGATACAGAGTCAGTTGCCAAGCGTCTGAATTTTGATCACGTGACGATGTGATCAGAGCGGAAAACCTGTTGGAAGTTACTGTAACTTTGAACGGTCACTAAATGAAAAGTTGTAAGTCAGGGACTGCTTGTCTCTAATTAAATCTGTGTGTCAGAATCCAGTTATATTTCATTTCTAGTTATCGACTATGGAAAACCCCATTCCTGCCCTCTCTGGATTCTGTCATACTACGAAGGGGAAGGGGGATGAGCAAAGGGGTTTTATGGCTCTCACTTCCTTCGTTAAAACTTCAAAGGGACTGAATGCGGATTCCCACCAAGAGGACTGACCATAACAATATGGCCATCACCTTTCATCTACTACTCTCTGAAGTCTCCTTTTGGCTGGCAGTAAGGGAAAAGGGGGGGGGGGGACAATGCAGCGCCTGGAGTCTGGGAAAAGAGAGGAGGAGGATCGTCTCCCGGAAGAACTGTGGAGTGGGGGGGCTGCTTGAAAACACTTAAAACATTGAAGGGTGGGAGAGAATTCCTCAGATCCTGCCTACCATCATTTTATCTTAATAAATATGCCTGTTGGAAAAGATATTCCAAGAGTTCTGTATTCGTAAGATGTAAAGTGAGGTGGGTCCTTACACTGTGGAATATACCAACCCTAGATATCTCAACCGTGATTAACCTGGTGGGGAATTAGAGCATTAGGCCAAAGCTATTAGCCAAGGTCACCATACATTCAGAGCCAGTAGGAGGGAATATTTGTAGCTCCTGAATGTAAATGATATGCAAATCAAACCAATCAATAGCAAGCAAGCCTTGAAATCAGTCTGAGAAACGAAGATACGCAAGTTCTACCATCCTTGACTTTCATCTGACCAGGATGGGATAGGAAATGCCAGCCGGACACGTCCTTAAGGAAATAAACAGCGCTCTGCATTTCCACTGAGGATTCCTTTAAAAAAACGTGGCAAATTGCCACGGTGGAAAATGCATTCTTCTCCTCTCTCTCTCTCTACACATAATCCTGCACAGACTCCGGAACCATTGTGTTTAGCTGTACTTTTATATGCAAGTTTACACAAAAGCCCTACCAGTAGTTGCCTAGTGTTTGTTTACAGAACAATCCTAAGCATAAATAAAGCAGCAGGTATCAACGCCTCCTGCTTTTTAAGCAAACACCCCACCTCTAAACTAGATTTCAGCCAAGCAAAGACTAACAAACAGATATAATGCTATACTTCCCCCTGCTGGAAAGATATGGGACGATATTGTCCTAAATTCAGGCATTGTGGAGAAAGCAAAAGTTAGTTGGCTCCCTATGTGGCCATTGTTTTTAAAAATTGTTTGCTTCTTAAAAGCTGTTCCCGGTCTCCCTAATCACTCTAGAGGAGAGGCCTTAAGAATTCATGTTGGAGAGGAGAGGAGGAAGGAAGGATTATGCTTGTTTATGACTGTAATAGATATTTGACTTGATTTAATAAGAGAATCTCTGCTTTCTCTAGCACCTTAATGCATGCAAGACTTAAGAGAGTTCAAGAAAGAAAGAAAAAAGGAAAAATGAAGACCTATATTGTCTTGCTACTGCTATTTTGAAACCTTACCTGGCAATTTCTGGATTGGGATCCACCAAAACGCTGACAAATCTGAAGAAGAGACACCCTTTCCACTTCACAAATTCTTCCTAATCAAACCAAAACAGCACAACAATTAGCCCTCCGGATAGCAAACATGGATACCGTCTCCCTAAAAATATACATTTGCTCAAAGCTGCGAACCTTTCCCCCCTTTTCTGCAGTTCTTTTTAGTTTTTCAAGGATGGAATCTTTAAATTAACTGGACAACGATCGTCCTGAGTCCATGCCAGGAAAGGTGAATTCCACATTTTTGTTCCTAATGAAAATGTTTGCACCCTACACTACATTTCCCTAAAAGCTGAGCACACCCGGCCTAGACGACGAAGAAGCCAAATTCCTTCCCAACAGGCCTTCAGCTTTCCTCACCTGCAAGAGATTCGTAAGAAGGATGAGCGTCTGCTTCCGTATGAACGGCTCCGGATCCTTCAGGCATATGGCGATGTCAGGAATATATCTGTCCACCATGGTGGTGTAGCGGACGCACAGATCGCACATCACAATCACCACATTGTTGCGGATGGCCACGTCCTTGGACACCTCGAGCTCACGAGCCAAGGCCGCAATGCACTTCTTTGCCAGGTCCTCGTGCTGCAGGCAAAGCTTCCCTGTCATAAAGGAAACAGCACAAGAAGAAGGTTGAGATTCTTTCTGATCTGGGAACGGCAGGGAAAGAAAAGCAGACAGGAGAAAAAAACAAAAACAAAACAGAAACGGGTTACTGGAAACAGAGAACCTCGGAACAAGATTCTAGGCAGAACAAGAACTCCCAATCTCTTGGGTGTTTGGCCCCAAGTCACCCAGCTGGCTTTTATGCCTAAGGAGGGACTAGAATTCCCAGTCTCCTGGTGATTGGCCCAAAGTCACCTAGCAAGTTTTTGGGCCTAAGGTGGCATAGGAACGCACAGGAGACTATTACTTCATATTTTGGGAGGGATAAGAAATCATTAGTTCAACTAAATTTGCGAGAAGGGAAGGGAAGGGAAGGGAAGGGAAGGGAAGGGAAGGGAAGGGAAGAGAAGAGAAGAGAAGAGAAGAAAGGGAAGGGAAGGGAAGGGAAGGGAAGAGAAGAGAAGAGAAGAGAAGAGAAGAGAAGAGAAGAGAAGAGAAGAGAAGAGAAGAGAAGAGAAGAGAAGAGAAGAGAAGAGAAGAGAAGAGAAAAAACACACACCAAATCCGGAATGTCTATTGCTATTTTCTTGCTGTCTACTGTCTTCATTTCATCATGGACTCAGATGAAATAAAAACACAGAGGATACAATTTTGAAATATGCAAACATGCTATGTCAAGGGATATTAGGGAAAAGAAAGGAGGCCACATGGGAAGATTTCTCCCCTCTCCCCCCCCAAAAAAAACCCCTGCCTAGGTGTCCTACCCAGAGTAATGAAAGCATGGGCTCTGACAGTGGAAGGCATCATGGACCCTCGGAATTGGGACAACGGTTGAGAAGCTGGGAGATCCTCATTCTCCGCAGGGCTGGACACTAGAAAACAACACACACCAATAGGAAAGGGTCGGAGACAGTTCCCTCTGCAAGGTGGTCAGCCGAAGGGAGGAGGCACAGCTTACACTCTTCCATGTTGTCAGGACTGGCCAAGATGGATTGGATCAGCAAGAAGATGCGTTGGTCCACTTTGGCTGGACACAGCTGTGCAATCTCACCCAAGGTGAAGAGGTGCCTCACCTGCCAAACGAAACAGTGCCATAAACTGGAAAGAGAATCTTAAATTGGTATTAAAATACTATCTGGTGGAAGTCTAGCTAATGGAGAGAAGGGTATGCCTTGACAAGTCTTTCTTTAAGGCCTCAATAGTAGTCACTGAGAGAGGCATCTCGGAGTCCTAGCGGACAATCCCTTAAACATGAGCCAGCCGTGTGCTGCAGCTACCCCTAAAGCAAATACAATCCTTGGTTGTATAAACAGAGGGATAGAATCAAGATTACGTAAAGTGTTAGTACCACTTTACAAGGCCTTGGTTAAGGCCACACTTGGAATAATGCATCCAGTTTTGGTCACCACGAAGTAAAAAAAGATGTTGAGACTCTGTGACCCCCCAACCGATCGTAGGTCGAGGACTACTCAAACGGTTGTAAGTCGAGGACTACTCAACTGGTGCAGCACCGTTTGCAGAATGGGACTTTTGGCAGGCTCAGCAGGGCAGAGACAGCCTGGGCAATTCCTATTGGCTTTTGAAAGCCAAGAGAATTAGACTCTATTCAAGAGAGTCTATTCTACTGGCTTTCAAAAGCCAATAGAATAAAAGGGAGTAGCACAGCTAAGGAAAAGGGGAAAAAAAATGGCGGACTGCGTTGTTTGGCGACCCCCGTGAAATGGTCGTTCGACCCCAAATGGGGTCCCGACCCACAGGTTGAGAACCACTGGTCCAGAAAGAGTGCAGAGAAGAGCCTCCGGTGGGCTGGCTGAACCCCAAAAAATTGATATTCAGAGTTTAACCGCTGATGCTCAGAACCCCTCTGGTTTTATGTACCAAGACATCCTCTTGCAGCTGCTCCGTGCCAAGCTCTTGGAGGACTGTTTTGGAGATATACTGCTCGCAGGTCACCAAAAGATCTCCGCATAGGTTGTTCAGCAGCTCCTGTTCAAACAGGACATGGGTGGAATTTGATTAAATATTTGCCGAGTTTAACACAGCCACCTTCCCCGGGATCACGCTCCTTTGTGGCTAGGAGGATGCTGTGCCTATGACAAGTTAAGTTATCCAACCTGAGTCCGATGTGATCTATTTCAGCATACAGGCAGTTTACACCCTGATGATGTCAAGAGCTCTTGATGAAAGCTAGGTTTAGTAAATAAAAGTTTTAACATTTTTAACTTTTGTATAATTTTATTCTCTTGGTGTTCAACTATTTATTGATTTTAATATGAACATACCCAAGAGTCATATTTTTACTTGCATAGCTGATTATTATATATATATGTTTTCTGAGGTTTTCGCGGGTGTTTGTATGTAGGTCTTTGGTTGTTCGGGTTTTCTCCCACGTAAAATTGGAAGTGTCTTGGCGACGTTTCGACGAAGTCCCATTCGTCATCTTCAGGCTGGTGTTTTCAGCTTCATGCTTCGAGCAGCAATGTGTGGTCTTAGCTGTTTCTTCCTTTTAACTGCCAGTGGGGGTATGAACTGATTGGGTGTGAGCTTGGCTGTGTTCTGATTGGGTGGAGGTGTGTTCTGATTAGGTTCGTCGAAACGTCGCCAAGACACTTCCAATACCAGGAGAGTTTAAAGTTAAAATACTTTAATTAAAGTATTTTACTATATTAAAAGGTTGCCAAGCTTTCGTTGGGAAAACTCCCCAACATCTTCAGGGCTGAGAGACCGTTTCTAACAAGGTGGTTCAAACGGGTTCCGTAGACGTCTGCGCTTGGTTCCTAGACTGTGCCAGCATTCCCTGCTGAACAGCTGATAGGTGGGAGGGGGAATCGGAGTAAAGAAGAAATTCAGCCACAGCAAAGAGCCTCTAGGGAAGACCCGCTCCTCTCCCAAGATCAACATAAGCTGGAAAAGAATGAAATCCACAGGTTTTTTTTTTAAAGAAGACCCAGCAAGCCTCACCTGCATCTCCTTCGGGGCATCTGTGATGGCCTGGCTGAGCTTTTGCAGAGTTTCGATAGCTGAGCTGATCACCTCCAAAGGACATTGGAAATCCTGCAGCCAACATTTGAGATCATCTGCAAAAGAAAGCCCCAAACTCCCGGAGTAAATTAGTGCAGCAGGGCATAGACCACTGGTCTTCAAACCTGGCAACTTTAAGACTTGTGGACTTCAACTCCCAGAATTCCTCAGCCAGCCAGGGCAGGATGAAGAATTCTGGCAGTTGAAGTCCACAAGTCTTAAAGTTGCCAAGTTTGAAGACCCCTGGCATAGACAGTACTCCCCTCCGATCACAAAGAGGAACTTATAAGATAGACTGTTGCTTCCAGAAAAGTACCCTCCCAAATGACTGTTCAACGGGCCCTCACTCATTAGCCTGTTCTGGGTGCTGCTGGGCAGGTGTCTGGCAACACTTCCAATCACGCTGAGGATGTGCACCATGGTCTCCAGATTGGCTTCGGGCTGTCTGGAAAATGGAGAAGAATGAAGTGATGAAGGACCGCTGCTCACCCATGAATGAAAGCAACTAGATTCACAGGTTGCCTTGTGCTTCCTTTGACCTTGGGAGATAAACCAATGGCTGGGGTCAACATGCGAAGGCAGAGGTCCCCCAGCTTGGCAACTTGAAGACTTGTGGACTTCAACTCCCGGAATTCTTCAGCCCAGGCTGAGGAATTGTGGGAGCGGAAGTCCACAAGTCATAAAGACGTCAAGTTTGGAAGACCCCCCCCCTCCTGCGCTAGGCCAAAAGCAAAGGAAGCACAGATCGCCATATTTAACTCCAGCCATCTGCTCACTCCCACTTCCGTGCAAGATTTCACTCACCTGCTGATGCTGTCCCAGGCATCAATGATTTTGGAGAAGTCCAACTTGGGGGAGGAACCGGCCACCTTTGCCAACAACATCCAAGCAGCCGCAGCACGCTCCGTTTCGGTATGGGAGATGACGCCGTTAATGAACGAAGAGGAGAATTTGTTCTTCTGAGCCAAAATGTGGAAAGCTTTGCTTAAATAGCGGCTGAAAGAGAGAACAACCAATCTTAAAGGCCCTCTTTGATTCGGTAGATGGCAGGGTCACTGAATTTCACCATTGCCAGAAAGCCAAACTCCATTAGCTTGCTGTTCGTTTTGTCCAGAGAAACTGCAGCCTTTGTTAACTGAGAGGCATGAAAAGAGGTTGATTAATGAAGCTAGCTTATTTTAATAAATCCGAATGTAGGGTTTATGTAATTAATGTAAGTAGGAGCCCTGGTGGCAGAGTGGTTAGAATGTCTTCCATCCTTCCGAGGTTGGTAAAATGAAGATCCCGATTGTTGGGGGACAATAGGCTGACTCTATAAACTGTTTAAAGAGGGCTGTAAAGCACTGTGAAGTGGTATATAATCTAAGCGTGACTGCTATCCATCCTTCCTTCCTTTCCTTCCCAGTGGTTAGAATGCAGCATTGCAAGCTAACTCTGCCGACTGCCATCAGTTCGATCCTGACCGTCTCAAGGTTGACTCAGCCTTCCATCCTTCCGAGGTCGGTAAAATGAGGACCCAGATTGTTGGGGGCAACAAGCTGACTCTATAAACTGCTTAGAGCGGGATGTAAAGCACTGTGAAGCGATATATAAGTCTAAGTGCTAATAATGCATGTTATCCAAAGTTTAGGGTTCACAAACTACAGTAGCCTATGTTAATTTACAACAAAGACAGAAGCTGTTTTTAATCCCTCTGGGACAACATGCAAGGAACCACAAAAGGATCCTTTCCATACACACAGATTATCAGAGCCATTCCCTCTTCAAAGTAATATGCAACATTTATACAATCTGTTTATCAGATTAACCGAAAAAATCATAAAAGCAGATCTTAAAACCCGAGGCTCTGAAATTAATGTTGGCACGTCAGAAGTTTTCTACGTATTTTTAGTGACTAAAAAATATCTGGATTTAGTTCCTTCGTTTTGCTCATGTGTTACCCGTGACCCTTTAAACTTCAAAAATGTTATTTAAACTTCAAAAATGTTATTTACTCGGTGCCAAAACCTGTCTTCCTCCCATATACATCTCAACTTGTCTCAAAATAGGACAGAAGATACGAAATGATTCAGAAAGCTCCCAGGCAATGTAAAAATTCCAAGTGTCTCATCCACGGGCCAAAATTAGGATTTGCGATGGTATCATCCATTCTAACACAACATGTTCTATTTCAGAAACTGTTACAACGCTATTGACTAATAAACAGATGCTGTTTTTAATCAGCATATGTTCCTGTCATTCCAGAAGCTGCACCTCACCCCTTATGTTGCTTCCTGTAAAATCTGGGGGGGGGGGAAGAGACCATGGAATAAATGTTCGTAGTTGCAGGCAAGAAAACAAGCTGAGTGCAGTAATGATGAATATTCTAGGAAAGAAGAAGGGAAATTTCTAATTCGCATTCAGCCACCTTTGTTGATTAAAAAACAAGGGTCTGCTCCTGAGGACAAGCAAATGGCAACCTTGAAGACTTAGCTCTGCCCCTCTCCCAACTTTCAGCTTCTGATGCTGAAACTTTCTGCTTCTTTTTTTATCAAGGCGTAGTGTTATTTGCCTACACTTTTGTCATAAAAAAAAATACTGCAGGAATGAGGCACAGCAGAAACAGATTCACTCTTCCTCTCTCTGAAATCAAATCAGAGAAAGTGACAAAGACAACCTCAAAATAGTAAGGTACTTCAAACACCCCAAAAGTGAAGCCCAATTTTAGCGAGTTTTCTCACCCCCTTTTCCAACTGCAGAACTTACTTTGTGATGAGTACTTGGTTAAAGTAAGGAAGCTGCACAAGAGATTACTACGAGCTGACAATCTGACTTGGCAGCACCTGGCTTTTGACCCTGGAAGTCATGTTAATTGGATTAATTTGGACATTTCAGGTATACAGGCAGTCCTCAACGTATGACCACAACGGAGCCCGAAATTTCTGTCGTTAAGCGAGACCTTTGTTCAGTGAGCTTTGCCCCATTTTAGGACCTTCGTGGTCATCGTTGTTAAGTGAATCGCTGCGGCTGATTAGTTAGCAACCGGGTTGTTAAGTGAATCCGGCTTCCCCCGTTTGACGCTGCTTGTCAGAGGTTTGCAAAAGGGGATCACGTGACACACACACCCCCAGGACAGTGAAGCCATCATAAATATGAGTCAGTTGCCAATCGTCCGAATTTTGATCACGTGACGTGTGTGTGGGGGGGGCCGCAACGGTCATAAGTGTGGAAAACGGTCCTCAGTCACTTTTTCCAGTGCCGTTGTAACTTTGAATGATCACTAAGTGAATTGTTGTAAGTCAAGAACTACTTGTAAAGGTGGGATATAAATAGATAGATAGATAGATAGATAGATAGATAGATAGATAGATAGATAGATAGATAGATAGATAGATAGATAGATAGATTTCCATTTCTGCCAGGAGAGAAAGATAGATAGATAGATAGATAGATAGATAGATAGATAGATAGATAGATAGATAGATAGATAGATAGATAGATTTCCATTTCTGCCAGGAGAGAAAGAAAGAAAGAAAGAAAGAAAGAAAGAAAGAAAGAAAGAAAGAAAGAAAGAAAGAAAGAAAGAAAGAAAGAAAGAAAGATAGATAGGTAGATAGATAGATAGATAGATTTCCATTTCTGCCAGGAGAGATAGATAGATAGATAGATAGATAGATAGATAGATAGATAGATAGATAGATAGATAGATAGATAGATAGATAGATAGATTTCCATTTCTGCCAGGAGAGATAGATAGATAGATAGATAGATAGATAGATAGATAGATAGATAGATAGATAGATGAATAAATAAATAAATTTCCATTTCTGCCAGGAGAGATAGATAGATAGATAGATAGATAGATAGACAGATAGATAGATAGATAGATGATAGAAAATGATATAGCTAGATGATAGCTAGATATGATAGATGATATAGATAGATGATAAAGATAATAGATAATGATAGATACATTTTCATTTCTGCCAGGAAGTCCAATGGCCTCTTGAAAAAAGCACCCTTGGGGCCTGGGGCCTGAGATCAGAGGAGGGGGCTCTCGGGGCTGCCAGACCTAAGAGACCCTACCTCAGCTCTTGACTCTCTTTTGTGAGCAAGGTAAGCAGATCCCAGGCCAGCGCTTGGTTCTTGTCGTGATGAGTGAACTTCTGGCAGGGCTTAATTTGCTGCAGCAAGAGTTGATCCACGCACTCCAAGACCTTCTCCTGGACGGAGGTCTCACAGTCCATAACGACGGGGACGACTCCCGTGAGCCAGGCCTTCTGCATCAGAGGATTCTTCGGCTGGGACTGTAATAAGAAGGGACGCTGTTAGAAAGCTCAGCTGGCCGATCAGAGGCCCAGATGTCAAAGAGCAAGCAGACCCCACCTCTGCAAAGGACTTCTCGTCAGCCATGATGGCTCGACAAACCAGAAGCCTACAGAAAAAGCTACAGCCGGAAATGTATCTTCTTAGACCAGGGTTGAGTCATACATCTCTGGAAACAAGAACCCGAATAATGGAGTTGGGAGGACCTTGGAGGTCTTCTGGTCCCACCATCTTCTCAAGCAGGAGAACCTACAACATTTCAGACAAATGGCTGCCCAGTCTCTTCTTAAAAACCTCCAGCGTTGGAGCACCCCCAACTTCTGGAGGCAACGTGTCCCCCTGGTTAATTTTTCTCAGTGTCAGAAAGTTTCTCCATAGTTCAAGATTGGTTCTCTCCCTGCTCAGTTTCCATTCATTGCTTGTTGTCCTGCCTTCAGGTTATTAAAAGCAGAGGTCATCAATAGTATTGATCCATGGATCGATTCATTCCTTCAAGTTATATTTGACCGGGATGGTGTAAGGTCTCCTGCTTTGAGCAGAGGGTTGGACTAGACCAGGGCTTTTCAACCAGTGGTATGGGTACCACCTGTGGTACATTGGCACCTGGCAGGTGGTACACGACCATCCTAGAAAAGTGGTAGCAGGCGAGGGGAATGAACTGAACCGGTGGCAGCATCGCACAAGCCTGAGCGAGAGATGGCTGGAGCTGCAGGGCTGTCAGGGCTCAGCGGAAGCGCCAGGATCAGTGCTTCTTCGGGACTGTCAGGGCTCAGTGGAAGCGCCAGGATCAGTGCCAGGTTCCAGCTGGAAAGCAACACTGATCCTGATGCTTCTGCTGAGCCCAGAAGAAGCGCCAATCAGCTGGAATGTTGCAGCATCTCCAGGGTCTTGTGATTTAAATTAATATGCTTGGCAACTGATTCATATTTATGATGGTCACAGTGTCCCAGGGTCATGTGAAGTGACCAAACCTGCTGCAACCACCCAGCAAACGGGGGGGGGGGGGAATAAAAACCAAACATCCCCCACCCCACCCCCGCTGCTAATCCTCAACAGAAATGCTCACAACAATGAAAACCTTGGACAGGAGGAAGAGTGCCGCCGGGCGCTGTCTTGCTCGGCTGTGGCTTGGGGGGCACTTTTTTCAATGCCATTGTAACTTTGAACAGTCACTAAGCAAACTGTTGTAAGTCAAGGATTATCTTTACTTTATCACTTTCTTCCTTTTTTTTTTTTTTTTTGGTCATCAAGTTTTTGACACCTTGCTAGGCGACTGGTAGTACTCGGATGTTGCCATATCCTAAAAGTGGTACAATGGGTGAAAAGGTCGAAAAGCCCTGGACTAGAAGACCTTCAATGTCCTTCCAATCCTAATTCTACATTCTATGTGGCTGCCCACCTCACATCTCTGACCCTGGGTGGTGCACAACTTCAAAATAAAGTTTAAAACACACAAAAAAATAAATACGCACAGCAGCTGAAGAAACTTCAGAGGCCTTCATAGCAAGGAAAGGGGCTCCATCAAACACCCTGGGTCCCAAGCTCCACGGATTTGTATAATTTCCCAGGATTTGGGGGAAGGGAAAGCTGAGAAGGGGTCAAAAGGGACCACTTTACCAGTAAAAGCTCTGTAATACATTGCAACGCTAACTTCCTCACGGAGATAGCTGGATCACGACAACGGTCCTGGACAGTGGACAGGTCTTCCGAGGTACATGGGACCACAGTATGTTTCAAAATGCTGGTCAACACCTGGACATCAAACAACCGATGGGGAGAGGTGGAGATGGGAAAGAGATAAGCATGGTAGGTTCTTCCCAGCAGCACCCATTTTTCATAAAAACCCAAAAAAAGCTGATCTTGGACTTCAGCTCAGAGCAGGAGACACAAAAAGATCAAACTAGAGGAAGCTCTTTCAAATTGGGTCTCGTAGGAGATATACAGACTACAGGAAAACCGAGCTAGAGAAATTAAACCTCCCTATTTTCACTGACATCTTCGTCACCACCGCCATCATCTTGGGATTCCAAGCATGGCGGAACTCACGTTTGCAATTCTGCTTTATATGGATCTTTCCTTTTTACCTCCCCCCCAAGACTTTGCACAATGCATCAGTTTTAGAGACAAAAGAGACAAAAAGAAGAAGAAGAAGAAGAAGAGAGAAGCACTGCCAAAGATTGGCAATATAGTCCGCTGTAAAATTTGACAAAAGGGGAATAAAACTCTTGCTACCATGTTTCCCTGAAAATAAAACCCAACCGGAAAATAAGCCCTAGCGTGATTTTTCAGGATGCTCATAATATAAACCCCACCCCAAAAATAAGCCCGTTAAGATTGTCAACCAGATGGATGCATTTAGTACCGTATTTCCCTCAAAATAAGACCTAACTGGAAAATAAGCCCTAATGCAGTGATGGCGAACCTTTTAGAGACCGAGTGCCCAAACTGCAACCCAAAGCCACTTACTTATCGCCGGGTGCCAGGTGGGCATGGCTCATTGGGTGGGCGTGGCTGTGGTGGTCATGGCAGACTGGGTGGGTGTGATCACTTTGATGTTGCTCGTGGGGAGGGATGCCTGTGGGGGCCGGGCAGAGTTGGGGGAGATCCAGGGGGCTCTCTGGCAGGTGGGGCGGTGGGCAGGAGGCTCGTCCTGTGGGGAGAGGCGAGGCAGGGTGGGGGTTCCATTGTCACAGGGCAAGGTGAGGCAGGGGCCGGGACGGCTGCTGCCTGACACCATCGGCCCCCGCACACAGAGGCCAGCGAGCGCATGGGTGCTGGGATGCATCTGGCCACGTGGGACCTCGGCGAGTTAGTGGGCAACTGGTTGAAGAGGGACGGTTGCCATCTCCAGGGCGTGGCGCGTGTGCCCACAGAGAGGGCTCTGAGCGCCGCCTCGGGCACACGTGCCATAGGTTCGCCACCACTGCCCTAATGCATCTTTTGGAGCAAAAATTAATATAAGACCCGGTCTTATTTTCGGGGAAACACGGCAATATATAATTCCATAGCCATTATAAAGGCCACCTCTGTTTCTTGCCAATTGTCAAGTATAAGAAGATGGGGAGGGCTGCATCCAGACCATAAATAAACTACAGAAAACTACAATATTCAGGACAATCAGAATTTTGTGCCATTTTTTGCATGCGAGTGGGTGCTGATTCATTACCTCGCTCTCCAAATTCATTATACCCCTATAAATATTCTAACCATGGGAGGGTTTAAATGTTTAAAAGTGATTTATTGAAGCTTACACATTTCATTACATAGTAATAAATCTTTCAGCGGGAGAGAAAGTACTTGCCCAAGTCAAGGTTCTCCCCCCCCCCCACATCATTTTTCACTCACTGTCACTTTCAGGGACGGGAATTCTCAGTATCAATAGAGAACAATTGGGCTAATTTAGAGATATGGTCCACGAGGACTCTGGTTATGAATTATACACCTTTAGTTGCAAATTAAGGAGTAAAAAAAGAGGAGGCAGAGAAGAAAGATCACACTAATGAAGGAACATCTGCATTCTGCAGATATTCCAGATTTATTCTCTGGCAGGTGATGGAACAGCAGGCTTGAAACATTACCCATTAACTGTGCTCAACAGCAGGCAAAGTCAGAATACTGCAGGGGCAATAAAAAAAAGTGGAGCCACAGCCACTGAACTAAGATGTTTGCCTCCAATTGGTGGACCGAAGGAGCACAAATAGATATATGGCCATTAAAATCAATTTTGATACAGATGGCTGGTTTGAAAGAGGGGTCAAAGAGGCCATCTGTCAAAATTGAACAGAGGGGGGGGGGTTCCGACATCATCTATCTCCAGTCTACAACACAGTCCTTTCAGCAGTTCCAAGAAGACTCCACACCCATTTACACTACTCAGGTGACCCTGAGGACACAGATAAACCTGCAGGTAGCACTAATGACTCTCTAAAAGAAGACAAATGACCAGCGGTCTGCAAGGAATATAAATCCTATCATTCCTCACCATCCAGCCAAAGCTGAAGAAGCTTCTTGGATGAGAATCAAAACATCTTCAAAGAAAAACAAGGAAGTCCAACTGCCTCCTGGAAAAGCACCTTTGGGATAATAGTGACCTGGAGGGCTGAAAATCTCCATAGATGTGTACCCTCTTTTGCAGGTTTTTGTGTTCTGTTATACGATGTGACTTTTCAGGGAGCCCTGATTGGCCTGGACAGGAGCAGAAGAGGTGAGAAACCTACCTGGAGGGCTGATTTCCTCACGTTGGTTTTTTCATCTATCGCTCTCTGCCTCAGGATGGCCATGATTTCTTTTCCTATTGAGTAGGGGGAAAAAGTTGAGACTTCTCAAAGCTGCCACATGCTCAACTGAGCATCACAAACATTTAACATTTACAGAGACAGGGTGGGCGACTTCTACCTCTGGAACCCAATGTTTGAAGCTGCCTACAAAAAAAAAAAAAAATAGCTGCTTCTAGGTAAAGTTTTTTTTAAATTTAAATTTATTTTTTTTTTAAAAAAAAATAAATTGGAATCTGGCTCTATTCTTCAACATTCCCTCATCTTTTTCAGACCTTCGCTTCCTAAATTATTCCTCCTCTATTTCCTCAACCTTCTGACATTTTTGTTTCTTTTAAACCCAAATTAAAACAGCACAGACAATTATTTTCTCTCCCCTCCCTTCTCTCTCTCTCTCTCTCTCTTTCTCTCTCAAAGACAATAAAGGAAAAGGCAACTGATTTTTAAAACCCAGCATACCATCAAACTCGGTGGGGTCCCGTTCATGGGTCATTTCAATGGTTTTGAAAGTTGGGAAAGTCTTCAGCTGGTGGCTGGTACGACCTTAAAAGAAGTTATTTCAGAAAACTGAAAATCAAGGCCAGCAGATTTGTTACCCACAAGTGTTTTGCAGGGATTAACCAACTAGGGAAGATTCTCAAAAGATGTAGGCACAAATAACAAGCTGCAGCCTCAGAAACAAGACCGATGTTGCGTTATTCTGCTGCCAAGTGACAAACTATGACACATCTTCAAGGGATGAGAATTAAAGGTGGGAAACAGTTGGAGAAGACAACAAACACATGCGGGACCATTGATTACACCACCTACCACATTCTTTCAAATGATGCTATATTTACTCAAGGAGACTTGGGCGACTGATTAAATGAAACAGAAGAGTCTTAAAAGATGCTCCCAGAACGATTATAACCTCAGCCAAGTTCCTCCTTTTTTCAAAAAGATATTTTTAAGGATGCCCAATCCTAAAATGGATCTCTCTTGGAAGAACGTAAAACCCAGAGGGAAGTTTTCAGGGGAGAAAACAAATTGCTCAAAGCTGATTTTCGAGATCTCTTTCCACCAGGAAATATTTCTAGCAAGCTTCAACACTGAGCAAAGAATAGGACAGCAACCTGGCTGGTCTCTTAGCAAGCTACACTGCTTACCTTCCAGGTTGGTTAGGAATGTTTCAGCAGGAATGTTGGTATCCATGACTGAAGAACAAGCTGCTGCAGAGGGAGACCAATGAAAAGGACGAGTTATTTTGTTCCCCTATGGATTTCACACCAGAGCAGTGACAAACAGTGACAGGGAGTTGTACAGGTAGTCCTGGACTTAACCACCGTTCACAGTGACTTATGACTCTTTTCCAAACTACTGTACACTGCATGCGATCCAAATTCAGTTGCTTGGCAACTGGCAGGTATTTATGAGGGTTACAGTGTCCCCGCGGTCACGTGATCATCTTTTTGCAACCTTCTCATAACTGGCAAAGTCTGTGGGGAAGCCAGGTTCACTTAACAGCTGCAGTGATTCACTTAACAACTGAGGCAATAATACCTAGCCCAGGGGTGGGGAACCTTGGCTCTTTTATGACTTGTGGACTTCAACTCCCAAAATGTATTTATGAGACTTATATATTTATTTATGAGACTTATATACCGCTTTAAGTGCAAGCACTCTCTAAAGCGGTGTACCACCAGTAAGCAATGTATATATATATTTACATTGCCTCCAACAATCTGGGTCCTCATTTTACCTACCCCGGAAGGATGGAAGGCTGAGTCAACCTTGAGCCAGTGAGATTTGAACCGCTGACCTGCTGAACACAGTCAGCTAAAGTGGCCTGCAGTACTGCACTCTAACTGCTGCACCACCTCGGCTCTTCCATGCTCTTTCATGGGACTTCAACTCCCAGAATTCCATGCTGGCTCAGGAATTCTGGGAGTTGAAGTACCCAAGTCATGAAGGGGCCATAGTTCCCCCATGCTGGCTCAGGAATTCTGGGAGTTGAAGTACCCAAGTCATGAAGGGGACATAGTTCCCCCATGCTGGCTCAGGAATTCTGGGAGTTGAAGTACCCAAGTCATGAAGGGGCTATAGTTCCCCCATGCTGGCTCAGGAATTCTGGGAGTTGAAGTCGACAAGTCATGAAGGGACCATAGTTCCCCCATACTGGCTCAGGAATTCTGGGAGTTGAAGTCCGCAAGTCATAAAAGAGCCAAGGTTCCCCACCCCTGACCTATCCCAACATTTCAGTGGACCCAGTCCCTCCTCGTACTTACTGCCGTGCAACAGCTCTTGAAGGTCCTGCACATTTGATACAACTTTGTTTTCCAGACACTGAGCGAAGCTTGACAGGGCTTTGCTGCGAACGGTGGGCACTTTGTCCGAACACCGGCCAAAGATCATCACCTGGATCAGGAACTTGTGCTTCAGAAACACCTGCTGCTCTTCAGTCAAAACCACCTCCAGAACTCGTTCTGGATGTTCTAACAAAGCCAAGGCCACGTCGAGGGCAAATATTCTGTAGGAAATCTGTCACGGGAGAAAGTAAGAGATTTAGTTATTTATTTTTCACAGATTTTTTTTTTTTTTGAACCGCTCATCTTCCCGCGGAAGTTGCATAGTGCAGCGGTCCCCACCTTTTCCAGCCTGGCTGGGCTGGGGTGGGTGGAGAGGGAAACCGGGCTGTGCCAGCGGTGGGCCGGCACATGCAACACAATGTGTGAAAGCGGCGGGCTGGCACACACGTACATGTGCGCGTAGCTGGACTTGCTCAAGTTGAGCTGCTGTGCGTGCATAGGCATGTGTGCATATGCCCCACCGCTCGCGCACATCGAGCTGCACGTGCGCCAGCCCGCCACTCACGTGGGCCGGTTCCAAAGAGGTCACAACATGGGCGGGAGTGGGTTGTGCCCTGGTGGTCAGGGACCCCTGGCAGTTGAAGGATAAAATTCTATCAGCCGCAGAATCAACTTTGGGAACACGTTGACTGTCTTGGATGCCATTGGCAATGTTCAGAAGACCAACAGGTTGATTTCTTCACCTTGTTATTGCGCGAGTATCCGTACAGCCAAGCAATGAAGTTGGCATGCTCAGCACAAGGGAGTTTGTAAAGCAACTGTGACAATGACAATGCTGCGTAAGTCCGGTATTCGGATTTATCAGGAACCTGGAATGAAAAGGAATGAAGGGATTGATCAAATTGAGCTGAAGTTAGATGTTCTATCACAGTGACTTCAACGCAGAGCTGGTTACTGAATGTTGACGGCTGGCTCTCTGCTACAACTGATCCATGGAAGAGGATCCCGATGAGACGGCCACCTCAAATGAATCCCTGTTTTAATACTAATTAATACTATTAAATAGTATTAATACTAATCCCTGATTAGTACAGTGGAGAAAAGAATCATACAAATAGCAGAGTCAGAATGATGAAAGAGGTGACGGGATGGAGTTTTTAAAATCAAAAGACCTACTAATGGAATGTCAAATACCAGAGACCTGTTTGAGTTATTTTTTCCCCCTTTTGGAGAGTTTTCTTGCCTCACATATATTAAAGTGCAACTCTAAAATCAAGACCCAAATTCAGGATCCAAAGTCAGCCAGAAGCAAAACTTGGAAGATGTCCAAATAAAATTTTTGAATTTCTCAAACATGTACTCTAGCTCATTAGTTCTCAGTTGCCTACCGTTGTTAGGAAAATTCACATCCCCCCCCCAAAATGGACAGGTCTAGTCCTGTTCACAGAATGGCAAAGATCACACCTCACCTTGACACAAATATGCTGCAGCAAGATCCTCAGTACAGGGAAAGCAATTTCTTTCAGTTCTTCAGTGAGAGAGCTAGATAGGAGAGACACAAATAATTGGTTGACGGGGGCACGTGTGGCTCACTTCTCAGGCCAAACTTGGGAATTTGCAAGTTTTTTTTTGAGGCTGTGTATGTGCTTCTGAAGCCACATTAGAAACCTGCAGGTCCATCAAGGTTAGACAGGGATCACCTTTTCCAGACTGAGTCATGCTTGGCCTTTGAGCGACAAACAAGACAGGACCATGTGGTACAAAACCAACAGGGCCAGGATATTCTTCCCTGCAGGAATGAAACATATAATTGCAAAGCAACCGTAATTTTATGTTCAACCTCCTGGTTCCAGAAACTTAAAAGCCAAAATAAAGATACCCCATGTGCAAAAGTGGGAAGCCTGTTCACCCCACCGTGCTGATGACCTTGGCATTCAAAATTAACTGCCTGCACGGAAAAGATATTGAGATATTGAGCCGAGGTGGCGCAGCAGTTAGAGTGCAGTACTGCAGGCCACTTTAGCTGACTGTGTTCAGCAGGTCAGCGGTTCAAATCTCACCGGCTCAAGGTTGACTCAGCCTTCCATCCTTCCGGGGTAGGTAAAATGAGGACCCAGATTGTTGGGGGCAATGTAAATATATATACATTGCTTACTGGTGTACACCGCTTAGAGAGTGCTTGCACTTAAAGCGGTATATAAGTCTCATAAATAAATAAATAAATAAATATCCAAGGATATCGAGGTTGGGGGGGTTGGGGGGGTTGGCAACAATTCACAAAAAGTGGTTCTGCACCGGTGCAGTAGTACTTTACCTGATGAACTTGAGGGCCAGTTTCCTGGCATCGATGATCTGAGAAGGGATGGGGAGATAGACACGCCCACTTTCTTTCCCAGGCAGCATCAGGATGACTCTGAGAAGTTGATAGAACACTTGGCGCAAATTCTAGGGAAGGAAGGGAAGGGGGGAAAAAAATGGGAGTATGGACAGTTGGATAATCCCACTTATCTCGGTTAAATTAGCAGCTTTGCTACAACAGAGAACAAAGGTATCTTTTGTCCTTTAGTCACCTTCTGCCTTTAGACAGCTTTGGCCTGGATTATTGAGCCTTTATTGACAGACAGACAGACAGATAGAGGACAAAAACATGTTATCTGTTTTATTTAGCCTACCGTATTTTCCGGCGTATAAGACAACTCGGCGTATAAGACGACCCCCGACTTCAGAGACGATTTGCATGCTTTAGAAAGTCATCTTATACACCGGAAAATATGGTATTGGTATAACAGGTTGGTATAACAGGTTTCACTGGCAAGTTATACCTCTTTCATTTTTGAACCCCCCCCCCCCCAAAAAAAACCAGGGAGAAAAAAAAGAGAAAAACACTTTATTTCAAGCCCTGTTCTTGTACAATGTCCCCATCCTTAAACCAATGCACTCCCCGTTATAAAGCTAACTTTTATAAAGGAAACATTTTTCAAAAGGAAACTTCTATTTCAGCCCTTCTGCCTTGGAGAGGGGGGGAATTTGTGCGAGAAAGAATTTTTGGAAGATTCGTTTAAGTCCAAGATCACAAAAATGCTTCTGGAAAATTAGCACTGCTCTCCCCGTTTGTAAAACACCCACAAGCCAAGCATGTGTAACAGTATTAAAGCTCCATCTAGCAGGGAAACTAAAGAACTGTTGGTAGGACTTTTGGCTTGGCAAAAGATTGAAGAAATTGGCAAATATATATAGTAAGTGCTAACTTACTGTTAGGACGTCCTGGTTAAATAAATAAATATATTTATTTATTCTGAGGTTTTCACGGGTGTTTGTATGTAGGTCTTTGGTTATTCGGGTTTTCTCCCGCGTAAAATTGGAAGTGTCTTGGCAACGTTTTGACGAAGTCTCATTCATCATCTTCAGGCTGGTGTTTTCAGCTTCGTGCTTCGAGGAGCAATGTGGAGCTTTGTGCTTCGAGGAGCACATTGCTCCTCGAAGCACGAAGCTGAAAACACCAGCCTGAAGATGACAAATGGGACTTCGTCGAAACATCGCCAAGACACTTCCAATTTTACACGGGAGAAAACCCGAACAACCAAAGACCAACAACAACAGAAAACAGACATATATATATATATATATATATATATATATATATATATATATATACATATATACACACACACACACACACACACACACACACACACACACACACACACATATATATATATTCCACATACCTGCTTCCCTGATAACCCCAGATATCAGACTTGGGGAGAAAAATAGATGGGGGGGGGGAGAAAAACAGGATGTCCAATATGGAACTAACTCTCTTCAGATTTAATAGAGTTATCTCTACGGGTCGCCTTTCAGACAATAACTTGCTTTTAAATCAGCACCCAAATTCTCTGGTTTGATCTAGCGTGGGAAGGATTAGCCGGCAAAGAAGGTTGCCATTGACCAGGGTACCCCTGATTGTGGTTTGAAATTGTTCATCCACAATCTTCAGTGTACTTAAGGAATAACATTAAAAGACGAGATGGCTGGAGGATCCAACCTCTCTTATATTACTTGAAGGACCTTGGATGGGTTAAGAGTTGGGAGTGCCTAGATGTAAAATCAGTTATGCTCAAATGGAGGCTCTCAGTGGATAACAACACGTTGTGTCAACGTGAAGAGACGCAGAGCCCAGCCCATGTGCTGGTATGTCGGCTACTACCGACAATGACTTATTTTGGCCAATGATAAAGCCAAGAAAGTGGCTTCGTTCTGGCAATTTAAAGTCTAAGCTGGACACAGAAGAAGAAGAAGCACCCAGATCTCCTGTAAGAGACAGATGGATTTCCTTGGCCTTTTCCATAGAAAGGAGTTTTATAGGTCCATGCATTTAGAATTGAACAAAGAACAATATTAACCAACACAACCTTTACCTTGTCTCCTAGACTATGAAGGGGGGAACACAAGAGTCGTAGGCCAAAGTAGGCAAGCTCTGAGACATACTTGGCTCTGGAAATAGTCCTGTAGCCAAAGGAAAAGTTCTTGGTTGGATCTGTTTCGTGATACAGAGCAAATGTTTGCAGCTTAAGTCTATTATCTTCAGGGAAAGAACGTTCAGTTTTGCTCAAGTCCATGCCATCAATACCCATTTAGCTTCATAAATTCACAATATAATCTTGAGATTCCCGAGCAAAAACTCACGTCATGTCTAAAGGCTTGAAGTCTTGAGTACAGGGCTCCAGACTTGTCAAATTAACAAAGATCTGTGAGAAAATAAGTCAAAATACATTTTATTTATAACAGAATAGAATTTTATTCATTCATTCATTCAATTTCTATTGTCAAAGAGAAGAGGAAATTGTCACACTGACACTCCCTTGACAAATATTACAGGATGGTAAAACTGGGGAATTCTGGGTGTTGAAGTCCATACACCTTCCAGCTGCCAAGGTTGAAAAAACACTGATCTGATTACAGGTAAGCATTGACTTAGTCATTCATTTAGTGACTATCTAAAGCAGTGGTTCTCAACCTTTTTATTTTTAATGCCGCGACCCCCAACCGGTCATAAGTCGAGGACTACTCAACTGGTGCAGCACCATTTGCAGAATGGGACTTTTGGCGGGCTCAGCAGGGCAGAGACAGCCTGGACAATTCCTATTGGCTTTTGAAAGCCAATAAATTAGATTCTATTCAAGAGAGTCTATTCTATTGGCTTTCAAAAGCCAATAGAATAAAAGGGAGTAGCACAGCTAAGGAAAAGGGGGGGAAATGGCGGACTGCGTTGTTTGGCGACCCCGTGAAATGGTCATTCGACCCCAAATGGGGTCACGACCCACAGGTTGAGAACCACTGATCTAAAGTTAACAACGGCATGGGAAAAAAAGTATCTTACAATCAGTTCTGGGCCTCATGACCATGAGAACATGCCCACCGTCATGTGATCAAAATTCCCAAGCTTGGTAACTGGTGTGTATTTACGAGGGTTTCAGCCTGTTGGGATTGTGTGACTGCCATCTGTGTCCTTCCAAGCAAAGTTAATGAGTAAGCCAGATTCGCAGTGATTTCCTTAACAGTTTTGTTTCATGTGAACTTTAAAGCTGCCTCCTCCTGTTATGTATTCAAGATGGACAGTGATTAATATTTATGTTATTTATATGTAAGGGTATAGGTCTATATATATATATGTTGTATCTAGTATGTTTAAATGTGTGTTATGTATGTTTACACTTTGAGAGCAAGCAACTAAATTTCATTTTTAGTGTGTGCCGTTGTGCCCACAGTAAAAAATGACAATAAAGGTTATCTATCTATCTATCTATCTATCTATCTATCTATCTATCTATCTATCTATCTATCTATCTATGATAAGATAACCTTTATTGTCATTTTTTTACTAGGGGCCCAACAGCACACATCAAAAATGAAATTTAGTTGCCCACTCTCAAAGTGAAACACATACATGACACACACCTAAACATACAATATACGACATATGTATAGACCCACATCCCTACATATACATAACAAATAAATATACTGTCCATCTTAAATATATAGCGGAAGGAGGAAGCTTGAGAGTTCACATGGTTAATGCTGTATGGAATTAAACTATGGCTGAATCTGGATGTTCTGTTTCGGATACCACGAAGCCTATCATCCATCCATCCATCCACTATCTTTCTATCTATCTATCCATCCATCCATCCATCCATCCATCCATCCATCCATCCACTATCTTTCTATCTATCTGTCTGTCTGTCTGTCTGTCTGTCTATCTATCTATCCATCCAGCTATCTAGCTATAACCACTGTGGCAAAAGAGGTCATAAAATTGGGTGTCGCTTAACCTTCGCCTGGCTTAGCCCTGGAAAGTCTGAACCCCAGTTTGGTTGTTTAAGTCGAGGACCACCTGTGCTAGCACAGGAGGCATCCTGTCACTTTAGCCGAGAGATTGCGGTCACCTGAATGCAGGTCTGCACGCACTGTGGCCTCTCTTTCAGGGAAATCTTGGAAAAAAGCCTCAGGAGGTTTTTCAGCAGAAGGAAGAGGGCCTCGCGGATTGCCAGCAGCTCATGGGCTGAGAAGTAAACCTCTTCCTGGACGTCTTCCTCTTCAAAGATGTCGTCCATCTAGAACGGCAGGAAAAGGACCATGGATTGGTTAAGCAAGATTCAAAAAATCGTAGCTTCCTGGTATTGTCAGGCAGTAATTCTCATCAACAGGGGAGATAGGAATTGGCACTGAACCCCACCCTCGGAGTGTATGATGGAGGGGGAGGGTCCCTAAATTGATAAATAAAATAAACTTCTGGGAGCAGGCTCCCCAGGTAGTCTTCGACTTACAGCAGTTCACTTAGTGATCGTTCGATGTTACAACGGCATTGAAAAAAAGCGGCTTGTGCCCATTTTTCAAACCTAGGACCCTTGCAGCATCCCGGCGGTCACGTGATTTTGACATTCGGATGCTTGACAACCGACTCACATTCGTGAGGGTCGCAGCGTCCCCGGGAGGGGGGGTCACGTGATCCCCCTTTTGCGACTTTCCGACAAGCAAAGTCAACAGGGAAATTAGTTTCACTTCACAACCGGGTTACAAATTTAACCACTGCAGTGATTCGCTTTACCAATGGGGGAAGAGAAGTCGTAAAATGGGGCAAAAACTCACTTAATCAATTAGCCACATAAATGTTGGGCTCAGTTGTGGCCCTAAATTGAGGACTGCCTGTATCATTCATTATTTCGATGCAGCAAAGATAGGCAACCGAAGGCTTGTTAAGTCTAGAACAGGGGTCCCCCATCGCCAGTCTGCAGACCGGCACCAGCCCACGACCCATTAGGAACAGGGCTGGGCAAGCGAGCGAGCAAGGCGTCATCTGGGCATGTGCAGGATCTCGCTAGTGCGTGAAACCGTGTCTCCTAGGTATGTGAAAAAATATCTTTTCCCCGGAACCGGTCCCTGTTGCCCAAAATGTTGGGGACCGCTGCTCTAGAAGGTCTGGCCTTCAGCTGCTCTACTCAAGACTGGAATACACCAAAAGGACCAATCAAGCAAGCAGCAGGAAAACAGACAAAATGCTTTTGATAAAGTATATTAAATTTTATTATTATTATTGTGGATCATCGCACAGTCAGCCAGATGTTCAGACTGGATTTGGCATTTTGTCTACCTATCGAGTCCTTACCCAGGACCTGGGATAGGCAGATGTGGATGTTTGATGGTATTACAGATATTATTATTATTATTATTATTATTATTATTATTATTATTATTATTATTTACCGGAGCGTTTTCATTTCTTGCTGGCTTCCCTTTTTTTCTATCGCCCATCAAGCTTTTGCACTGTTTCTTTTTCCTTTTTCTGGGCAACTCCAACTCCTCAGGCCAACATTTCGACAGGGTTTGAAGACATTTCTCAAACATCACTGGATGCAACACCCGGTTGGCTATGCTGCCTGCCAGAAAAGACCTCTTGCATATTAAAGGAATGCTACTTTTATACCACACCACCTACAGCTAAAGAGGCACAAAAATAATTGATAAGGTATTATCACAGTGTTTTTCAACCTTGACAATTTTAAGGCATGTGGACTTCAACTCCCAGAATTCCACAGCCAGCAATGCTGGCTGTGGAATTCTGGGAGTTGAAGTCCACATGCCTTAAAATTGTCAAGGCTGAGAAACACTGTATTATCAGGTGTTTTGCAACCCTAAAACCCTCTTGCAGATGGCTCCCTAGGAACCTAGATGCCTCTATTTGTTTTCTTATCTTTCTATCTTCCCCTCCTTGCCCAAATCTCTTTCTTCCATACCTTTTATTTTCACAAATATTGTTTGATAAGTTAGGATGAAACAAGATGATTGGCTGTAGATAAATGAGAATTTGAGTACAACTTTTCCTCAGTGTGATGGTGTTACAACATTACTGTATTTTTGCTAGTCTCTCTGCCTTACAGGACTGACATTGTTTTTCACTTCTGATCCTAATGAATGGATGGCTTAAGGAAGCTTTGCAAAGTTCACACATTACTAGTCAAGATTTTGCTCCTTTAAAGACCGGCCCGCTTGCTCCAGATGTGTCTAAATCAGAGTTTCTCACCCCAGGAAGCGTTAAGACAGTGGTTCTCAACCTTTTTAATGCCGCGACCCCCAACCGGTTGTAAGTCGAGGACTACTCAACTGGTGCAGCAACGTTTGCAGAATGGGACTTTTGGCAGGCTCAGCAGGGCAGAGACAGCCTGGACAATTCCTATTGGCTTTTGAAAGCCAATAGAATTAGACTCTATTCAAGAGAGTCTATTCTATTGGCTTTCAAAAGCCAATAGAATAAAAGGGAGTAGCACAGCTAAGGAAAAGGGGGAAAAAATGGCGGACTGCATTGTTTGGCGACCCCCGTGAAATGGTCGTTCGACCCCAAATGGGGTCCCGACCCACAGGTTGAAAACCACTGCCTTAAGATGTGTGTGCTTCAATTGCCAGAATTCCCCAGCCAGCATGGGTTGAAGCCGACACAACTTCAAGTTGCTAAGATTGAGAAACACTGGTCGAAATCAGGTTTATGGGTCCTAAGAACAGACCAGAAGAGAGGGAGGAGATACTCCATTACTGTACAAGCGCCCTTGGATGGTTGATGGAAGTTCATTCCTAATACTCACAGACAGCAATTCTACTACCATCAAGGGAACTGAGTTACAAGGCTACTATGCTGAGATATCCATGCAAAACACGGGTCAAACCACGACACAAGCAGTTGACACACCTACCAGGAATTTCAACTAATAAAAAATACAATCCAGCTGCGTGGAGGGCAAACAGGCGTTGTTGTGTGTTGGCCTTTCTGTTCTGGGCCTCTTGGACAAAGTGATGCAACACAGCGACCATAGTGTTAGGGGAGAGGTTGTTTTCCACCAGAAGGGGCCAGATGCTCTGAAATAAAAGAACAAGCTGAGAGCAGGCTCACATGAAGTCATTTTGGGGTCAGGGTAGGGAGACCCACCTCAGTGATGAGTGATGAGAGGCCTCTTGTGTTTTAAGAGGAAAAGCACTGCTGGTTGAACTTCCCATCAGTGTTAAACCATCTGGTTTAACAAAAATCAGAGGCTGTTACACTTCTGAACTTGTACGTAGGTCTTCTGAGCCAACCATGTGACCTGGGAGTCTGGTTTACAGTATCTCCCATTCTTTTCTGAAACTTCACAGAGGTGATGGATGAGCTGTACCCCAAGGAGGTCCATGTGTCCTAATCTATTAATGGAACAGCTCCATCAAACTTTTTTTTAGATCAGCAGGATTTAAGAATGATGCCAAACCCCCGGATTTAAAGGAATCATTTATCTGTAGCCTCTTTCAGGCAAAAGCAAGTATCTTTTCTCCTAGATTGCCTTTTGATGGACAGTCTAAGACTCTGTAGGTCATATGTGGACTAAAGCATCAATGTTGTTTTTCATTTCATTTTTCATTTAAATTACTGCCAATTTAAGTATATTTCAGTGTAAGATTAGGGCATATTTGGATTAGAGCCAGTTTGCCTAGGGGTTAAGACACCAGGCTGGAAACCAAGACATTATGAATTTTAGTCCTGACTTAGGCATGAAAGCCATCTAAGTGACTTTGGGCCAGTCGTCAGGAGACTGTGAGTTCTAGTCTCAAATTAGATGTGAAAGCTGGCTGGGTGACTTTAGGCCAATCACCAGGAAACTGTGAGTTCTAGTCTTGCCTTAGGCATAAAAGCCATCTAGGTGACTTCGGGCCAATCACTAGGAGACTGTGAGTTTTAGTCCTGACTCAGGCATGAAAGCCTTCTAGATGACTTTGAACCAATCATCAAGAGACTAGGAGTTCTAGTCCCACCTTATGCATGAAAGGCAACTGGGTGACTTTGGGCCAATGAGCAGGAGACTGGGCATTCTAGCTCCGCCTTAGGCATGAAAGGCCGCTGGGTGATTTTGGGCCAATCAGCAGGAGACTGGGCATTCTAGCCCCGCCTTAGGCGTGAAAGGCAGCTGGGTGACTCTGGGTCAATCACCCTCTCAGCCCAACTCACTTTACAGGGTTGTTGCTGTTGGGAAAATAGAATGATGGGCTAAAAAAAATCTACAATCTAAAAGTACGTAAATGTGTTGGTTAAATATGTTCTCACTTTTCTACTGGCTAAGTAATTGGGATTTAAAAATCACAGACACTACAAAGCTGGCTAGCTGATGCTAAAAGAAGCAATGGTTCCTTACTTCCATGGTCTCATGGTCATCTACACTAAATGGAGAGAGCGCCTTGTAAAGCTGGACAAAAGCCTCCACGCCATCATCGGTTATCAAGCCCTCGGTCCTGGGATCCAAAGGTTCAGTCTCGGTGAAGTCCAGTTCCCATACAGTGTCAACCCAGGCTGAAAAGAGAAAATATGTAAATACTTAAAATAGATCAAGGATATAGGCTTCCCTCAGTAATAAAATGAAAAGACTTTCACGTATTTATGGGTTTAATTGTAAGCCTCCCAGAGTTGCTTTCTAGAGTGAGATGGACAGCCAATACAAATAAAATGCAAACTAATGAAATACTCACTCTTCCCTTCCTTTTTCTGAATCCAAGATACAACCCTACAACTGAGCCTTTGTTTCCCCCAACATATTTGGCCCGTGATGTCTAGAGAGGATTTAATTGTTTATCTTTTCTTTTTTCTTTTACTGTTTGCATTTTGCTTTAGTAGCTATGATATAATTTGCTTTGTGATAATTAGAAGAGAGATATATAAGTTTTAAAAACAATATACAGTAACTCTTGTTTTTAAAAACAAAACAAAGCAAAGCAAAAAAAACGAAACAAAACCCCTCTCCTCTAAGTGAGATTAAATTTGTGACTCACTAGCAATTCAGGGGGAAAAAATTACCACCCTTCTCTATGTCATTATCTTTTTAAACGCCTATGGAATTGCTAGGAGAAAAAAGCCTGAAGCATAAATTAGAATGTCTTATTAAAACTAATGATGGTATATCCGCTTTTGCAATTCCAGAGTAAATATTGAAACAGGTTTCCAGTTATAAATTGCCATCACCAAGAAAAATAGTCGTCCCCTTTTAAGATACAATTCAATCAGCCAAGTAGAATATTCCAAGCATGAAGCAACACAAGGCAATTGTAACTTAGCTTTCTCCATCATTTTAAGGTGTGGATGAGTCATGAGGATTTAAAAGAGTGCCAAATAGAATTTAAATTTGCCAAATATATCATTCTTTTAGTAAAAAATACTTGGTAATTTCAGAGAACTTCATAATTCACGCTTCGTTCAATAAGACTAATTTTTGGAGATATATACAGTATATTACATTATGACTCTCTCATTTTATCTCCTTGGCTTTATTTGTTTTAGATGATCAAATGTGAGCTGAGAGTTTGATCAATTTCGGACTCTGGAATTAGAAAAAACAGAAGCACAGTTCTTTTCATTACTGTTTGACAATCAGACATTTAAAAACACAAGACTCTTAAAAGCTTGTGTAACCTTGTGAGGGGTGTGCTTATCCTCAATAATGAAGTAGATTTTATAGGAAGTTATAAGATTTACCAAGACACTGAGAAATTTAAGGAAAGATAATCAGTAAATCAATTTCATTGTAATTAACCTTGACTTTCTTTTTGGATAATTTCCAAGAATTGTGTACATATCAGAAACTACTTTTTGTTTTTAACTATTTTTTATGGAGTGTTGTGAGCTGCCTAGAATCATCTATGAGATAAGCATCCATATAAGTTTAATCAATCAATCAATCAATCAATCAGTTAACAGCTAAGTCTAGTGTAACATGAATCCTCTATTTTTTGTATTTATTGAAAAACACCTTGAATCCTAAGAAACAGGCTACATATGTATAGTATATGTATACACACACACACACACACACACACACACATTCATGTTTGAGGAAAACACAGTTGTGCAGATCATCTGTGTACATGGAAGGATGTGTGTAATATGTGAACGTACATACACAAACATATCTATAGATGCATATACTGTACATACACATGCTGTACATATACACATATATTATAAAGAAAGAAATATCTTTCCATTTTACTTGGATACTCTTTATTTATTTGCCACAATCTCTATGGACTCCTAGCAGCTTACAACTGTAAAAACAGGAGGAAAACCCTCACACAATATACAACATAACAAAGACCTTCCATTAGCATGAAATTGTTTAACTCCTTCATGTCTTGACAATGAGCACACATCTTCTAGTTGCCACGGCTATTTATTTTATTTATCAAATTTATTTGCCGCCCATCTTGAGGTAGAAGGCGACTTTGAGCAGCTTACAAACAAGATAAAATACACACTTGACAATTCTAAAGAAAAAAAACAATTAAAATTACATTTTAAAAAAACTAAAAAAAAAACAAGGATTCAGAGGGGAGATGTGGGGTGCCTTCTCTTATTAGTGCATCAACCACCTCCAGCCAACAGCTTCTCCTTCAGAGCCCCATGCCAGATGCCATAGTCAGGTACTAAGACCTTTCCTGGAGGCTAAAAGAGAGGGAAGGGCAGCGGATTTCACACCCAGATTGTTGGGAGCAATAGGGTTACTCTATAAACTGCTTAGAGAGGGCTGTAAAGCATGTGAAGTGGTATATAAGTCTAAGTGCTATTCCTATCTCACCTCCTGCGCCACCATGTATCAAAGGGCAGGAATCTTGGCAGAAAAGGCTCTTCTCCTGGATCCCACCAGCCAAAATTCCTTGGCCGATGGGATCTGCCGTAGTCCCTTTCTCTAGCATGAGTAGGGTGGGCAATCCCACTGGGGAAAGACTGGTTGAGAAACCCTGCTCTAGAGAAAGGCCATCACAACTCAGGTAAGATGTCACCAAGTATAAGGCCATTTCTGTGACCACAAAGATCAGCACTGTCATCCCAGGGTAAGGTGCCACTGTGAAAGCTGGACATTAGAAAAGAGAGAAAGGAAGAAATGCCTTCAAAGGAGAGATTTGGAAATAAGGATAAAGAGCACCAGACCTCCAGAAGAACTAATCAGCCAGTTCTAGATGATATCAAGACTGAAAGACTTCCTTACCTTCAAAAAGCAGAAATTCACATATTTGGAGTAAATGATGCCAGTGGATTAGAAAACAAGAATTATGCTTAGCAAAGCGTGTGCGTGTGTGTTAATAAAAGGAAGGTGACAGATGAATGAGATCTACTGGATTCATTCAGAAGAGGCATACTTTCAGCAAACTGCAAAGAACCCTAACCTTATTGCATCACCAAGTTCATTTGCAAGTTCAAGGGAAGAAAAAAGAATGATAAATGAAAAAAAGTGGAGGGACGCATTCGGATTCTTATCATCCACTCTTACAGAATCTATAAATTCTAATAGCCTACAAGTTACTACTTGGATCAGCTTGAAAGGGCAAGTATTTGAACCCTTGACAATAAACCCAACTCAAAGCCAATTAGATAGATGATAGAATAACAAGAGTTGGAAGGGACCTTGTAGGTCATCGAGTCCAACCCCTAGTCTACTCCAATTTGTGTACTATATTACAACCCTTCAAGTACTTTTTTTTTGGGGGGGTCCTGTTTATGCAGATGTATGTAACAAAATTCCATTTTACTGTATGCTGATCAGTGTACATTTAAAGTGACAATAAAGTTATTATTCTATTCGATTATTCCATTCTAAGTCGATCTTGAATACCGCCAACTTCACGGCCAGGCACGATTGTTGTTGTTGTTTCGACAGACGTGTATGGAAGAGCTTGGCCGCCCCTTTCCCCCTTCTCAAATCTAAGCCCCGCTCCCAGAATTGATCCCCTTGTAGTCTCCCATCCGAGGGCTAAGAATCTGATTACAGATTCTGACCCTTTGATCTCCTGGTGGTCCCCCATCCAAGGAAAAAAGCAAAATCCGAGCCTCCCAGCCCCGCCCGATCATTGGAATTGGCTTTTCCCACGCCCCCCACCACCAGAAGCTCGGATTGGACCCCCACCCACCCACGCCTCACCTCGCTCGACGTCCCGGAGCCCCCATCGATCCACCGCATCCTCCAAGCGCTCCCTCGCCGCCATCGCGCCTTGCTCCATCCCCGCCGCGGCCTTCGAACCGGCCAATCGCCGCGCTCGCCGCCCGTCAGCCAATCCCCGCCGGCCGGGGGACGCCGGGACGTCGCGCCTGCGCACGAGGGGAAGAGGGTAGAAGGGGCGTTCCCGGGCAGGCGAGGCCCGAGGGGACGGCCGCATGCGCCGTGCGAGGGGCGCTCCGCGAGGAGCCGCCTCTCGCTTTTCCTCTTCCTCCCCTCCTCCCCCCGCCGGGCTGGAGCAGGGCGGCGCATGCGCGGTGCCCGATTCCTCGGTCCGGGACGCGGCGCGAGCTCGGCCAGCCTTGCAGCCGGCGCAGCCCAGACGGAGGAAGCGGGCGGCTGCCGCAGCGGCGGGCGGGCGGGCTGGCTGCTGTCATCGCTCGGAAGGAAGCCGGCCCGGGTGCTGGGAAGAGGCGCCGCGTTGCATTTGACCCCCCGCTGCTTGCGGCCTTCCTGCAAGGAGCAACGCCCCCGTGCAATCCCCCCCCCTTCCCCGCCGTGCAAAGCATCTTCTTCCAGCAGCATCTTTGCAAGGCGACTGAAGAGCGAGCGGGCCGGGATCCTGCTTCCTTCCAAGCTGCTTCTCCGTTTTGCATGCCTCCGTGCAGGCTTCCCCCGGGCGCCCCGGCTTGCAGCGCTGCACCACCTTCTCCTGCAAGCGGCGCCCTCTCCCCCCCTTTGCCCGCCCGCCCTCCCTCCCGGCCTTGGCCACCGGGGCCCCCAGCGTAGCTGCCGCTCCGTTGCAGCTGCTGGCATCGCGGCTCGGGCTCCCCTTCTCCTCCGGGAGGCTCCCTCCCTTGGCGCCGGCAAGTCCCCCCCCCCCCTCTCGCCTTGAGCCTTTCCCGGCCGTAAAAAGCTCCCTGTCCCCGGCAGCCTCAGCCCGCATCCCCCCTTGGCTCGGGCATCCCCACCTCTCCACCCTGGCTTGAGCTGCGCTGCGGTCCAGCAAAGCCAGGTTGGCCTCTGGGCGGGGCCCCGGCTGAGCATCTTCGCAGCCTTGGGCAGGGGGGCGAGGGGGGTGTGTGTGTGCAAGGCTTTCCCTGGCTTGGGGAGTAGGGGGAGCCTGTTGGAGCTCTTGGAGGCGGTGCCCTCGCCCTCCACCCCGGTCCGGAGATGAGCTTCTTTGGGTTCGGACAGAGCGCCGAATTGGAACTGGTCCTGAGCGATGCCGAGAGCCGGCGCCGGGCGGAACATAAGACGGAGGAGGGCAAGAAGGAGAAATACTTCCTTTTTTATGACGGCGAAACCGTGTCCGGGAGGGTCATCTTAACCCTCAAGCAGCCCAACAAACGCCTGGAACACCAGGGCATCAAGGTGGAATTCATTGGCCAGATTGGTAAGCATGGATTAATGCTTGGCTTGTTGACAGACCCTAGGATGGATGGATGGATAGATAGATAACCTTTATTGTCATTTTTTTTTACTGTGGGCACAATGGCACACGTTAAAAATGAAATTTGTTGCTTGCTCTCAAAGCGTACACATACATAACATACATTTAAATGTAACTATAAGCAACATATGTATAGACCACAGGTTGGCAACCTGTGGCTCCGGAGCCGCATGCGGCTCTTTGAGCCTTCCCCTGCGGCTCCCAGCCTCCTCTGCCATTTGCAGAGAGAGATAGAGACAGAGAGAGGCACTTGCACTCTCTCTCTCTCTCTCTCTCTCTCTCTCTCTCTCTCTCTCTCTCTGTGTGTGTGTGTTTGTGTGTGTAAAAGAGAGTGGACTCATGGTGTTCTCCAACAAGCTGAAAAGCTTTTTGGGCAGGGCTCCTCCCTTTGCTGCATCTCTGCAGGAAGCAGGAAGGGCAGGAGAGAGCTAGCTAGCCCAGCTATGCTGACTCAGGAATTCTGGGAGTTGAAGTCCATGAGTCATAAAAGAGCCGAGTTTGCCTACCCCTGAGCTTGTTGGACATCAGCTTGAAGTCAGCTTGCCAGGTGAGCAGATCAGAGAGAGGGAGAGAGAGGGAGAGAGGAAAGAGAGAGAAAGAAAAAGGGTGGGGGAAGAGGACTGGCAGACCAAGGGCAGAAAGAGAGGGAGGGAGAGAGAGAGACCCTTTTCCTTTGTTATCTTCATTTTAGATATCAAAAGGGTTTTGCGGCTCCCAGTGTTTTGTTTTCGGTGGGAAATGGGTCCAAGTGACTCTTTGAGTGTTTTGGGTTGGCTACCCCTGGTATAAACCTACACCCTTACCTATCAGAGATGCGGATGATAGCGGAAACTGCATTCATGATGCTGTGTTTCAATATGCCCTCAGCTGGGTGCGAGTGCAGGTAGTCCCCATTTAGCAACTGACCCATTTAGTGACTGTTCATCCGTAATAGCTATGATGAAAAGGTAACTTCACTGCCAAGGTAAAGCAAGGTCTGTGGAGCAAAAGAAAGCTGAATTCAGGTTGTGAGCACAGATGCAGTTTTGCTTGATGGTGGCTTTGCTTCATGACCAAGTTGTGGGTCCTAATTGTGGCCACTAAATGAGGATTTACCTGTAAAACAACCAGGATGACACTTGTGAGGCCAGTTTTTGGTGTCTTTTGGCATACTATCAAAGGACATCACTTAAACTTGGTAAAGGTTTTGACAGACACAGAAGGGTAGCTAACTTTAGGATGGAAAATCTATCTTGTCTTTGGGATTAAATTTAAAGAGAATTTGGAGTTTGGAGCATATTTTTATGATGACTGGCAGTTTTTTATTCTCACTAGAGAAAGGGTAGCTTGCTTAGGTACTTTGCCAGAAAAATCTTTTGTCTTAGAGAAGGGGTATCGACGTTAATAGCTTTAACACTTGTGAACTTCAGCTCCCAGAATTCCCCAGCTAGCCATGCTGGCTGGAGAATTCTGGGCTTTGAAGTCCAAAAGTTGCCCAAGTTGGATATTCCAACCTTAAAGTCAAGTCAGGTTTAGAGTTTGCCTTCCTTGTAGACTGGTTCAATTTAGCATGGGGATTGAATTAACTTTAAGGTGAGTTTTTATTGTTACTGGTGGCAATCTTAATCCTATTATAGTGATGATCGCTTTCTGAGTAATTAATTTTAGGTAAAATAAATGCTTTTCTATTGGATTAGATTAGGCTTGCTTCAGGTCTAAATTGAACTTTTAAGAAGTGGATGAGTTTTCATATTTCAGTGTTTTTATGATTACTGATGGTCCTTGGTTTTTGTTAGGATATAGAGGTTGCTTGGTTTTAAAGAAAAATCATTTCTTTTAAGGTCAGTTTATGGCTGGCTTTCCTTGAAGTCTGTAATTAAATTTTGTATAAGTTTTAGCTGCGTGTTTTTACGATTCGTGGTTATCTTAATGTCATCTCACAATGGAAATTGCTTTTTGAGATAATGCTTAGGGCTACACCACTGGTTTTTTTTCTCCCTTTAGGATAATTTTAGACATTGTTGAGTTGTATCCTTAAATTTAATAAGAATGTAAACTTTCTAAACTCATCTCTAAAGGAGAGGGATGGTTCAAAAAGGTCAAGTATAAATAAAACTTCGGGAAAGTTTTTATTTTACATTCATGGAATGATAGAAACTGCTCATTGCTCATTAGAGAGAGATTTAAGGTAAAGGAAAAGCTTTCGGGCTGAATTTGAGGGTAGGATTTAATGATTTCTGTGGCTTAGTTTTATACGAAGATTACCTGCACAGTGAATTTGATGGTTAGGGTTAGTCACTTAATAGGGAGAATTGCTTTCTGGATAAATATTCAGGGAAAAAAGTGCTATTGAAGTACATGGAGTCCTCTCTTAATGATCAATCACTTAGCAACCGTTGTTAGTTATGACCCATCCCCAAATTATGACTGTGGCATCACCCTAAATGCCGTCATGTGATTGAATTTTGAGCTCTTGGCAATTGGCGTGCATTTATGACGAGTTGCAAGTGTCCTATGCCAGTTTCCAGGGGGGAAAAAAACCCACACCCTTTCAGAAGAATGGATTTGCTTGCTTGTTTGAAAGCCACCTGGGACTTGCGACTTCCTGCCGGTTTCCCCACTGACTTTGCTTGTGGGAAGCCTGCGGGAAGTTGCAAGTCATGGTCACTACGGTCCCCACTTAATAACCTGTGATCCTTGCTTAACAATGGCAAAGGCGACTGCATTGGGTATGACTGCCAGGATTGTAATCACTAAACGATGCAGCCATGGGACATTGCAGTTTACAACTGTGTCACTTAGTGACAGAAATTCCGGGGATCCCAATTACCGTCATTACGTGAGGATTACCTGTATTCATTTCATAGCTCATCAGCGCGTGCCACATTTTTTTTAATCTCAAATCTATGCGCTTATCCCAAGTTCCTATTAATTATCTTGAAAAGGCCAGCTGGCAATTTTGAATATCACACGTAACCCTGAGCGCAAATTTGCTGAACTTTTCCCAGTAAATTTTCTTTTTTTTTTTTTTAATGTAAGAACTTGAATACGCCAGGATCCCTGTTTGATTCTATTTCACCCTTCCCTGATAGACTATCAAAGCATCTTAATTGGGCAACAGGAAATAACTGTCAATGGCTTGGGTCAGGGGTTTCTAAACTTGGCAACTTTAAGATCTGTGAACTTCAACTCCCAGAATTCCCCAGCCAACTGGTTGAAGAATTCTGGAAGTTGAAGTCCACAGATCTTAAAGTTGCCAAGTTTGGAGACCCCTGGCTCAGATGATGGATATTTTGGGAGGTGGGTGGGGAAGAAGTCCTAGCTGAGCAATAGAGCATGTGTTTTCAAGGTCCAGGATTCAAATCTTCTCAGCCCTAATTAAAAAAGAAAGGTGATAGGAAAGAATTCTTTTTTTTTAAATTTTTTTTTTATTTTTCCAAACTTTCCCCCATACATATACCGTGATATTTATCAGATGTTAACATACATTCTTTTTAAATTCATATATAAGATACTTTTAATAAAATGAAATAAATACATACACATGACTTTTGGTGTTGCTCGCCCATTTCCCCTTTCACTGTATCCACTCCTTCTTTCTCCCTTTCTTCTCTTCCCTACTTCCCTCTTCTTCCTCTCCTCTTCTCTTTCCTTCACCACTATCCTCCCCTTTCTCCCCACTTCTCCTCTTCTCCTCCAACCTTCCTACTTCCTTCTCCCCTCCTTTACTCTTTTCTCTCTCCTCTCCTAGGAAATAATTCTTATAACGATTCAGGTTGATCAAGATAGATGGAACAATAGTGATTCTTTTCTTAAAAAAAAAAAATAGTAACCAGCAACTCCAAGCTGCTCAGATCAATGAACTGCACCAGGCTTGATTTAAATGGGCAAGCAACCTTTTACGTAAAGCTTGCTTTATTAAAATGCTATGTAATTTAAGATACGGCAGCTCAGTTGCGTTTGACTTTCTTTGCGTTATTTATGCAGCAGTCTGGATTCCCAGAGAAAACCCATTGGCGACGCCTTAAATCAAAATGCCTATTTTCTTCTTGGTGGCTCAGTAGGCCATTTCAGAATTGCATCTATTTGCGTGACCCAATTTGTAGTTTGTTCCTTGCACTAGTAATTGGTTTTGGGTGATGTTGCCCAGAACTAAACCTTGGAAAAACATCAGCACAGCAGAATAGTTTAATGGAAAGTTTTCTTCAAAATATTCTTGGGTTTTCTTTTTCCCACCCCACACTGTTTCTCAAAAGGGGCGAGATGTCAGGGTGATATCAGGGTGGCATCAGAGCTGTGGTGGTGCAGTGGTTAGAATGCAGTATTGCAGGCTAACTCACTGCTCACTGTCAGGAGTTCGATTCTGACCAGTTCAAAGTTGGCTCAGCTTTCCATCGGTAAAATGAGGACCGTGTTTGTTGGGGATAATATGCTGACTCTGTAAATTACTTACAAAGGGTTGTAAAGCACACTATGAAGCAGTGTATAAGTCTAAGTCAGTGGTTCTCAACCTTTTTAATGCCGCGACCCCAACCGGTCGTAAGTCGAGGACTACTCAACTGGTGCAGCACCGTTTGCAGAATGAGACTTTTGGCGGGCTCAGCAGGGCAGAGACAGCCTGGACAATTCCTATTGGCTTTTGAAAGCCAATAGAATTAGACTCTATTCAAGAGAGTCTATTCTACTGGCTTTCAAAAGCCAATAGAATAAAAGGGAGTAGCACAGCTAAGGAAAAGGGAGAAAAAAATGGCAGACTGCGTTGTTTGGCGATCCCCGTGAAATGGTCGTTCAACCCCAAATGGGGTCCCGACCCACAGGTTGAGAACCACTGGTCTAAGTGTTATTGCTATTGCTATTTTAATTTTATTTAACATGGAAGTATCTTTTTTAATGGAGAGTTTATCCCTCCTAGAATTATACTACGATCGAGGGAACCATCATGAATTTGTGTCTCTGGTGAAAGATTTGGCCCGTCCTGGCGAATTCACCCAATCCCAAACTTTTGACTTTGAATTCACTCATGTGGAGAAACCGTACGAATCCTACACTGGGCAGAACGTGAAGCTCAGGTGAGTTCCATTCCCCCAAGTGGGCTTCTCTAGTCAAGTCTTCTTCCCTCCCTCCCCCCTCTGGAGATGAACCTGCTTAGAATCATCTTAATCCACCTTTTCCCCTTTCATAGGTACTTCCTCCGGGCCACCGTGAGCCGCAGATTAAATGACGTGGTGAAAGAGATGGACATTGTAGTGCACACGCTTAGCACGTATCCGGAGCTCAACTCCTCCATTAAGATGGAGGTGGGGATTGAAGATTGCCTGCACATTGAGTTTGAGTACAATAAATCCAAGTAAGTTGGCTTGTCCTGAACTTCTTAGATGTGTGAGCCTTGTGGCTGGTAATGTAGCCAAGGAACATGTGAAGAACGGTTGCAGGAATTGGGTATGCTTAGTTTAATGAAAAGAAGGACTAGGGATGACATGATAGCATCTTCCAATATCTAAAGAGCTGCCACAAAGAAGAGAGGGTCTGCAAGCAATATAAATCCTTCCACTCCCCACCATCCAGTCAGAGCTGAAGAAGCTTCTTGGATGAGAAGCGAAACGTCTTCAAAAGAAACACAAGAAAGTCCAGTTGCCTCCTGAAAAAAAGCACAACACTACGATTTTGGTCTCTTTCTGATCCAGTCGTTCTTTTTCAGTCCAGTGTCCCTTTTGTGGTGGGGAGAAGTTGGAAGAGGACCTCCAGCTTTAAGCTCCTGCAGGAAAGGATGAAGCAGATCCACAACTACAGATTCCAAGAAGATCTGTGAAGAGAACAGGTTATTCTGATCCACCGGCCTCATTCCCTGTTGATCTACCATCTCTTCCAGGTACCACTTAAAAGATGTGATTGTAGGGAAAATCTACTTCCTCCTTGTCCGGATCAAGATCAAACACATGGAGATTGACATCATCAAGAGGGAAACCACTGGAACAGGGCCCAACGTCTACCATGAAAACGACACCATTGCGAAATACGAGATTATGGACGGGGCTCCTGTGAGAGGTGAGGTGGAAGACCCTTCTCCATGGGGGACCATTCCAGGGCGTTGTGGCTGATTGGGGGGGGGACAGAGAAAGCCACTCCCCCTTTTTTCACTTCTCTCCATCCTAATGACTTCTTTGTGGCATACTTCAGACTTATAGTAGGCAGGGATATTAGATATCTGCGCCGCCTGGACATAACAATTTTTTAAAAAATATTTAAAGCAACTTGAATCTGAGTGGACTTCACCTCCCAGAATTCCCCAGCCAGCCAGCCATAATGGAACCTAGAATTCCCATTAAAAGTCAAGAGGATTGTAAGTCACGTCGTGACCTTTTTTGTGCCAGTTGAGCAAATGCCACAGTCGTTCAGGGAGTCAGTGGTAAATAAATTGCCTGACCACAGTTATCCTGAAATGAAGTCCCATGCCTGGGGGGGACGTATGCCATCATCGTAACTCTGGATCTGGGTCATAAGCACCTTTGGTGGAGGGGTCTGTCATATCTTTGAGCAGTTGTTAAGTGGGTGGTTCTTAAATGAGGACTACTTTAATAGGGAGAAATCCAGCACAATAATATAATTATATTATAATATCATCTAAATAGGTAAAATCTGAAATAAGGATAAAAGTACAGCGATGCATAAATAAAACAAAAATACATTTGAAAACATTACACTTCGATATTTTGCTATTGCCATCAAAACCCCTCCACAAAGTTGCGTGCTTAAAAAATAATAACAAAAATCAAAATGAAGCCAATTAAAATAAAATAGCAACATCGAATAATAAAATGATAATGGAACCAATAAATAAAACAGTAATGAATACTAAAGTTAAATAATAAATGAATAATAACAATAATTGGGCTTTTTTGGGCATATGTGCATTTTTATTCGGACATAGACCAGATTATCTTATCTGCCTCGTGTGTGTGTGTGTGTGTGTGTGTGTGTGTGTAAACATATGAAGGAGAATATTTGTAGCTCAGGCTTGAAAAGTCCATGGTGCTGTCGGAGCTTGGTTGTTTTGTTGCAGACGTTTCATTACCAAACTAGGCAACATCATCAGTGCTAGGAGTGAGTGGCGTTTATAAACAGAAACCAAATTCCCATCCCCTCCTAGCACTGCTGTTATTACCTGGTTTAGTAATGAAACGCCTGCAAGAAAACAACAAAACCCAGAGAGCACCAAATTTATAAAAGGATAAAACCATAATAATAATAATAATAATTTGGTCGGCTAACTGCCTCTCACATCCTTTGCAGGAGAGTCCATCCCGATTCGGCTCTTCCTGGCTGGCTATGAACTGACGCCTACCATGAGGGACATCAATAAGAAGTTCTCGGTGCGCTATTACCTCAATCTGGTGCTAATTGATGAGGAGGAACGACGTTATTTTAAACAGCAGGTGAGAAAACCGAATTATTTGGGGAGGGAGATTTGGGCAGGAGTGAAATCCTGGGGCAGAGAGTCCCCCAACATGGGCGACGGCCCTAGAGCAATGTTTGTCAACTTAAGCAACTTGAATCTGAGTGGACTTCACCTCCCAGAATTCCCCAGCCAGCCAGCCATAATGGAACCTAGAATTCCCATTAAAAGTCAAGAGGATTGTAAGTCACGTCGTGACCTTTTTTGTGCCAGTTGAGCAAATGCCACAGTCGTTCAGGGAGTCAGTGGTAAATAAATTGCCTGACCACAGTTATCCTGAAATGAAGTCCCATGCCTGGGGGGGACGTATGCCATCATCGTAACTCTGGATCTGGGTCATAAGCACCTTTGGTGGAGGGGTCTGTCATATCTTTGAGCAGTTGCTAAGTGGGTGGTTCTTAAATGAGGACTACTTTAATAGGGAGAAATCCAGCACAATCAGACTGGCCAGATTCTTTACCTACACTCAATGTCAAAAATGGCTTTAGCCTTCTTAACGAAGTTGATTTCCTGCTGGCGTTTAAGGGTATCCATGCATTTACTATCCAGCGTATCCCTGTTTAATGCAGAGCAAGTTCTCTGATGCACATTGCTGCCCCTGCCCAGACTTTTCAGAATAGCTGAGATGGAGAACTATGGGAGATGTAGTCCTTGAGCATCGGTTAGACCAGGGGTAGGCAACCTTGACTCTTTTATGACTTGTGGACTTCAACTCCCAGAATGAGCCGAGGTGGCGCAGCAGTTAGAGTGCAGTACTGCAGGCCACTTTAGCTGACTGTGTTCAACAGGTCAGCGGTTCAAATCTCACCGGCTCAAGGTTGACTCAGCCTTCCATCCTTCCGGGGTAGGTAAAATGAGGACCCAGATTGTTGGGGGCAATGTAAATATATACATACATTGCTTACTGGTGTACACCGCTTAGAGAGAGCTTGCACTTAAAGCGGTATATAAGTCTCATAAATAAATAAATAAATAAATTCCTGAGCCAGCATGGCTCAACATGGAAACCTCTCTCCCCTCAACATGGCTCGCTCAGGAATTCTGGGAGTTGAAGTCCACGAGTCATAAAAGAGCCAAGGTTGCCTACTCCTGGGTTAGACCCTAAGCTTCCTCTTCTTGATTAGCTGGTGCAGCAGGTTCTCCTGTCTTCTTCTCCTTTGGGGCACAGGAGGTGGTGTTGTGGCGCAAAGGGGACATTGTGAGGAAAAGCATGTCCCACCAGGCCGCCATCGCTGCGCAGCGCTTCGAAGGCACATCGTCCCAGACGGAGAGCAGGACCCCCAGCCAGGCTTCGGAGAACAACGGGCGGCAGTGAAGGCCCTCAAAGGAGCACCGAGAGCGCCTCTTCCACCAGAAACTTGCAAACGCAAAATTATCTGTCAGGTTGTCTTTCTGTCTGTGTGTGTTTCGTCTTTTACCTTGAGGACTAGCAGCTTAACAGGACGGGGAAGGGGGTTGGCGCACATAAATGGAGTATGGCTGTTTCTCTCTACATTCAGTATTTATGGATAAGCTTAAAGGGGCAGGACAGATGGGGTTTTTGGATGTTGTATTGGAAGAGGACTGTGGAAAAATATTTTTTTTAAGAGAGTCCCGTTTTCTCTCTATTGGAAGCTGTGTGCTCCAGCGTGACTGCTGTCAGAGGAGTTCAACCATATATTTAGCAATCATCTGTGAATATACCATGGGTCAAATGCTCCCCAGACTTTGGATGACTTAGACGCACGAGCAGCCACAGGGAGTGTATGTGTGTGTACAAAGCAGCTCCCGTTCTTATGTTGTTACCCAAATGAAGCAGGTTACTTAATTCCTGGCCTTTGCACATTGGGGTCATGTTGTGCATGACGTTATCACAGCTTGTACCAGATGCCGAGAAATTTCTTTGTATTTTATTTTCTGGAAGAGGCTGAGCATACTTTGCTCCTAAAGATTTTATCTTTAAAAGTTTTATCCCTTGAAAAGAAGGCCCTGCCTTTGGAAAGGATAGCCCTGTGTTCCTGCATGAGTCTGTGTTCTGAAAGCACCTTCTAAATGAGAAAAACAATTTGAGGATTGAGCATCGTGATGGACAAACCACTACACCTGAAAAGAAAGCGACGGAAACGCCTGAATCATTTTGGGAGACAGTGGAGAACCTCCTTGTTGATCCTGACACATACTTGGCAAACATCTATCTTAAATTTTTTCAAGTTTGTAAGCAGTCTTGGGTGAAAACACTTCTTTCCAACAGCTTCCCCTAGGCCAGAGGTAGGCAACCTCGGCTCTTTTATGACTCGTGGACTTCAACTCCCAGAATAGCTGACTCAGGAATTCTGGGAGTTGAAGTCCACGAGTCATAAAAGAGCCGAGGTTGCCTACCCCTGCCCTAGGCTGATCTTTGCAGAGAGAGGGAGCAAAGCAGGAAATCCAAACATTTTTGCTTAAATTGTGAAGTTGATTAAAACGCACGCTCCTTGCTTCTGTCAAAGTTGTCCTTTTAAGCCAGAGATGGGGAACGATGACCCCCTTTATGACTTGTGGACTTCAACTCCCAGAATTCCTGAGTCAGCACGGCTAGCTCAGGAATTCTGGGAGTTGAAGTCCACAAGTCATAAAAGGGCCATCGTTCCCCACCTGTTTTAAGCTCTGTCAAATTTACTTCCTTTCTCCCGATTCTTCCAAGAATGCGGTTGCTCCTCATTCTTGGGATTCGTAAAGTCTGTGCTCGAAATGGAAGGATCACTTACCCTCATCTCAGGAGTTTCTCTGTTGCTTCTCTGCCTGATATACTCTGCCGAATTTGTTTCCTGCTTGGACGGTGTGGCTCCGCTGGGACCATCCAGCTGGTCTTGTCAGAAAACCTGATTTTGGAGGAAAATAGCCAAAAGAGTGGATCATGGACTCAATTGACTTCTGTGAGCAATGGGCCACCAGCCACCTAACTTAGCAATGTTGCCAGACTGGTGATTGTTCTCCTTCATGTCTGGCCCCAAGACTTTTACATTGCTTTCTAAGTTCATTAGAAAGATGGAAATTCAATGGCCTGCAAGAGAGATCTTCCACTGTTCCATGCAGAGAAAGCAATTTTTCAACTTTACCTGAAGATGTCAGCATATGGAATGAACTGAGTGCCTCTTAGTATAGTGCAAGCTGAATTTTCTTGGTTTTTTTTCCTTTTCAAAAGGAATTAATCATAACAGAAGAGAATAACAGAGTTGGAAGGGAACCTCAGAGGTCTTCTAGTCCAACCCCCTGCTGCAGCAGGAAATCCTATGCCATTTCAGACAAATTAAGGTCAGTTGCGGCCAGTCTTGTCTGATTCTTATTCCCTGCCTCCATTTTGTGATTAGTAAGGCACTTTCTGGCCTGAAGGTGGATTGAAAATCATGGATTGCAGTTTGCAAATATTCTCAAAGTGTGTGAAATCAATCCATGTTCCCTCCTGTTTCTGTCTCATTTAGCAGCATGGTCAGTACTGTCTTGGTCCATTTGTGGCCTTCAGCACTTTTAGGATTCCCCTCATATTTTATTTTATTTTTTATTTTACATTATGCGTGCTCTTAAATCGGGGTGGATTGTGTGGAGACTTTGTGGCTTCAATTCAGCAACAAAGGTGCGGGTTTTTCCACCAATTTGGGGAAAGAAAACAAATGAACTGCGTTAAGGCTGCTGATAAACTGACTTCAACTTAGTTGCCTTTTGTTGTTAAAGTATTTGTGTCTAAGGTGGTTGCCTGATCCTGCCATACGGGATGAGAATTAGAATTGTGAAATTCTTCCTCTAGAAAAGAAATTACACTTCTACTTGCTATACTATTTATAAACTACTTGTAGTATACGATCTAAATATACATTGAATAAATAACCGAAAGGTAAGTAGCTAATTGTTTTAAGAATTCTGGACCAATCTTACTCCTCATCACTTTTCACAGAAGTGTCTACGAAAACATGGAACGATACAACAGTCTCACTTTTTGCTTTGCAATAAAGTCAGGTTTCTAGTCGTCATGGATGTCAGCATCTAAAATTTGTCGGTCGTACCCTGTTCAGATTTTCAGAAGTAGCAATTTGAGCATGGAAAATTTCCAGGGGTATGTAAGTGAGTTTTTTCCCCTCTTGGCCAGAAACATGAGAAACTGGGTGTTTGAGGACCAATGTTGGAAAGTAACTCAAGCTTTCTGCAGCTGGACTCTTCTGAATAAAGGACACTATTTTGAACTCGGAACATTTTCAGAATGATTGAAGCCTCCCATTTTTATATTCAAAAGAGAAAGAGAAGATATTCATTGTCCAAAAGGTTGAACTTCTGGGTAGGCATTATTGTTATAAGCCAGTTTGGTTTCAAGGTGGCTTCTTAACCAAGAGAAAGGAGGCTAAACCATGTTTAAATCACAGTGTCCATCTTTCACAATGAGCTGACATCAAGCCAATCACAATATGACTTAGAGCACTGCGTGAATCTGGCCCTGGTGCCTTGTAAATCTTAGTTATGGATTAGCATTAGGTGTGAATTGAACCATTATAGCCTAATTATATTGATCATGGCTAGTAGATTACACTAAGCATGGTTAAAGCAGGTTAGACCTTAATTAAAATAAACTTTGGTTATGAAACCATGGTTTAGTGCAGCAGTGCCCATTAAAAGCCAAATAGACGTAGGGAATTCTTGAAACTTTGGGCATCCAGAATGCTTTCAAAAGTCACTCAACTGAGATGGGAAGAAGAGGGAATGTTATTTGGGGAATGAACTTACTAACTGTATATAACTGAATTGTATTCTATTTAAAAAACGTGTATATATATTTTTATTCTGGCCCAACCAGTTTTTGTTCTGGCACCCACTTACTTTTTTGTAGAACGGACCCCCCCCCCATGTTCATCTTTTACAAAAGATGGTGCATACTTGGTGTGATGTTTGACTCCATCCAAGAAGTCACTTTCTTTCGCTATGTGTCTCTGTATTTGTACAGATAGTCCTCGGCTTACAACCACAACCGAAGCCCCAAATTTCTGGGGCTAAGCAAGGCAGTTAAGTGAGTTTTTGCCCCGTTTTTCCACCTTTCTGACCACAGTTGTTAAATGAATCCCTGCCATTGTTAAGACATTAGCACGGTTGTTAAGTGAATCTTGCTTCCCCATTGACTTGGCTTGTCAGAAGGTCACAAAAGGGGAATGCATGACTCTGGGACGCTGCAACCGTCATAAGTATGAGTCAGTTGCCAAATGTCTGGATTTTGACCATGGGACCACGAGGGTGCTACAGTGGTTGGGTGAAAAAATGGTCATGTCACTTTTTTCATTGTAACTTTGAATGGTCACTGAACGTACTGTTGTAAGTCAGGAGTACCTCTCTGTACAAGCCTTCTCTGAGGATACTTCACATCCTTCTAAGATTTCCTCAAGAAGGAGGATGAAGATGGAAGGTTTTGTGACTGGTACCGCCACTTTTCTGGAGAACTTCATGGAAAACATGAAAATTTTCCCGTTCTTTCCGAGTTCCTTCTTCGGTCGCAGCACCACTGCCAAGCCAGGATGGCGACAAAACTATCCCATAATCTTCTCAGAGAACTTTGCCACTTGGAGTCTATCAATGTGCTCTTTGCCGTTCAAAAAAATCACCTGTTGTCGAAATGAGGCGGACACCTTATGTCTGCTTTCGGCTCATTTATCAGGATCACACAGGCATTCACTTGCAAAGGTAGTTTTAAAAAAGTTTTCCAGAACAGCTCAGTGACAACCTTGAAGTAAAAGGCAAATAGGCCGTGATAAATCTACGCTGGACTTTGAAAGAACCATTCATACTACGTAGTTGTATTCTCTGAGACAGTTTGGCTCTGAGATAAATACTATTTTGAAACTGCCAAGGGAGTAAACCCACTCTTACAGCCATAGGAGAGAAAACTGGAAAGCTTTGGAAAGTGAAATTCAGCTGCTAGATTGGTCATCTGGGACTGGGAAATGGAGATGTAGATACATTCCGTTATTCCACAGAAAATCAAAAGTGGAAGAAACCAGGATGGAGAGAGAAATCCCGGTTCTTGAATAGCATCTTCCTTCCTTGATGAAGTAACCAAGTTACTTCAAGATGTGCTATTTCTACAGATAAGATCCAGGAATCAGTAGTGACATATGAAAGGTCTTTTCAGTTCACCCCTCCAGACAGGTCCAGGAAACTGAACTAGAGTTGGTGAATTTCTAATTATGAAAAATATCCTGTTGCCCAATCTGGTTGTGATAGACAGTGGTGAGATTCAGCCGGTTTGCACCACTTTGGCAGAACCGATAGCTAATTTTTTGTTGCCCAGGCCCAGAACGGACTTCCGGAAGCGGCATCCACACAGAGAACCAGTTCCCATATTTGAATCCCACCACTGGTGATGGAGAACAGTCTTCTCCAGTGTTGTGTCCTGCACATGTATTGGACCACAACTCCCAGTAGCCTTAGCAGCAGACCAGGTAGAAATCTGAAAATCCAACATGTTTAGCAGGGAGAAAACTGCTCTATCCCTCCATTTCCGGTGATTTTCAAACACTTGTTTCTACTAAGTGATCTTGGCAGACCTCAACTTAATTGAGCACAAAATTTCCATTGCTAAGCAAGGCAGTTAAGTGAGATTTGCCCCATTTATGACCTTTTTGCCACAGTTCTCGCGTGAATAACTAAAGTTATTCTGTAAATCATGCAGTTAAGCAAATCTGCCTTCTCCCATTGACTTGGCTTGTGAAAAGCTGGCTGGGGAGATAACAAAGGATGATCACGTGGCCCTGGGGATGCTACAACAGTTGTAAATACACACCAGTTGCCAAGTGCCCGAATTTTGATCACATGGCCAGGGGGACGCTGCAACCGTTGTTAAGTATGAAAACCGGAGATAAGTCACCTTTTCACTGCCATTGTAACTTTGAACAGTAACTAAACAAATGGTTGTAAGTTAAGGACTACCCGTATTTATTTCACATCAATTCCAGCAAGGGGAAAAGGTCTTCTAGTTTGTCTCCGGCTTGGGACAGTACAGAAATACAAAGTTGTAGAAGAAATGATGGGAGTCCATAATGATTAGAGGTTAAAAAAAACACCTGGAGGTGGGGGCAAAAAGAGGGTCTACGGGTAAGCTGTGCAACATGTAAATTTTAAGCTTGTACATTGTTTACCTGTTTCTTAACCCATTGTCTTTTAAATGTTTGTATTTTTAAAAGGATGGGAAGTTTTCTTTTGGCTCCAATTAAAAAAAGGGGGGGCTGTTCTCGCCTTTGAAAAGTTGGGGGCTGGCGTGACTTTTTTTTCCAATTGTGCTGAGGTTGTCTTTCAAACCTGCCTGTAGAGAGAAATTATGGCATCTCTGCCTTGCAGCAATATATTTCTTTGTTATCCTGCCTGTATTATTTTTACAAATAACTCAAGGCAGAGAACAGATCCAACCTTCCTCCTATTTTCCTCACAACAACAACAACACTGTGAGATGGCTTGGGCTGAGAGGGACGGGGCCAAACTCATTCAGGCAACTTTCATGCCTGAGGTGGGACTAAAACTCACCATCTCCTAGTGATTGGCTCAAAGTACCCAGCCGGCTTTCATGCCTAAGATGGGACTAGAATTCACAGTTCCCTGGTGATTGGCCCAAAGTCACCAAGGCTGGCTTTCATCCCTATGGAGAAACTTGAACTCACCATCGCCTAGTAATTGGCTCAAAGTCACCCAGCCGGCTTTCCTGCCTATGGTGGGACTAGAACTCACCGTCTCCTGGTGAGTGGCTTAAAGTCATCCAGCCAGCTTTCCTGCCTAAGGCAGGACTAGAACTCACCGCCTCCCATTTTCTAGTCTAGTGGCTTAACCACTAGACCAAACTGGCCTCGAGTGCAGAATTTTATTGGAAGGAGGAGAGGCATTCTGCTTATGCTCAGACGATTCTCTGAGATTTCCTCAGCGCTTACCAGGAGAATTGATACTTGTTTTACTTTGTTAAAGCGACAGACAGCTTTTGCCTTTTAAAAACTCCTAACGGTCTCAAAGTCTACCAGTCACCACTATGTGCAAATAGAACTGCTCACAATCCACAAATCTATTCTTGTTGGTTTGTTTTCCAGACCTGTATTCCTGTTTCTACATCACTTTATAATGACTTTATGCGGCCTTAGAATTGGTTCGCATTTTTGCACGGATGTGTATATTTGTATATGGGTGTTGTGCAATGTTAGCACTTCCTATTTTATGTGAATTGGGGGTTATTTTTGGCATAATTTAACGGAGCTTTGTTGGAAAAGTTGCAGTTAGTGGGAAGACAGATAATTACGGCCTTTTGATTTTAGCAAATACAAATGAGCTAATTATTAAATTGGTCTTTAAATGCAAGCTAATTCGAGGCCTGAAGAAACGTTGTTTTCCCTCCCTCGAAAATTAAAAAAAAAATGACTAAAAACATTTATTTAGAAAAGGTTGCACTGCAATCAAAAAGGAACGAGTAGAAATTGAACAGTAAATGCTTGTGCTCTTTGCTCTCCGTGTGGTTTTGCAAGGAAGTGGTTTTAAAATCGGTTCTTGCGATTCTTTTTTTTTTTTTTTGGTCCCTTATTCCAGGCTCAAAATGAATTCAAATTCCTCTTGAAAAGAAAAGAGAAAAGTCAGTCAGTCAGGGTGCTCTGCTCTGTTTACCTATGGAGCTTTTCATAACCCCTAATTTATGGCTTAGCTTTACAAATAGTCCTCAACTTAACGATGACAATTAAGATCAAGATTGCCATTGCTGAGCAATGCGGTTATAAAGCCCAAAGTCACAGGACCGCATTGCTTAGCGACAGCAATCCGGGCAGTTTTGATTGTCGACGTAAACCCAAGTCATGTAGGTTGTTAAGTGGGAACTAGAGGGAGTCCGGGTAAGAACCAGAGTCACTTCGTGAAATTGGACAGCCATAGAAATCAACTAAACATAAAAACCAGTTGTAAGTGCGAGCTGCTTACCAAACCCCTGAACTTTGTTCATGCAACTACTAGGAATCCTGCAACAGTCAGAACTTCAAGGACCGGTATCATAATTTCAAACAGACTGCTGAGCAAATGGTCGTAACGTGGAGACTATGAGCCGAGGCGGCGCAGCAGTTAGAGTGCAGTACTGCAGGCCACTTTAGCTGACTGTGTTCAGCAGGTCAGCGGTTCAAATCTCACCGGCTCAAGGTTGACTCAGCCTTCCATCCTTCCGGGGTAGGTAAAATGAGGACCCAGATTGTTGGGGGCAATGTAAATATATACATATACATACATACATACATACATACATACATATATGTTTTCTGAGGTTTTCGCGGGTGTTTGTATGTAGGTCTTTGGTTGTTCGGGTTTTCTCCCGCGTAAAATTGGAAGTGTCTTGGCGACGTTTCGACAAAGTCCCATTCGTCATCTTCAGGCTGGTGTTTTCAGCTTCGTGCTGCTCGAAGCACAAAGCTGAAAACACCAGCCTGAAGATGACGAATGGGACTTCGTCGAAACGTCGCCAAGACACTTCCAATTTTACGCGGGAGAAAACCCGAACAACCAAAGACATATATATATATATATATATATATATATATATATATATATATATATATATATATATATATATATATATATATATATATACACACACACATTGCTTACTGGTGTACACCGCTTAGAGAGTGCTTGCACTTAAAGCGGTATATAAGTCTCATAAATAAATAAATAAATAAAATCTATATATGCAAACCAGAATTAATCAGGAAGACTCTGATTCTCTCACGTCCTTACCCTCACTGACGGGTTGGATGGACAACCTCCGTCTTGTGAACAGAGACATCTCTTTCAGAGGGCCTCCAGACTTCTGGTGGGCTTGGTGATGGGCCTTGAGTTCAGCCAGAGGGATGAACCGCTGGGTCATTCGCACAAACTGGACATCGACCTATAAGCGAAAGGGAAGGACATCGATGGGATTGAGGAACAAGACCAGAAGTGACGTGTTCAAGAGTTGGTTCCTCAACTGAAAAAAGATTCGGGGCGTGGGGTGGGGATTCTTTTGTAAAGAAGTGTTTTTCAACGTCAGCAGCTTTTTAAGATGTGTGGACTTCAACTCCCAGAATTCAGACTCCAAGGGTCTGCACATTTGGCAACTTGAAGACTTGTGGACTTCAACTCCCAGAATTCCCCAGCCAGCATGCGCTGGCTGGGGAATTCTGGGAGTTGAAATCCACAGACCTTAAAATGGCCGACGTTGAGAAACACTGCTGCAAATAATGAACCGTAAATTCGCCTGGTTTTGGCCAGTTCGTAGGAAGGCTATAAAAAAACCATTCTCTGCCTAATGTACACAAAAGACAAGAAACCACCATGTAAACTATGATGGTACTGAAGAGTTCTGAAAAATGGTTGAAACTGGGACACAAATTAACAAAGGGATCAATATTAGTTTTCATGTTGCTGGGAACAGGGAACTGATTGCCAGGCACTGGCAGGATTGAATTAGGGAAGAACCTTGCAAATCCTTGATGAAATCCCCCTTACCATGGACCACCTGGGGTCTTCCTTTGTGCTGGAAGCGTCGTAATACGGACTACTTTTTTCAAATTGGGTGTGATCAGGGTAAGCCTCTTTAACAATCTGAGAAGGAAAGGAGAGAGGAGAGGATCTCAGTTGCTGCAGCCTCAGAACCGCAGAGCAGAAAACGGCCTTCATCCCAAACAGGCATCGCCTCAAAATCAAACATTCTGATCTTAACATTAATTTTATTGATTATACAGGTAGTCCTCAACAGAATTTCTGTTGCTAGGTGAGGCAGTCGTTAAGTGAGTTTTGCCCCATTTTATGACCTTTCTTGCCACAGTGATTAAGTGAATCACTCTGTTATGATTCCTTGCCAGCCCGTGGATCCGGCAGCTGAGTCTGAGGAATCAAGAGGAGGAGGAGGAGGAGGAGGAGGAGGGGCCTGGAGTGACATCAGAGTCAGAGGAAGCTCTGAGCAGCTCCAAAACTTACAGTCTGACGAGGAGCCTGGCCCCTCTACTCGTGCTCAGGCTGAGACACAGCTGTGCTGGGAGTCTGAGTTGGACAGTAAGGAATCACAGCTGGGAGCTATCCAGGAGCACATAAATGCTGGCAAGAAAAGCGAGTAGGACAGAGGAATACAACGGGGCGGCTCCAAAGGCAAAGGAGAAGGCATTAGGAAGCCACGCTTTGGCTGCACAATAAAAGGGAAGGTGTGGGAGGTGCTGGTTGCCGAACTGTGTTTGTTTGCCGTGGACATTTACTCAGGTCTGTGAATAATAAAAGGGGATTGGTTTTTTCCCCCTGTGGTTCCAGCCTGCTTGTTGGAAGAGGGGTTTCTCCTTGTGAGTTTGACAAGGACTCACGTAGGCTGGGACAGAACACACTGCAGTTGTTAAATTAGTAACGTGGTTAAGTGAATCTGGTTTCTCCATTGACTTTGCTTGCCAGAAGGTTGCAAACGGGGATCACATGACCCCAGGACGCTGCCACCATCATAAATGTGAGTCAGCTGACAGGTGTCTGAATTTTGATCACATGACTACGGGATGCTGCAAGGATGGTAAGTATGAAAAATGGTCATAAGTCAGTTTTTTTCAGTACCATTGTACATTTGATTGGTCAGTCAATAAATGGACTGGTAAGTCAAGGACTACCTCTATTGTACAGTGCCCAGAGCCCCTTCTCAGGAAGTTTGGCAGTGAAGAAATAGGAAATATAAATAAATGAATAAAACCTACAAGGCCCATTCCCAATTCACACACGTTACATAGATCAACATCAAGGGGAAACCTAAGATTGGCATGTCAAGCCCATCTTCAGCCTGTTGGGGGGTGATGCTTTTCCAGGATGGGCGTGTTTCAAACTTTGCACTCACCTTCATGATACCTGCAATCCCAGGGTCCTTGCAATTACTGTGGTAGAAAAAAGCTTCTTCTCCAACCTTCATATCCCGCAGGAAATTCCTTGCCTGCCAAAAGAGAAGAGTGAATTTCCGGCTTTTGTGTGTGCAGGAAACAATCCACAGCTTGTACGCTTTTATATAAGCCCCACTGCAGTCTACAGTATATTGCTCCAGTTTTAGAAGTGAGGATACAACATTAGCCAAAGATGCAATTATAATGAGTAACCATAATGAAGTTTGACTAAGCAAACCAGGTGGCGTCCCCACATCCCACGAAGCCATGTTTTAGGGTAATCACAGTTTGTTCAGTAAGCAACAAATGGCTGGATTGGCATTTCATTGTAAATTGGTTTGGCTTTACCTTGGCCCAAACTTAATTAATTATGGCTTACTCAGAAGTAAACCGCAAGAAGTGGAAATTCATGGAGTACTAAAAGCAGACCTTGTCTGCTTAACAGACTTCAATCCATCAGCAAATTATCTAGAAACTGGTTGATTTCAAATCTATCCCATTCAAGATATTTTACTTATAGGTAGTCCTCAATTTATGAGCAGAGTTCGGCTTTGAACATCTATTGCTGAGCATGGCAGTTGTTAAGTAAGTCATGCCCAATTTTATGACCTTTTCTGCTTTGGTCGCTAAGTGACTTACGCTGTTGTTAAACAAATCTGGCTTTCCCCAATGAATTTGCTTGTCAGAAGCCGGCTAGTACACTCTTGAATGGGAGATAATCAAAGACATTAAACTTTATCTCTGGTTTCCCATTTTTATAACTTTTAACAAAAACTGTCAAATATATTCTACAACAGTTTTACCTGATAATTCCTGACTCCATCCCAACAAGCTGTTTGATTAGGCTGAGCTTTTAAATCTTCAATGCCAAACTGGTGAATGAAACAGTAAACATCACATTAGCACGCTATAACTGCTCCGTTCTTGCATAAAATATTAAACATTTTAAATTGAACATTATGTATCAAACTTAAATGAAGACAAGGCGGAACAAAAAATGAATAAACCAAGATATTTATAAATGCCTTGGACAACAATCTTTCAGGGTAACATAAATTAGTTGTAAATAAATGTATTATGTTTAAGGCAGGACAAGAAGCAATGGATGAAAACTACTCAAGGAGAGAAGCAACCTAGAACTAAGGAGAAATTTTCCGACAGTGAGAACAATTAATCAGTGGAACAGCTTGCCTCCAGAAGTTGTGGGTGCTCCAACAGAAGAGAATGGACAGCCATTTGTCTAGAATGAAATAGGGTCTTTTGCTTGGAAAAGGGGGTGGGACTAGAAGACCTCGAAGGACCCTTCCAACTTGGTTTTTCTGCTGTTATTCATAGTTGCTAATAAGTGTTAAGAATGAAGGTTTAGTATACGTTGATTTAAGGGACTATTTTTGTTTCTATTAAGGTGGGATTCAGATTAAAGCAACTAATGGGACTTAATTTCTGCTCTCTTAAGAAACGTTGATCTCCAGCAATTCGATTGTCACCTTTTGCATTTCTAGAGCCTATCTAGAAGTCAGATAGTTAGGCTTCCCTTTTGCTGTTTCAAGATCTCAATCTCTACTAACTCATGCAATTAACAGAAAATATTCTGCTTACCTTCACATCAACTCCTTTTTCCAACCTACTCTCCGGTTCAGACTTCATAAGCCAGTGAGTATAAACTGTCTTACTTTTCTCAATTCCAGCATCTTTTTTTACGCTTGTCCCAGTCTTCCTCAATCCAGAACTGGTTAGTTTAGATCCCTCCTTCTTCTGGATCTCAGTTTTAGCCAATTTGGGCTGTTTGGTAGCTTAAGATGACAAAACCAGAACACGGAATGCTGATTAGATTTTATTAAGTCAAGGAAAATGGATCTTTAAATGAAGGAACCACGAAGAAGCAAAGTCTGGAAAATTACCACATATTTTTGGAAGTATATCTCTCATGTTTTGTCAAGATTTCTGGCGGGGCATGTTGAAAGGCGTGTTTTTCACTTGATATTTGTAAGATGCACTTATAATTGGTTAGAAGCTGCTTTGTTGTGAAATGCATGTGGATTTTGCAGCTATTCTAAATCAGCATTTCTGAACGTTAGTAACTTTTAAGATCTGTGGACTTCAACTCCCAGAATTCCCCAGCCAATTCTGGGAATTAAAGTCCATGGATCTTAAAAGTGGTCCCGGTTCAGAGTCAGTGCTCTAAATATAGGCGGTAGCTATGAAGGACCAGCCACATCTCTTCTGCATGGGAAACAAACAGCAAGCATGACTGGAAACATTAGAAAAACTGTGCTGAGCTGTTAATTCAGTGTTTCTCAATCTTGACAATTTTAAGGCATGTGGACTTCAACTCCCAGCATTGCTGGCTGTGGAATTCTGGAAGTTGAAGTCCACATGCCTTAAAATTGTCAAGGTTGAGAAACACTGTGTTAGATCTTACTGCAAAATTGGAAAGTTGGCAGGGTTTAAGGAGAAGCATACACTTAAAAAACTGAAACAGAGAATGTGCTTGAACAGGAAGCATCTCACCTGTCAAGGCTGCCCTGCCTCTTTTCTTGCCATGGGCAGGCATTCTTTTCCTGCCAAAGAGTGGATTGGGCACCTGTAAAAAAGATTTTATTTGTGAATCAACAGAAACATTCCCTGATTGGCAGCTGCCCAGTTTGGTGTAAGATGGGTGGCTATATAAACATAATAAATAAATAAATAAACACCCAGTGTGGGTCCCTGAGCACCCAGTTTAATTAATTTTGTAGTGAAAGTTCAGGTTTCATTTCCTTTTCATGTTGCTACTCCTCATGGCTATGAAAACAAATCTGCCCAGTTGCAGGAGGCCCACAGATTCGATATACAGAGTCCAGAATATACTGTGTGTTACAGTAAGTAACAATACAGTGGAGAAACTTAATAGTAAACAATTAGGCCAAGCCTAACTGTATAACTAGCACTTCAAATGAATTGCTGTTTTATGTTATAGTTTGGATAAAAAATCAAACGTTTGTAATATTGACCTCCTAAAGGGCAATGAATTTTCACCTTCCCCTTTTTCTCTTCAATACTTAAAAACTTTCCAATTGTTGTCCATAATTTTTAATAAAATTACATAAAGCTGACAGCACTAAAATCATGGTTTATGAAGGGAGGGAGGGAAGGAAGGAAAACAGAGTTGGAAGGGACCTTGGAGATCTTCTAGCCCAGCCCCCTGCTCAAGTAGGAGATCCTAGACCAGTGGTTCTCAACCTGTGGGTTGGGACCCTATTTGGAGTCGAATGACCATTTCTTGGGGGTCGCCAAACAACGCAATCCGCCATTTTTCCCCCCTTTTCCTTAGCTGTGCTACTCCCTTTTATTCTATTTTATTCTTTTGAAAGCCAATAGAATAGACTCTCTTGAATAGAGTCTAATTCTATTGGCTTTCAAAAGCCAGTAGGAATTGTCCAGGCTGTCTCTGCCCTGCTGAGCCTGCCAAAAGCCCCATTCTGCAAACGGTGCTGCACCAGTTGAGTAGTCCTCGACTTACGACTGGTTGAGTAGTCCTCGACTTACGACCGGTTGGGGGGTCGCGGCATTAAAAAGGTTGAGAACCACTGCCCTAGGGCCTTAGGCCATCTCAGACAAACGGTTGTCCAATCTCTTCTTTAAAAACCTCCAGTGATGGAGCACCCACAACTTCTAGAGGCAGGTTGTTCCACTGGATAATTGTCCTCAAAGGAAGGGAGGGAGGAAGGAAGGAAGGAAGGGCAAAGCTGCACGCCTTCCGTCGGGAAGGGGCTTCCCGTGGAAGCAAACGCTGCAAACAAACGACCGACCGGAGGAAGGGAAACACGCGCCCCGACCTGCTCCGCTCTCCCTCCCAGCGGCCGCTTTCCGAGCAGAGTCGCGGGCGGGCGCGGCTTCTCCGCAAAAAAACGGCGCCTGCGTCTTTAAGACGAGCCTCTTCCTTTCAACCAATCAGCAAGCCCCGCGCCGGAGGCTACATATACCGGAAAGCAAAGCCGCTGGCCGCGGGTGCTTTCGGGGCTGGTAGTCTTCGGGAAGGCCTTACCCGATAGGGCATGGAGTGCGGGCGGGAGGGGCGCGGACTTCGACGCCCAGAAGGCCACGCGGCCGCCCGTGCCTCAGCTGGAGGCTAGCGGAGCCGCTTGCCATGGCTTGGAGGGGCTGTTGGAGGCTGGGGCTCCGGCTGCGGGGCGCTGCGCCCGGGCCAGGCTGGGGGCGCAGGGGGGTCGCCTCCTGCATCGACCGTAAGGCTCCCGGGGGGAAAGATGGGGTGGAGGGGGTGGGCAGGGCAGAAAGGAGCCCCCTCTCGACCTTCCTTGCCTTTGAAAGAACCGTGCCAACTTTGGCTTGCCTGGTGCTGCGGACGGAAATCCAACAGGTCGGGCTTGCCACTGGCTGGGAGCGCCCCGCTGCAGCCTTTTCCCGAACCCTGAGCCCCTGCGTCCCCCCTCCCCCCGGTTGAGTTGGACTACAGTCCCCATCATCCGTAGACTGCCCTGGTGGCGTTGGTAGCCCCACCGTTGGAGGGCGTCAGGTTGGGGAAGGGTGGTTGGTTGGGCTGTGGGAGGGAGGCTCCGAAGCTTGGCAGCTGTTAGCCCAGGGATGGGGGGGGGGTGCAACCTTGGTGGGAAAGAGCCCTGTGGCTCTTTCAGGCGCTTCTGCCTGCTGGAAACCTTTGGGGAAAGGTAGCCAGGAGGGGGTGGTCAAGCCATTCTTGGGACGGATAAGGCTTCACCTGTGGAATTTCGGCTCAAAGTGGGAATGTTAACTCTGATGTCCTTCTTCTTCCAGGCAGTGTTTCTCAACCTTGACCATTTTAAGGCATGTGGACTTCAACTCCCAGAATTCCACAGCCAGCATTGCTGGCTGTGGAATTCTGGGAGTTGAAGTCCACATGCCTTAAAATGGTCAAGGTTGAGAAACACTGCAGAGGGACCTTCAGATCTGGTCCCCAAGGCAAGGTTTTATTGTAAAGGATAGAGAGCTGGATTTGGGGAAGGTTGGGGTGAAATGTTAATGCACAAAAGATTACTTTTTTAAAAAGGGAGAAGTGTGAGAAAAAAGCTCAAAATAACTCCCCTTTGGGAAAGGGAGGGAGGGAGGGAGGGAAGGAAGGAAGGAAGGAAGGAAGGAAGGAAGGAAGGAAGGAAGGAAGGAAGGAAGGAAGGAAGGAAGGAAGGAAGGAAAAAAAGGAGGGAGGGAGGAAGGGAAGAAAGGGAGGGAGGGATGGGAGTGAAGAAACAAAAAGGAGTTTGGGGTTATCTATGGAGATTCCCAATCATCCAAGTCATGGTTGTCCCCAAAGAGCTTTTTTCCCAAAAGGCAACTGGACTTTCTTGGTGTTTTCTTTGAAAATGTTTTGCTTCTCAGCCAAGAGGTTTCCTCAATTCTCAGAGTTGGGGTTTCTCTTCTCCCCCATCCCCTATTTTCCTTCCTGCTTTCCGCTTTTATGAACTGATTCTCTCCGGGCCTCCCCAGCTGCTATGGGTCTGACGGAAGAACAGCAAGAGTTTCAAAAAGTGGCTTTTGACTTTGCTGCCAAGGAGATGGCCCCACACATGGCTGAGTGGGACGAACAGGTGAGATTTCAGACTCCTTAGAAAAAGCTGAGGATTGCACAATTTGAGTCCCTGCCACCTCTGCCAAGATTGACGGTTAACCAACCAGAAATTCTTTTCTTGAGCTAGTTTGTTAAAAAAAGGAACACTTTGCTTTGGGTGAAAAGAGTTCTCAGCTAAATCACGGGTTAGCAGCAGTGAGAACTGAAAAATAGATCATAAATAAATATTGGAGAATTACTGCTTGTCTTGAACAGCCTCTTCTGGGTCTGCTGATACTACCCATGGCTTGCCTGGAATAAGTCATGGAAAAATGTCCTACAGGTTGTAAGGACACAAACAACTGTGTTACTTTCTTGGTAAAAAAGATGCATGCTGATTTTTGGTGCCTTGGGGGATGTTTTTGATGGGGATTTCTTAATGGTCTCCTTTCCAAGCATAAACCAGGTCCATCAATGCTAAAAAAAATTCAAGATCAGTCGAGGTCAACCAGATTGCAATAGGTGTTGCAAATCTAGTTAAACAAGGCTGATGTAAGTTCAGTCAATACATTTTCTTACTAGGTGGAAGGCAAATTCCTTTAGGCTAATACAATGTTTCTCAACCTTGGCCACTTTAAGATGGGTGGACTTCAACTCCCAGAATTCCCCCGCTGGCTGGGGAATTCTGGGAGTTGAAGTGTATCCTGCTTAAAGTGGCCCAAAAAACTGGGCTAATGCAGCACTAAGAATCTGAAAAAAAGTGGAAAGGGAGAAAATGTTTTATGCTTTAAATATTGCTCTTTTTTTACATCTCTGCAATCCCAGAAATCCTTCTGTTTTTATAGAGGCTTTCCTTCCATGGGATGAAAGTGGCTGGGAAACTGTTCCAATTCACAATTTCAATTCAAATATTTATTCCGTGATGCTTTGGGGAAGCACACATCAGGTTGCAAAAGCCCTGGAAACGAGCTGAGAAAGTTCTTTCAGTGGACACGACCCCATTCCCCTCTCGTCTTTGGCCTTGACAGGAAATATTCCCGGTGGAAACACTCCGGAAAGCGGCTCAGCTGGGCTTTGGGGGCATCTACGTGAAGCCAGATGTGGGGGGGTCTGGACTCTCTCGGCTTGACACCTCCATCATCTTTGAGGCTCTGTCGACCGGCTGCGTCAGCACCACGGCTTACCTCAGCATTCACAAGTGAGTTTGTGCTGTGGCTTCAGTCTCCACACTGGGGCCTTCTGGGTGGGTCCAGTAGCCTGGAGGTTTGTCCAGCTGAAGGTTGAGGGCGGGGGTATCTACATTTATAATCTGTTTTTATTTTATTTATGTATTAGATTTTTTAGACTGCCTTTATGACTTTATAAGTTATTCAAGGTAGTGAATTTATCTAATACTCCTTTCTTTTCCTATTTCCCTCACTACAACTACCCTGGACTGAGATAAAGGGACTGGCCCAAAGTCACCCAGTCTTCTTTGATGCCTAAGGCAGCACTAGAACTCACAGGCTCCTGGTGATTGGCCCAATGTCACCCAGTCGGCTTTCATGCCTAAGGCAGCACTAGAACTCACAGTCTCCTGGTGATAGACCCAAAGTCACCCAGCCGGCTTTCATGCCTAAGGCAACACTAGAATTCACAGGCTCCTGGTGATAGACCCAAAGTCACCCAGTCGGCTTTCATGCCTAAGGCAGCACTAGAACTCACAGGCTCCTGGTGATTGGCCCAATGTCACCCAGTCAGCTTTCATGCCTAAGGCAGCACTAGAACTCACAGTCTCCTGGTGATAGACCCAAAGTCACCCAGCCGGCTTTCATGCCTAAGGCAGCACTAGAACTCACAGTCTCCTGGTGATAGACCCAAAGTCACCCAGCCGGCTTTCATGCCTAAGGCAACACTAGAATTCACAGGCTCCTGGTGATAGACCCAAAGTCACCCAGCCGGCTTTCATGCCTAAGGCAACACTAGAACTCACAGTCTCCTGGTGACTGTCCCAAAGTCACCCAGCCGGCTTTCATGCCTAAGGCAGGACTAGAACTCACAGTCTCCTGGTGACTGTCCCAAAGTCACCCAGTCAGCTTTCATGCCTAAGGCAGCACTAGAACTCACAGTCTCCTGGTGACTGTCCCAAAGTCACCCAGTCGGCTTTCATGCCTAAGGCAGCACTAGAACTCACAGGCTCCTGGCTTGGTTTCTCTCCCTCTGCCGCAGCATGTGTGCTTGGATGATCGACACCTTTGGGAACGAGGAACAGCGGCTGAAATTCTGCCCTTCGCTTTGCAGCATGGAAAAATTAGCCTCCTATTGCTTGACAGAGCCGGGTGAGATAACGTTGTCCTTTCCTGGCTCTTGGAAAATCCGTGTGGCCAGTGTTGGCAATGCTCTGGAGGTACACCAGGATTTTTAGGGCTCATTCATAAAGATCTGGGTTCGACTCTAAGGATTATCCCTCTGCTTTTAGATGGAGGGTGATGGTGGTGGAATCTCTTTTGGGGAGGGAGAACTTTGAATTGATGAGAGAGAAAAGGGAATCGGAGCAGGACTTGCCTGATGCCCATATTCTGAATTATCACTTCCTCACTAGGAAGCGGAAGCGATGCGGCTTCTTTGCTAACTTCGGCCAAGAAACGCGGCGACGTGTATATTCTCAACGGCTCCAAGGTACCCCTTTCACTCTCTTGACATGACAGCTGCCAAAGAGCAAATCTGATGGATTCTGGAAGTCTCTTTTCCAGCTAACCCATCTATTAAAAGGCAGCAACTTTTGTGAACTGCAGCTTATGCTTCTTAATAATACAGGTAGTCCTTGACTTGTTTAGTGGCCATTTGAAGTTCAAAAAGAGTGACCCATGACCCTTTTTCATAATTATGACTATTGTGAAATGGTCACCGGATCTACATTCAGACGCTTGCCAGGTGACTCAAATTTACGGCTGTTGCAGCGTTCCCCGGGTCATAAAGTCATGGGGGGGGGGAAGCCAGGTTGGCTTAACAACGGTGTTGCTAATGTAACGTAGCCACTGTGGCGAGAAAGGTTGTAAAATGGGGCAAATTTCCCTTAACAGCTGTCTCGCTTAGCAACGTAAATGTTGGGCTTAATTGTGGTCATAAGTTGAGGACTTCCTGTATAATCAATAAAATTAACATTAAGAGCAGAATAGAATAAAATGGAATAGAATAGAATAGAATAGAATAGAATAGAATAGAATAGAATAGAATAGAATAGAATAGAATAGAATATATGGGGATGACGATGGGAATAGAATAGAGGAGAGTAGAATAGAATAGAATAAAATAGAATAGAATAGAATAGAATAGAATAGAATAGAATAGAATAGAATAGAATAGAATAGAATAGAATATATGGGGATGATGATGGGAATAGAATAGAGTAGAATAGAATAGAATAGAATAGAATCTATGGGGATGACGATGGAAATAGAGTAGAGTAGAATAGAATAGAATAGAATAGAATAGAATAGAATAGAATAGAATAGAATAGAATAGAATAGAATAGAATAGAATAGAGGTTGGAGGTCTTCTACTCCAGCCCCCTGTTCAAGCAGGAGAACCTATACCGTCTCAGACAGGTGAATGTCTAGTCTCTTCCTAAAAATCTCCAGTGATGGAGCGCCCACGATTTCTGGAGGCAAATTCTGTTCCACTGGTTGATTGTCTTCACTGTCCTGAATGTTTGGGTTAGCTGGAAAAAGATACTACCGGATCCTTTCTGAGGTTTCTCCACCAGAGAAACCCACACAGTAACGCACCTCTTACAACTTCTGCTTGTCTTCTCCCAGGCTTTCATTAGCGGTGGTGGCGATGCTGACCTCTACGTGGTGATGTGCCGCACGGGAGGGGCAGGTCCCAAGGGCATCTCTTGCCTGGTGCTGGAGAAAGGCGCTCCCGGCTTGACTTTTGGCAAAAAGGAGAAGAAAGTAAGAGCCGCTGGGCTCTCGCATCTCCTGGCTTGGGTGGGGCCACCTGGAGCATCAATCAAAAGGGTTTTTGTTTTCCTGCAGGTGGGTTGGAATTCACAACCGACGCGGGCGGTCATCTTTGAAGACTGCGCTGTCCCAGTGTCCAGCCGGCTCGGAGAGGAAGGCCAGGGGTTCAACATTGCCATGCAGGGCCTCAACGGAGGGAGAATTAATATCGGTAAGAAAGATACGATGGGGTATCAACCAGAGTCGGATGGAATCTGTGGCTCAGAGTGTCACAGGTTCCGACTAATGAAGCACTTCAAAGAACTTTCAGGCATGTTTCCTAAAGTCTTTATTGCAGAGCTACAATTTTGCCGGTCACCATGATGGACGGGTTGATGCCAGAATCTGATTTCCTTTCGCTGGCATCAAGCTTTTCTTGCTAAACCCCTCCCTTCTCATGCAGTCACAGGTCACATTATCCAATTAGTGTGTGTGTGTCAAAAGTTTACTTCCTCTTTCTTTCCCGGGCTTTCCCCCCCCCACTCTAAGCTAAGTATTAACCCAATAAATACCAGACAGTTTTGCATATTGTCAAAGCAAGAATATACAGTATTTGCAGCATTGACACAGAGGCTGCGTTTGGTTTCTTCGCCAGCGTCCTGTTCCTTGGGAGCTGCCCACGCTTCGGTTCTCCTGTCTCGAGAGCATCTTAACGTCCGCAAACAGTTTGGGGAGCTCTTGGCCACCAATCAGGTGCGTTGCTGTGGGATCCCAGGGGGACTCTGGGAGTTGAAGTCCACAAGTTGTAAAGTGGGAGACGTCTGATTTATAGCATCCAGCATCAGCTGCATTTTCAGCAAAGCTTCTGAAAATCCTAAGATATCTGGAGCACTCCACCTGGAAACGCACCCATCTCTCCAGCAAAGAAGATCAAAGTAATCCCCGAGTTTTACTTGTGCAAAATGGGTGCTTTTTACTTAGTTATTCCAACCATGACAGCCACGCTGTGGTAGTAGCCCTTAGCCGTTTCCCAACAATTTATTTTCCCCGTCAAGCCTAAAAGATCAGGGAAACTGGGCCTAGGATGTGGTTTGTGCTGGCCATCAGCTGGAATACACCGTTCCTGGCTTAGGGGAACGGATGAGCCCAGACAGCTCAACAAACTATCATTTAACCATGGTTTAATGGGATGAGTGAGGGATGTACCTGCTTCCTGTGTCTCCTTGTCAAGTATCTCCAGTTCCAGCTGGCTCAGATGGCAACCCGGTTAGTGGCTGCCCGTCTGATGGTGCGCAACGCCGCCCGAGCTCTGCAGGAACAGCGGCACGATGCGGTAGCTTTGTGTTCCATGGCCAAGCTCTTTGCCACCGATGAGTGCTTTGCAGTAAGTAAAATCCCTTTGTGTATGTGTGTGTGTGTGTAATCTCCCTCTCTGTCCCTGAAATAAAACCTACATGTTGGACTGCAAGGTTTTCCATCAAGGATGATCACCTGAGGTTCTCCTGTCCGAAAGAGCCCAGGGTGTCCATTGAAAAAGAAATGCAATGTGTCCCCTAAAAGTCACTGGCATTTGTTATTAATTTTATTAATATTTAATTGTTATTAATCGTGAGTAGTTAATTAATGGAATAGCTTCTTCTTCTGCTGCTTGTGCCATATCCATTATCGGATGTTGGTGATCCTGTTTTTATCAGCAGCCGCACGAAAAAGTCCTGCTGAGTTTTGTCCAAACCAGTCCCTTAGATTTTGAAGCCATGATGTTCTTCTTCTGCCCGGACCTCGTTTGCCTTCAATCTTTCTCTAGAGGATTAAATGGAGTATGCCGTATTTTTCTGGGTGTTGCATCACATGTCCAAAATATTCTAACTTTTGTTTTTTAATTGTTTTTATGATTTCCCTTGGCTTTCCCAGGCGGCTTATCACCTCCTCATTTCTGATCTTGTCAACCCAGCTTATATGTAACAGCCTTAATGGAATAGCTTGCCCCTTGGAATTGTGGATACTCCATCACTATAGGTTTTCAAAAATAGAGGGACAACTGTTTGACCAACCGTATGATTCTGTGTCAAGGGCACAGCTGGCTGAGGAATTCTGGGAGCTGAAGTCCACAAGTCTTAAAGTTGTCAAGGTGGCAGACCCATTCTATATTATCTACAAATTGCTCCATTTAGCCACTAGAGAGCAGCCTTGCTCTCTAGTGGCTAAATTCATTAAGAAATGCACACTCCAGGGTTTAAATGCTGCGGCAGCCTGGACATTGTAAACTACAACTCTGCAGAGTTCCTGAAAATTGTCCATCCAGAATAGGATTCGGGAAGATCTGGACAGCCATCCGATCCCCATTTCTGAAAGAAAAAAAAATCTGAAAAAAGATTCCCTTGTTATACATATATACAACATCGAACTGTTGGGCTGCACGCATTGAAAAGTTTCAGGGGTTACCACTAGGCTTTGGCTTGTGACGATCTGTTTAGCCACCATTGGAAATTGCAACACTACTGAAAAAGGTGGTTCGCGACCAGTTCTTACACTTACGACAATTGCGGCATCTTCACCAAATGTTGGTGCCTTGGCACTCATGTTTGCAGCATCCCGGAATCCTGTGGTCCCCATTTGCCATCTTCACTGTTGTCTCTGACTTGCAAAGTTACTAGGGAAAGCTGGATTCACTTAAGGACTTCGTGATTCACTTAACAACCGCAGTGGTTGACTTAACTGTGGCCAAAAAAAGATCCTACAATTGGGTGCTGCACACTTCACCGGCCCCTTGCATAGCAATGAGAATTCTAGTCCCCGGTGTGGTTGTTAAGCTGAGGACCACCTGTACATTCTCACAGCTTCCTTGTCAGTTCTGACCGTCTCCGCGTGCTTTCCCCCCTTAAGTTTCTAGACCCTGGTGTGCCTCTTCTTGGGAAAGCCATGATTTTCTGGCGCTTGAGTTTTCTCTGGGTTTCCTCCTCTCCCTTGTAGATCTGCAATCAAGCTCTGCAGATGCACGGCGGATACGGCTACTTGAAGGATTACGCTGTGCAACAGTTTATGCGAGACATCAGGGTCCACCAGATTTTGGAAGGTAGGTTGTGGGGCGTTTCCTGGGAGTTTGGCCCCGGCTACTGACACACGGAGTTGCTGTGAGTTGGATTGACACAAACACAGCCACTCTTGCACACTGACTGGATCTCCCTGATGTACGCCGAGTCCAGTTAAATGCAACCAACCTGAGTCATATATTGGACTGTGTGGCTGATCTCCATTCCCAATCAAGTCCTTGGCACGTCAGTTGTTTTGTGTGACTTGAAAAAACATGCTTTAAAACTGCTGCTGCTAGTTACACACACAAACACAGGAGTGTACAACAGGGGTCTTCAAACCTGGCCCTTTTATGACTTGTGGACTTCAACTCTCAGAATTCCTCAGCCAGCTTGTCTGGCTGAGGAATTCTGGGAGTTGAAATCCATAAGTCATAAAAGGGCCAGGTTTGAAGACCCCTGCTGTACAGAGTAGCAAAAGCCAGGCCGACAGACGAGTCACACAGAACAAAAGAATAAAAATAGTAAATTCCTAAGTATAATAGATTTTGAAATGCAATAACATTTTTTCTGATGTTTGCCAATTCTCACTTAACAATCTCACCTTATGTGAGAGTTTGTGAACATCAGAGAAAATATTATTGCATTCAGGAATTTACTGTACTTAAAAATTTGCTATTTTTGTTTTGTGCAACTGTACTTAGGAATTTCGTTTCAGTCAAGCAAGGAACAGCTTAGAAGAAAATGTGAACATTTAATATAATTTATATACTATATTAGATTACCAGGTAATCCTTTTAGCAACTGGTCAAAGTTACAATGGAGCCCCCGATCACCCCCTCCCCCGGGAAAGAGATTTATGAATATGTTTGGAAGTTCCAACATTGTTCCCTTCTCCTCTGTGGACCACAATTTGGGTGCTTGGCAACTGCCACTCATTGACAGCTATTTGTAGCATCTCATCCTCCCATGAACCTGACTTGTGACATTTTTGCTACAACAATGGGTTGGTTTCACCATCACTGCAAAAAGGGATTGTAAAAGCAGGTCCGGTCACATGGTGACCCGCTTTACAACCTATGGCCATATTTTTCAGTCTGAAATATGGTCGTAAGGCGAGGACTGCCTGTCATGACCCTCTTCTACCAGTCTACTGTTGAAAGCGTTCTCACATACTGTATTGTGGTTTGGTATGCTGGCTTGACAGCCGCGGACAGGAAGGTATTACAGAGGGCACAAAACATCGTGGGCTGTTTCCTGACACCACTGGATGACATCGCCAGGGCCCGTTGCCTTGGTAGAGTGAGGAAAATTCTCAGGGATGACTCTCACATCCTGTACAGTACCTCTACTCTCCTACCATTGGGTAGGAGATACAGAAACATAGCCAGCCGTTACCAACAGGCTGAAGAACAGCTATTATCCATGGGTTGTCAGGCTCTTGAATGGGACATAATGTTATGCATGACAGACCCGTGAGGCCGGCGTGTTGTGCAATTAGCTCACAGGGTGTAGTAAGTTAGGGGTTTGTAGTCACTGTGAGTTGTGGGAAGGGGGCACGGAGGGAGGCTCAGCCAATCTCACTGTATACATGTTATACTTTGATAAGTATACATGTTATACTTTGATAATGAATGAATTCATTCATTCAAGAGCCAGCAAACAGGCCAGCTCAGTTTCATAGGATGCTAAGTTGGGATTCCTTGCCTTTGGGTATCTCTTCTGCACCCACGCCATTCTGCAGTTTGCTAACCAACACATCTCCGTTTTCATCTCTGTGGTCTGTAGGAACCAATGAAATCATGAAGATGATCATAGCCAGGACTCTGTTACAGACGTGAGCATCCCGAGCTGGTCATCGGCCTCAGCATGATAGCGGCTGCTTTGGGGACACTCGGCTGGGAAGAGGAGAAGGCGATGCATTTTTCTCAGCTGTCTCCCTGGCCTAAACCCCAGATTTTGTGACGGGCACAGCCTGGCAGAGCCGGGAAAGCATGACCAGGGGCAGGATGGGTCTCAATAGAGCCTTTTGTCCACAAAGTGCCAGTGCTGACCATCTGCTTCTCAGCGGCCAGTTGAAATTCTCCACGTGGGAGTTCTGCATCAGCCTTCATCCTGCATCTCCTGGGAAGAATTGGATCCCTTCTGGATTTAGCTTAAGCTGCGGAATCTGCTTATTTTCTTCTTAAAAACATATTTCTCTGCAGAAAAGGGAGTTGTTTCCCAAAGGAGATAAAAAAAAATCACGTTTTTTTTTCAGTCTTTAACACGGAGAGATAATCTTGCCATGCTCTTGGTGACTCGATGGTAGGAACCTGATTTTTCTACTTTTTGCCTACTTAGTTGGCCACAGAAAAGCCAACCATGATGTGCTTCCCTAAAAGCCCCCAGCCCAAACAAACTTGTTTGTTTATTCGCATCAGAAGCATCACAAGGAAAATAAGGCGCACTATACCACCTGCAATTTAAAATGTAAAATTATAAGATTTTTTTTTCTTTTAACTCTGTACAAGTTAAACGAATCTTGCCCAGAATGAAGTCAAAAAAACCCCACTGATTATTTCCTTCCAAATGTTGGAATCAATAAACGTCTCGTGATTTCTGTCTTTCGCATCTGCTCCGTTTTTGGCTTGTTTGGGGAGAAGATTTATCCCATCCCACCTTCTTGATGCTCCTGAAAGAAAGCTGGCTTCTGAATCCCATCGATGAATTCCTTTTGACTCTTTTGACCTCACCACCGGTGGACACTCTGAGCAGGAGGGGGAATGGATGACTTTAGGTTGCGGCTTTGCACGCACCTGAGTCTGCCAGGATGGAAGGGATGTCCCCAGGATGGCTCCCCAATTAAAAAACGAAAAACAAAAACCGAGCCGCAGGGGAAAGTTCCATCTTTGACCCAGATGAGTCAGTGGGCTTCCAGGGTCAATATAGCCACCTTTCTGGGGGGGGGGGTGATTCCATAGATGGGTGCACCCCAAACAGAGAGAGGGAGGGAGAGAGAGAGGGAGGGAGGGAGGGAGAGAGAGACAGAGAGAGAGAAGGAGGGAGGGAGAGAAGGAGGGAGGGAGAGAGAGAGGAGAGAGGGAGATAGAGTGTGTGAGAGAAAGGGAGAGAGGAGGAGAGGGAGGGAGGGAGAGACAGAAGGAGAGGGAGGGAGAGAGGAGGGAGGGTGTGTGAGAGGGAGAGAGAGAGGGAGGGAGAGAGAAGGAGAGAGGGAGAGAAGGAGGGAGGGAGAGAGGAGAGGGAGAGAGTGTGAGAGAAAGAGAGAGGAGGAGAGGGAGGGAGGGAGAGACAGAAGGAGAGGGAGGGAGGGAGAGAGGAGGGAAGGAGAGTGTGAGAGAGGGAGAGAGAGAAGGAGGGAGGGAGGGAGAGAGAGAAGGAGGGAGGGAGAGGGAGGGAGGGAGAGGGAGGGAGGGGGAGAGAGAGAAGGAGAGAGGGAGAGAGTGTGTGTGAGAGAGAAAGAGAGAGAAGGAGAGAGAGGAGAATGCTCCCTGGGGAAAATAAATCAATGGAGGTAGTCCTCGACTTATAACAATTCCCCAAATTTCTGTTGTTGCTGAGTGAGACCTTTGTTAAGTGGGCTTTGCCCCATTTTACAACCTTTTTTGCCACTGTTGTTAAGTGAATCACTACAGTTAAGTTAGTAACATGGTTGTTAAGTGAATCTGGCTTCCCCTTGACTTTGCTTGTCAGGAGGACTCAAAGGGGGAATCACGTGACCCAGGGCACTGCAACTGTCATAAATACGAGTCAGTTGCCAAGCCTCCGGATTTTGATCACATGACCCTGGGGAGGCTGCAAATGTGTGAAAAAGGGTCTTAAAGCACTTTTTTTTCAGCGGCGTCGTTACTTTAAGCGGTCCCTAAGTAAGCTGTTGTAAGTTGACTGCCTGGACTGTACAAAAATCTTTTTTTGTGTGTATACCGTAGGTATACCGAATGCGTAGTATGTATGTATAATTGGGTTTTTCCGTATGAATAATTGCTTTTTTAAAGGAATATAAACACTGTCACAAACGAAAATCAATACGAAGTAAAAAGAGCAGGCAAGGAAAGCAAAGAAAAGGGCAAGAAGGAAGTAAATGACAAGGGAAAGAAGATGATTTATGCGCCTGATGACTGGATCGGAAGGATTAAGAGATCTGATGATACGATTAGGGAGATGCGGTGCAATCGGCATGACGGTTAGAACCGTAACCGCCGTCATGAAAATGTGGAGCCAATTCTTGGTATTTCCCCCCCCCTCCTTTTCCATGCCTTTCACGTCTTCGGGATCAGCCGCAGAACCATCTGCGGCTCCAACACGTGTCTGGGCAGGACACGCTTCTCCGGGCCCGCGTTGGCTGCGTTCACACGTTAGCCTTCCTATGGTTTCAACTCTCTTAGTTTTTCTTGGGGGGTGAAATCATTGCGTGTGAATGCAGGCGACGGGCTTACGAGTCGGGGTCAAGGGAGGGCTGCGCAAACCCGGGAAATGTTTTTTCAGATTCCAAGCCAAACCGACCCAGCTTTGAAGGAAGGGCAGCCTCCAACCCGCAGGGACGCCCCTTCGGGGACTTTCAGCGCCACGCAAGAGAGCTCCTGAGCATGTAAGGAGCGCTCCGCCGGGCCACAGGTGAGCCGGCGGGGCGGGGCGCCGGAGCGACGGCCGCGACGGCCAATGGGCGCGAGGGGCCGGGTGCCGCCCCGCGCGGCGGAGCGCCCGCCTCCCCCGCCGTTGACCAATGGCAGCGCGGCGCCGCGGCCGCCCTCCTCCAATGGGAGGCGCCTCCGCCCGTAACCGGGCGCCCGTGCGTGGGAGCCGGAGCGGCGGCCGGGCTGGACGGGCCGGGTCTATCCGGGCGCCCTCGGCCATGTGGAGCTGCGCGGGGCGCCGCCGTCGCCGGCTGCTGGCGGGCCTTCTGGTGCTGCTGCTGGCCGCCGTCGCCGTCCGCAGGTGAGGCAAGAGGGGGCGGGGCCGGGACGCCCCGCCCCCAGGCCGCGCTCCGGCCCCGCCCCCTCGGGGGACCCCTCTCCTCCTCCGGCCGCTGCCAAGCCCATCATCCCAAGGGTTCCCCTACCCATCATCCGCGCACCGGGGCTCCTTCCCTCCCTCTCTCCTCCTTCCCGGCAGCTGCTTTTCCCCTCCTCCCTCTTCTCCTGTGTCCCCTCCCCGCCACGGATGCAGCCCCCATCATCCCCAGCCGCCCCTTGGCCGACCTGCCAACCGCGAAACCCATCATCCACAGCCGGCGGGGCGGGGCAAGAAGATAGGCGGGGGGAGGGGAAGAAAGAACAATCCCCTGCCTCCCCCCATCCCACTCCCACCCCATCCCCTTAGGAGAGCCTCCCCCAGCCCCCTCCCCAGTTGCAAAGGGGACCTTCCATCTCCAACAGCATCTGCTCGGACTTTGCAGGAACATAAACTTACACCCTTACACACACACACACACACACACACACAGGCGCACAGCTATGCTTTATTAAAGCAGACTTCTCCCCACCTTCCAAAAAATGTTGTTTTTCTTCTCTGCAAGCAGCTTTCAAGCTTCCCTTTGCACCCCATCCCACCCACAGTGAGGTGGGCACATCTGCCTGTTGCAAACTTGGCATGGACTTTGGGACGATGCCAGCAGGGTCCAGGTTGAGATACCAGGAGAGGATGTCGGAAAGAGAGTGCACGCTCCGATCCATCCTGGGTCATCTGGCTATTTTGGGTAGACACCCCCCCCTCTTTCCTTGCACCTGCCGTTTTACAGAAAGACCCACAGATCTGCTGGGTAAGCCTGCAGGCCGCCTTGGCCAATGAGGACTTAGTGCCTTAATTGCAGCCCATGTGCGATTTGTTTTCTGTTGACCTTCAGTTGCAAGGGAGATGCGTTTATCAGCACAAATAAGGGATGGTTGCATCGCAGGAGAAATTGGACAAGTTAGTGCACCGCATGCCTCTTTCAGAGGTCTTATTATTAATAGCAATAATAGATTTTCATCCTGTCTTTATTCATTGATTAGATCTTAATCCTTCCTGTATTACTTTATAGGTAACTCAAAGCTGCAAAAGTTCCTCATACTCCTCCTTCCTCTTATTTTTCCCACAAAACAACCCTGTGAGGAAGGTTAGGCTGAGAGAGAGTGATTGGTCCAAAGTCACCCAGCTGGCATTCATATCTATGGCGGAACTAGCATTCACCACCTCCTGGTGATTGGCCCAAAGTCACCCAGCCTACTTTCATGCCTAAGACAGCACTTGAACTCATAACCTCCTGGTTTCTAAACTATAGCATCTTCACCGAACTGGCTTTCATGCAGAAAACCTAACACTAATACACTTGCCTCCTGTTTTCCCCACAACAACAGCCATGTGAGGTAGGCTGAGATGAGAAAGAATGACTGGCTAAAGTTGGTATGTGCATTTCCCCTGCTTCTTCGTGTCTATTGGATGGGCAGCGCTGCATGCTTCCTCTCCTGCTTACTTAGATAAATCTGGTGTTTGTTTCTAAATCAGTTCATGCAATTTGCTGAGAATGAAAACAAAATTCTCATATTGCTTGCAAACGAAAGAAAGCCACAGCCTTCTGGGAATTAACGCCATGGTAGTTTTCTGCTGGTAAAAGAAAGACGCTGGTGAATCTGAACGCGTGTTCTTCTCTGGTGTTTGTACTGTAGCAACATTCATACCAGTCTCATCTTACTAATAGTACACAAATACACAAGGCGCGCCAGGTAATTTTACACCATCCTGTTGATTTCAGATGACAGTCCTGCTACAACATATAATATTGCCAGATTCTCTGCAGCAGCACTCTTAAATTCATCAGAGGATGGCTTCTGGCTTAGGCTTGGGGGCCCAACAGTATACACTAGATTTCAGCGTGCATCTGGTTTGCTGTATTAGGGCACTCTGAAACTTAATACCAATAGTTTTCCGCTTGCTAACTTTTTATGCTCTTTTCTCAGTTGTTAAAGCATGTATTCAATTTGTGCATCTTTTATACCTTATAGCTTTTTATAACTCATTTAAATTCACCGTTTTTATATCCTTTATGCGGGCTTCCTTTTAAGGCTGTATCCTATTCCCTTACGACAGTCTCTATGGCTATAATAAAAATTGATTTGCTTTGATAAAGGGAAAAGTGATCCAGTCCATTCCTTTGCTTGCAAGTTGTTAAATAAAAGACCATTTTTGAAGATTGCCACTCTGAGGATTTCTTTCAAGCTCTATAAGGTCTAATACAATTTTTTTGTCGAGCTGAACAGAGATGTGTATATTTTAAATTGTGTTTTAATCACTTCCTTCTCCGTGGTCAAATAGGGAGAGAGAAACAGGGCATCCATCATGAAGTGCCAATCAAAGGCTGCCTTCCTGGTAGAGTAATTCTTAATTGGTTGTCATAATCAGTTTCATACCTAGTTAACGTTTCTTTCATGTTGAGCCTTCCATGTTGGACTATTTGTGTTTCCTGTGGGTTTTCTAAAAAAATGTACTAGAAACACAAAAAATAGTCTGGTGTATTGTGACCATAAACAAAAAAATTATTAGTATGAAAATAATTTCATCTCTCAGTTCATGACAGACACATGCAAAATATTCCCATCAAATGTCCAGTAGTTGATCAGACCCTTAGTGGGGGGTAAATGCATCCGTTTAGGTGAATATAAAAGCTATAAAGCTGTATATTCTTCATAACTTTATTATTACAAAGAATAGATAACTACAAAGAATAGATGGATTTTAAACTATAGAAAACCAACCTTCATTCTCTTAATAATTTGGGATCACAACTACACTCATCCCTTGCTGTTAACCTGCAGGCTAGGATTGATGGGAATTGGAGTCTTAACAGATTGGCCATCTGCTACCCTGTTATGACCCAGATTGGTACATCCTGATGAATCGGATTTTGCTCCTAGTTCCTTTCTCTTCTAGCGATATGTGCACTAGACAATTTAAGTCCTGCACCTATAAGAAAGCCCTTTTTTAAATTCTTTCTACTCTTCTGAGGTTGCCTTCCAACCTACTTGTGTTTCTGCTTGCTGGTGTACCCTCTTCCTAGGATGAATGCCCTTCCAAAGTCATGGCCCTATTTAGCTGCCTCCCTCTGTTAAAGCTGGATAACAAGTAAAGCTTGAGGTCAATGGGGCAAGTGGTTTGAGAAGCCCTCTTATTGGAATGTATTTTGAGTTAATCTCTCCTAGGATTGAATTAAACATTAAGGTCATGTTAGGCCCTTGGCAGGAGTGACTTCTGCAAAACAGGAGATTGCATGTAGTCCTCAATTTACGGCCACAATGGAGCCCAAAAATTCTCTTGCTAAGTGAGACGTTTGTTAAGTGACTTTGGCCTCATTTTGTTGCCTCGGCTCAGCTGTTCAGGGAATCACCGCAGTTGTTCAGTTAGTGACACGGTTTTTAAGTGAATCTGGTCTTCCCCCATTAACTTTGCTTGACAAAGGTTGCAAAAGGGGACCATCACATGACCCCAGGACACTGCGACCGTCATAAATATGAGTCAGTTGCCAAGGGACTCCATTTTGACTGCATGACCCTAGGGATGCTGCAACGGTCATAAGTCTGAAAAACGGTCATAAGTCATTTTTTTCCAGTGCCGTTGTAACTTTGAACGGACACTAAGTGAACCGTCGTAAGCCGAGGACTGTCTGTACAGTGCTTAGGATTGGATTTGGAAGAGGCGCTTTCAGAAGTGCTTTTGGGCAGATTTAGCATTAATCTGATACTGGTTAAAGCAGACAAATATTTTTCCCAGAATGGAAATTCAGAGAGATTTACACACATATGTTGTTCTATTTGATTTGGCTACTGTTTTATGTACACACCCGGGCAATATTCATTAATGTGTAAAAAAGAAAAAAAAACACCCAAAACTAAACCCTGATGAACACTGTCGATTTATAGTATATTTTTTAAAGATGTGATGTATGGTTTTTTTCTTTTTCTTTCCTAGCTTGCTTAGAGAGCTGGGTTACTTCTAAGAAAGATGTTCTCATTAGATTAAGCAGAGCAAATGATGCAAATTAAATTTGGAGGAAGATCAAAGATGACTGTGGGGGCAAAAAAAAAAAAAAGCGATGTCTACAAATTGACATTTTTGGGCAGCCGGTGGGGGCGTGGGCGTGGGTGTGGGTGTGTTGCCTTTCATTTGGAAAAGCTGAAATTGGGAACACTGACACTCGTAGGGGAAGCCCTTGTGTCTGTGTGTCTGTGTCTGCCATGCTGAATCAGTTAGTCCCTAGGGGAGAATTTTCCTGGCCGTTCTTCAAATAAAGAAAGGATGGCAGAGAGCAAGGCCATGTCAAGCTGGCTATGATTTAAAAGACTTTAAATAAGCAGGCAAATAAGAAATCCATTCCTCGCCTATCATCAAGAGTAATGGGCGAAGGAAGACATACTGCTGACGCTGTAAATCAGTTTTGTGTTGGACTTAATAGAAGCAGGTGTGACCTTGGTGCTTACAGGTGAAAGAGATGAATCTATACCTATTAAGTTCTCTGAGAGATGATAGACCTCTGTCAGTCATCCCATATCTTGCCTGTTCTAACCTGTCTAGGATATCTCAAAATTTCAAAGCTGGATCTTGTTAACTACACTATGTTTCTGCTTCGGGGCAGCGCAATGGTGAATAGAATGTGCAGGATGTGTGTATATAATGTTATGTTCTTATTTGTGGTTTTTACTTGTGTGTCATGTGCACTGTGGACAGCATTTAATTGCGTTGTGAGTTAGCCAGTGACAATAAAGATAACGATTCTATTCTATTCTATTCTATTCTATTCTATTCTATTCTATTCTATTCTATTCTATTCTATTCTATTCTATTCTATTCCCATCGTCATCCCCATATATTCTATTCTATTCTATTCTATTCTATTCTATTCTATTCTATTCTATTCCTATTCTATTCTATTCTATTCTATTCTATTCTATTCTTATTCCATATTCTATTCTATTCTATTCTATTCTATTCTATTCTATTCTATTCTATTCTATTCTATTCCCATCGTCATCCCCATCTATTCTATTCTATTCTATTCTATTCTATTCAGCGTTTTGCAGTGCCTGGGAATCCTACAGATCTTGAAAGATAGAAAGTCCTGTACAAATACTGTGAATTATTAGGTTGGCCTGCTGGCTCAAAATTTGCTTGGAGCAGGTAAGCCTCAATGCCAAGAACATTGGCCTTCACGGTGGACTAAATGTTGGCTAAAAAAAGGAGGTGTCTTGAATAAAAATAGTTCCCTTCTAGTTCATCCATGCAAAGTGTTTTGTTGGTTAAGGAAACAGGGCATGGCAGAATTCCGGATTCTCTGTGCCCCTTTATATTTGCTTCTTGCTTGACGACACAGCTGGGTGCTGCCAGAATGGCGTTGCAGACTGGAACATTTTAAACATTTGTGTCTGAAAACAGGCTCTGCATCGGCACACCTGCAGGGACCCATTCTTTTGCAGCGTCCCATTTTCCGCCGTCTGTTCAGTTACCTTTTTCAGGGTTTTCAAATCTGGGTTGAAGATTTCCTCCTGAAGCTGTGGTTCTCTCCCCCCCCCCCTCGCCCCGAGATCCAAAATAAAGCAGGCAGCATTCAAATTGATGAAGTAAAGGAGAATTTCCAAAGTTAAATCATGGGTGCTGAAGGGAAATAGAAAAGATTCTTCCTTTGGAAGGATAAACTTGAAGAAGGGCAAAGAAAGGCAGAAAGAGAGAGGTTACAAAATCCTGCCCTGTGAAATGGGTTAAATAGAGGAGAGAAGAGGCAAAATAGGCATAAAAGCTGGGTGGATGGGTGACTTTGGGCCGATCACCAGGAGACTGGGAGTTCTAGTTCCACCTTATGCACGAAAGCTGTCTGAGTAACTCTGGGCCGATCACCAGGCGACTGGGAGTTCTAGCTCCACCTTATGCATGAAAGCTGTCTGAGTAGCTTTGGGCCGATCACCAGGAGACTTGGAGTTCTAGTTCCACCTTATGCATGAAAGCTGTCTGAGTAGCTTTGGGCCAATCACCAGGAGACTTGGAGTTCTAGTTCCACCTTATGCATGAAAGCTGTCTGAGTAGCTTTGGGCCGATCACCAGGAGACTTGGAGTTCTAGTTCCACCTTATGCATGAAAGCTGTCTGAGTAGCTTTGGGCCAATCACCAGGAGACTGGGAGTTCTAGTTCCACTTTATGCATGAAAGCTGTCTGAGTAACTTTGGGCCGATCACCAGGAAACTGGGAGTTTTAGTTCCACCTTATGCATGAAAGCTGTCTGAGTAGCTTTGGGCCGATCACCAGGAGACTGGGAGTTCTAGTCCCGCCCTAGGCATGAAACCGGCTTTCATGCCTAAGGCGGGACTACAACTTACAGTCTCCTGTTGATTGGCCCAAAGTCATCCAGTTGGCTTTCATGACTAAGGTGGAACTAGAACTCACGGTCTCCCACTTTCTAGCCTGGTGCATTAACCACTGGATTAAGCTGACTCTCTAGCTGGCTTTGCTACTGTTATCCTTTTCCTTCCTTCCTGTTCAGGTTCAGCACGACGAACATAATTCCCATGCGGTTCTGGGGCCGGGTGCTGGGCTTGCAGGCAAAGCACTCCCAGTTCCTGCTGGAGGAGAAGCCCTTTCGCATCCTCGGCGGCTCAGTGCACTATTTCCGCATCCCCCGAGAATATTGGAAAGACCGCTTGGTCAAGATGAAGGCCTGTGGCCTGAACACCCTCACAACGTAAGGCTTGTCTCTTTCGCGGCTCCCTCAGCTTGGCCTCCTTGCTGACTCCATTGGAATATAGGTAGTCCTTGACTTAGGACTTGTGGCTTAGTGGCCATTCAAAGTTTATTTATTTATTTATTTAGTTTATTTTAATAAAATTTATATGCCGCCCAATCCCTAGGGACTCAGGGCAGCGTACAAAATTAAAACAATAAATATAACAATAAAAATAAGTGCATTCATACAGCATGTCCCAATCGTATCCCGGCCCCCCCGGGGACATCAACCCCAGGCCTGCTGGAACAGGAGAGTTTTAATGGCTTTCTTAAAGGCCGGCAAGGTGGGAATAGTTCGAATCTCGGGGGGGAGTTGATTCCACCACATCGGAGCCACCACAGAAAAGGCTCTTCCCCGAGGGCCCGCCAGCCGACATTGTCTGGCCGACGGGACCTGAAAGAGGCCCAATCTGTGGGACCTCACCGGTCTCTGGGAACTATGCGGCAGTATGCGGTCCTGTAAGTAACCTGATCCTAAGCCATGAAGGGCTTTAAAGGTGATAACCAACACCTTGAATTGCATCCGGAGACCCACAGGAAGCCAGTGCAGCTCGCGGAGGATAGGTGACACGTGGGTGTACCTTGGCGCGCCCACAATCGCTCTCGCGGCTGCATTCTGAACCAACTGCAGCCTCCGAATGCTCTTCAAGGGTATTCAAAGTTCTGACATACATGGGGTGTACTTTACAACCCAGGTTTGGTAGTTTTGATGGTTGGGGGAATCCCACAGTCACGTGACCACACATCGGGCACTTAGCAACCAGGTTGCGTTTACAGCTGTTTGCCGCATCCTGCAATCCGACAAGCACGTTTTAGCACATTTTTTGCCCAAACCTAGCATTTATTTCTGGTTTTCGCCCAAAGCCATACCCAGAGCAAACCATTGGTTCCCTTAAGAAGCCCAGCATTTCCTTAATGGCCATGGGGGTATGCTTAACAAAGTCGTAAAATTGGGTGTGTCGTGTGCCTTCCTTTGGGAGATATTTATTCACTGCCCTGTTCCAGGTATGTCCCTTGGAACCTTCATGAGGCCATCAGAGGAAGATTTGACTTCAGCGGAGACTTGGATCTGCAGTACGTATCTATCAGGAGATCTGCCTTTTCTTTAGGAAAGAAATCCCAGCAACGTAAAAATCTGTTTTCTTTCTTCTGATATAATAATAATAATAGTAGTAGTAAAGTTGGAAGGGACCTTGGAGGTCATCTAGTCCAACCCCCTGCTCAGGCAGGAAACCCTACACCATTTCGGACAAATGGCTGTCCAGTCTCTTCTTAAAAACTTCCAGTGTTGGAGCATTTACTGCTTATGGAGGCAGGCTGTTCCACTGATTAATTGTTCTCACTGTCAGGAAGTTTCTCCTTAGTTATAGGTTGCTTCTCTCCTTGATTAGTTTCCACCCATTGCTTCTTGTCCTGCCTTCAGGTGCTTTGGAAAATAGCTTAATTCCCTCTTCTTTATGGCAGCCCTGAGATATTGGAATACTGCTATCATGTCCCCCCTTGTCCTTCTCTTCGTTAAACTAGACATACCCAATTCTAGCAACCGTTCCTTATATGTTTTAGCCTCCAGTCCCCTAATCATCTTTGTTGCTCTTATCTGTACTCTTTATAGAGTCTCAACATCTTTTTTACATCGTGGTGACCAAAACTGGATGCAGTATTCCAAGTGTGGCCTTACCAAGGCATTGAAGAGTGGTATTAATACTTCACGTGATCTTGATTCTATCCCTCTGTTAATGCAGCCTAGCACTGTGTTAGCCTTTTTGGCAGCTGCAGCACACTGCTGGCTCATATTTAAGTGATTGTCTACTAGGACTCCGAGGTCCCTCTCACAGTTACTACTGTTGAGCATGGTGCCACCTACGCTGTATTTGTGCATATCAAAATTGCCTCTGCTGAACTTCTCATTCCTATACAGTACTGCAAAAAAGAGGGATGCTTTATATGAGCAAAAGCGTGAGGAGATGGTTTGAGTCGGAAATCAGATATACAGGAGGTTCTTGTGCTGTGGATTATAATAAAAAATGATCAGGGGACGGGCATTATGTACACTGTTTTGAGATGTATAAATAAAAGTAATATTTCAATAAAATCTCTATACGGCCATCAGCATAAGATCCTGATGGAGAGAGAGAGAGAGGATGACATTTGAGCCATGATAGCTATAACTTTGGCAAACTCTGCAAAACCTTCGACAGAACTTAGCTGGTGGGAAAATTCATTTCACATGAACTTGATTCTATAGCAATGGCCATAGCATTTAGACTTATATACCGCTTCACAGTGCTTTACAGCCCTCTCTAAGCAGTTTACAGAATCAGCCTATTTCCTCCAACAATCTGGGTCCGCATTTTACCAACCTCGGACAGGTGGAAGGCTGAGTGAATCTTGAGCCTATAGGAATCGAACTGCTGACAGCCGGCAGTCAGCAGAAATAGCCTGCAGTACTGCATTCTAACCACTGTGCCACCATGGCTCTATTCCCCTATTAATGCAACCTAGGATTACATTGGCATTTTTGGTGGCTGCAGCACACTATTGGCTCATATTTAAGTGATTGTCCACTAGGATTCCAAGATCCCTCTAGCAGTTAGTATTTACTCACATTTCATCTAATACAGTGGTTCTCAACCTTTTTAATGCCGCGACCCCCAACCGGTCGTAAGTCGAGGACTACTCAACCGGTCGTAAGTCGAGGACTATTCAACTGGTGCAGCACCGTTTGCAGAATGGGACTTTTGGCGGGCTCAGCAGGGCAGAGATAGCCTGGACAATTCCTATTGGCTTTTGAAAGGCAATAGAATTAGACTCTATTCAAGAGAGTCTATTCTATTGGCTTTCAAAAGCCAATAGAATAAAAGGGAGTAGCACAGCTAAGGAAAAGGGGGGGGGGAAATGGCGGACTGCGTTGTTGGTGACCCCCGTGAAATGGTCGTTCGATCCCAAATGGTTGAGAACCACTGATCTAATATATACCTGGCTCCTTTTTAATAATCCCACCATTCTGTAACTAGGTCTTTAGATAAAGTTGGTTTTTGAGCCCTGGTGGTGCAGGAGTTAGAATGCAGCAATGCTGGCTAACTCTGCCGACTGCAACAGTTTGATCCTGACTGGCTCAGGGTTGACTCAGCCTTCCATCCTTCCGAGGTCGGTAAAATGAGGACCCGGATTGTTGGGAAGCAATAGGCTGACTCTATGAACTGCTTAGAGAGGGCTGTCAAGCACAATGAAGCGGTATATAAGTCTAATTGTGATTGCTATTTTGAGCTTCCTTTGCTAAATTAGAGAGTGCTCTGCCTTTGCAGTGGTTTTGCCATTTCCCATTTGCTTCTCTAGGGCTTTTCTTAGGATAGCAGAAGAAGTAGGACTATGGGTGATTCTGCGCCCCGGACCGTATATCTGCTCCGAGTGGGATCTTGGTGGTCTACCCAGGTAAGTCTGAATGATTTTGACTTCTGGTTAAAATGTTACTCCTTAATGTGTGTCTGCAGCTTTCATAAGTCTACTTCTGAGGACAGAAATCTGATATTTAGAGCATAAATAGAACGGAGACGCTGGGACAGATGCAGCAGGGTAGAATGTAAGAGTCCAGGCAAACTGAGTCCTTTGCAATGGACCTTGTTTATCAAATATTATTTTATTTTAAATGTTCTACGTATCAGTAGGCTGTTTCTTCTGAAATGAAATGTATCCGGTCTGCATTGCTAATTTTGCTGTGTGTACCTTCTGATCCTTGCTTGTAATAAAGAATTAATTTGGTTTCATGATAGTAGCAAACCTTCTGCTTGGCATATTCCAAGGAACTGTCCTTCCAAATGATATTTATTTCGACTCAGAGCAGTGTTCCCCCATCCTTTCGCCTTCCTGACATTTTTAGATGTTGCAGTTTTAAAATATAAGTTGCGACTCCTAAACTGGAGAAGCCTGCCTTAAAAAGTTGTCCTGCAGCTTAAAGTTCTGTATTCCAGTGTCAGCCTTGTCCTTCTGTTTATTTCTTCCCCATTACAAGCTTAGCAAAGTGTTATATGCTCCCTCTTCTTTGTGAGAGCCACTAGATACTTAAAAAGTAGCCAATGGGCATATATATGTCTACGGAGGTTCTCAATCATCCAGGTGATGGTTGTCCCAAAGTTTTGGATTTTTTTCTGTGAAAACGTTCTGCTTCTCATTCCAGAACTGAAGAAGCCTCTTGAATGAGAAGCGAAACGTTTTCAGAGGAAAAAAAAAACATCAAGAAAATCCAGTTGCCTTTTGGAAAAAAGCAATTTTGGGATAGCCAACGGTCGCAACCTTTTAACCCAGCTGGGTTAAAAGACATTTCTTCTGCCTGGGGATTAGGGACCGCGAGGCTTTGAAACTGCTTCTGTTTTTCTGCCCCTCCCTCCCCAGGAATCCGTGCAAATGATGATAAGGAACGCCTCTTTGCTTCACCGGAGTCAGAAAATAGCTCTGAAGTCCTCCGGCGACACCCACTGCCTGCTCTTTTGGGTCGGAAGTTCAGGCCAAATTCCCCACAGAAACATTTCTCAAACAAATAGGGGGGAAAAAAAACCCAGCCATCTTTTAGAATGCAAGTTCCCTGTTTCTGGGTTGAAATTGTTAGAGAAGGTGTGTCAGCGAAGCCTGGCCTTCTGTTAAAGTTCTCCCCATCACACTTTGAAGCCGTGCACAAGCGACATTTCTACCCTGCAGTCCTGAGACTTAAAAGCAGGGTGGGAAGAGGGCCTGACGAATAGAGAAGGACAAGCTATCTTGGGAATTAGGAGCCCTGTCGTCAGAGCCAGGCAGATGGAGTAGGAAGAGGGGAGAAGGGAACAATAGGCCAGCTTTATGCAGGGTGACAGGGATGAGGACTCTGCCCGATGCCAGAGTGTTTTTCTTGCCACCCAGAATAAAAGCACCATTTGTTCCTTCTGCGTTCAATTATTCAGCCTAAAAGCATTTTCTGCCCTCCTTCCATTCACTCCCTCCCTCCACGCATATTTCACATAAAAGCAGTGGATAACGTTTTCAAGAGAATGACCCAGGCATCCATAACTGTGGAGAGCACAAGTAGGACATGTTGGTTTATTCTAGGCACGAAAAGCAGTGATTGCATCTAAGTATCTTGATTTCCAGCCTCCAGAGCCGACAGGGCAAGTGGAACATTAGTGGCTCAAGGTGGAACTGTGGGGTCCTGGGTGCTCTCTGAGCTAGGTTGTTTTCTTGCAGACGTTTCATGACCCAACTAGGCAACATCATCAGTGCTAGAAGGGAGTGGGGTTTGCTCTTTGTTAATATAGTAGTGGCTTGGAGAGATGGTTGTTTTCCTGTTAGTTCCTTGATTGGTCTGTCAAAACACCCCCCTCACCAGCAATTAACACCCAGATAACAAGAGGTTAACACCAGTGTTGATGACAGACCAACAATCAAGCAGGAAACAAAAGCCCAATCAAGGCAGCCCAGACTAAAAATCAAACAAAAAAACAACAGCCTAACCCAGGGGTAGGCAACCTTGGCTCTTTTATGACTCGTGGACTTCAACTCCCAGAATTCCTGAGCCAGCATGGCTCAGCTTGGAAACCTCTCCCTTTCCCCTCAGCATGGCTGGCTCAGGAATTCTGAGAGTTGAAGTCCACGAGTCATAAAAGAGCCAAGGTTGCCTACCCCTGGCCTAACCCAACAGCCACCAAGATCACTCCCAACAACAGTGACAGGGCAAGCCCCCCCCCTTCTAGCACTGATGATATTACCTTAGTTGGGTCATGTAAGATCTGCCAGAAGGCCACCAAGGAACTCCACACCAGCTCCACAAAGAGCACCAGAAACTCCACAAATGGGGTAAACTCTGGATTGGACTTGGCTGAGGAACTCAGCTGTAGAAAGAAAGGAAGGTGACCCTGAGCTTTCGGTCTGGATCCGGCTATAGGCAGCATGGACGTGCCAGGACTGTTCTAGGTCAGCACCTGCCACTTACAATCTCAATGAAGACAAGGGTTGCCAGTTCCAATTTTGGACTCTCCACAAACCTTTCTATGTATAATTTGCTAAATGACCCCCAAGGAAGCTTTCTCAGTTTATTGGCCCTCCACTGCCTTTGGTTACCATCTTGATGTGAGTTATATTCTAGAACAGGAGTGTCCAACCTTGGCAACTTGAAGACGTGGAGTTCAACCCACCGAATTCCCCAGTCAGCTCTGCTGCCAAATGTTGGGCACCCTCGCTCTAGATTAGAACATCCAGGGGTATCCGTTAGCTTCTCCGCTTATTCTGAATATGATAGACCAGTGATGGCGAACCTTTTAGAGACCGAGTGCCCAAACTGCAACCCAAAACCCACTTATGCATTGTCGAGTGCTGGGTGGGTGTGGCCCATTGGGTGGGCATGGCTGCGATGGTAACGGCAGACTGGGTGGGACTAAAAAGTTCAATCAATCAATTCCAACTTTGCAAGAACTTTTTTTTTCCCGCGAGAAGTTGAAATTGACTGATTGAACCTTTTTTTTTTTTTTTTTTTGCACATGGCGGAGGCCTAAAGCGGAAAGGTTTTATAAAACCCAGCTGAAGGCCTAGGACTGGGGCGACGATGCGTGTGCCCACAGAGAGGGCTCCGAGTGCCACCTCTGGCCCCCGTGCCATAGGTTCGCCACCACTGTGATAGACGAACGCTCAACTCCGTAAAAGCCAAGTTTGATAGAAGGAGGCTTTGTTCTTTGACTGTGACCATCAACCTACAGATGACATTTCTGTGGGGATTCTCAGTCACCCAGGTCATGGCTGTCTCAAAGGTGCTTTTTCAGGAGGCAACTGGACTTCCTTGTTTTTCTTTGAAAACGTTTCGCTTCTCATCCGTGAAGATTCTTCAGCTCACGCTTCCATTCCCCACCGTCCAGTCAGAGCCGAAGGAGCATCTTGGATGAGAAGCAAAACGTCTTCAAAGAAAAACAAGAAAGTTTAGTTGCCTCCTGAAAAAGCACCTTTGGGACTACAGATGATGTGTTGCACTGTACAACATTTCACAGAAACTGCCCTTAGACTGGGAATTTAACCTGTGTGGGATGATTTGGCCTGCATTTTTGGCTGTTTCTCCAGATACCTCCATCTTCCTTTCTAGTTACTGGAACGAATGGCTGACTTCCTTAGCTGTGTTACTTTTTTATTTTCCTTCATTGGTTTTATTTCTTCCCTCTGGGGATAACCTGTTGATGCCAGACCCTAAAGCAATACTCTCGTTGAGTCCATCGTCATCTCTGAAAATCCTTCCTAGTTACCGGATCCCAAGGGGATGCTCGACACTCACCTGTCCTACTTATTTGTTTTTTTTTTCCACTTGTCTTTGCCCCCAGAGATTGGATGTCTAGAGAATCTTAGCTCAAAGAGAGTTTTTCCCTCTTAACCTTCCCCATCTTCTCTCTCTTCACTTTTCAGTGAGCTGACTCTGAGTTGGTTTTCTATAATTCCATGCCGTTGCATATTTTAAATGTTTTCAGATATTTAAACCTGCAATTTAAGGCTGATTTAGAAAGGATGAAAAAAAACATGCCTTGCATGCTAAGGCAAACTTACCCAATTTGAACTTGTATTCAAGGCCAATGCAGTCTTATGCAAAAAATATCTCCCCCTTTTAAATTCAGAAATCATGAAATGTGTATAGATATTAAGAAAAAGTGCACATGGTCATTTCTGTGGGAAAAATGTCAACGTGAAATTATATTGCATTAGGAAGAGTTTAGAAAATGCATAGGTAAAGTGAGTAGAAAAAATATTATATTACGCCTATTAGAACTATCCAAGGTTTTCCCTCCCCTTTTCTTTCTTTCTTTCTTTCTTTCTTTCTTTCTTTCTTTCTTTCTTTCTTTCTTTCTTTCTTTCTTTCTTTCTTTCTTTCTTTCTTCCCTCCCTCCCTCCCTCCCTCCCTCTTTCTTTCTTTCTTTCTTTCTTTCTTTCTTTCTTTCTTTCTTTCTTTCTTTCTTTCTTCTTTCTCCATTCTAAACAGGTGCAACATAATCATTTTTAGCCACTTTTCCTAAGATGTGTGTATGTCTGTGTGCGCGTGCTCGCATATGTATTAATATTTTAAAAAACTTCTTTAAGCATTTAAAAACAATTTAAAACCAAGCTGAATATCCAGTCTGCCCCAGCCCATTTCTTTCAAGCCCGCTTAAGAATGGGGGGGGGGGGAAGCAAAAACTGCCAGGGGTCATGAGGGTTTTTTTATTTCATCTTCTCCTATTTTAATCAATGATCTGATCATCCTCCTTCCTAGCTGGTTGCTTCAGGATCCTGAAATGCAGCTGAGGACAACCTATAAGGGTTTTACTGAGGCTGTAGATTCTTACTTTGACCACCTGATGCCCCAAGTGGTCCATCTTCAGGTAAATAACATCACCCCCTTTGTTTACTTATTCCTGGGGTTTCTTTCTTTCTTTTTTTTAAATCACACAATCTTTATCGCACCAGAATTGAAAACCAGGTAGAGGCTATCCTGTCCACACGCCCCAGATTAATTTTCTAGACCTTACAGGGATGCTATTGAATGTTCAAAGGTATCTTGCAATTGGAAAGGTCAGTGGTAGGGAGAGGATAGAGCAGATACTTTTGATTTGCAACATCTCTGCCTGCTGAAAGCATCCTTGACAGAGGGAACCTTTGGTTTCCCATTTTTCGTGTTCTGGTGAGGTTCAGAGGTTTTTCTAAGTCACTTTTAAAGTGGAACTTCAGAGCAAGCCATGGAGAGACAAGGCAAAACTGTACAGAGTCCTTCTCCATTAATCTTCCCAAATAAAGTAATTAGATCCGCCAGCTGCTCCCTATCTGCTTATGTTCTCCTGCTTCTCTTCCTAGTACAAAAATGGAGGGCCAATTATAGCCATGCAGGTGGAGAACGAATACGGCTCGTACGCCCAGGACCAAAATTACATGGCCTACATAAAGCAGGTAAAGTTATCCATCTCCTTTGAAGTTAAAAAGAAATGCTGCTGATACACATCACATAAAAGCAAAACAAGTACACACCTACACACACACACACACACACACACACACACACACACACACGAGTTGAAACATCCAAGAGTTGATCTGATTGATCCCATGAAACTGGAGTGATATTTGTTAAATTCCTTAAACTTAACATGCTGTCCGTCTCATTATCCACCGCCTCTTGCTAACAAACAAAAGAGTAATATAGTAATATGAAAGTTACAGGGAAGGAGAAGCTGGTTAAATAGTAGGATGGTTTTATTTTGTACCTTTTAATTTATTATTTTTTAAATGTGTTGGCTGCCCATCTCCAAAGTTCCTAATAGTTCTAGGAAGACATGTGAAGGTTAGACATCCATCCATCCATCCATCCATCCATCCATTCAGTGGGGCCGCTTTAATTCGGATTCTTGCATGGAACAAGGGTGGAACTCCACGGTTCCTTCCCACTCTAGAACACAGGGATCTCTCCTTAAAAAGATTCCTGAGCTTTCTTGCAAACACAAAGAGATCTCCGGGCCTTGAGCCATTTGGAACCGGGCTGCTGGCGTGTCAGGCGGGCTTGCCACTCACATGAACGAGGCGGCACGCTCACAGATGCTTGCCTGCCACTTGTGGGAAACAATCCCTCTTTCCCCCCCCCCCTCACCTGCCGGTCCACAAAGCTGAAAAGTTTCTGAAGCAAATAGCTTGAGACTCATAAAATGAACCTTTGGCACTGTAGCAAAAGACGTAGCGCTTGCTCCTTTGTTGTAGATTACTTTGCGAACCAAACCGAAGCTGCTTTGTAAAACCCGGTAATCTGGAGAGGCCGGCTAATTTGATTAAGGTTCTCCTTCTGCCATCTCATCCAGCAGAGGACTTTGCAGGTCACCGCCTGTGTCCTGGGCAGGCAGGCAGGCAGGTGCTGAGAGAGGATCAGTTTAAAGCTTGGGAAATTCCACTCACGGTGGGCCCTCGTCCCTTATCTGGAGGAAACGTCGGTGCAGAGGCATTAATGCCAGGGTTACCTGGCTGGATTTACAACAGCGACTGTTCAAAGTTACAACGGCACTGAAAAAGGTGGCCTACTGCCAGTCCTCTCTCTCTTGTGACAGTCGTTAAGCGGGTCACTATGTGACCGCACCTGATTTTAGCGCCTTTTTGGCCCTGGTTGATAAGTGAATACTAAGGTCGTTAAGCAGACTCATTGTTCTCAATGAGATGGGGGAGGGGTTGCCTGAAATCGAAAATAAACGCAGTTTCCAGCAAAACATTTTAAATCTTGGCCATGTGACCACAAGACACTGCAAACCACCATAAGGTGGCCAAATGCCAAGAGGCCTGAAATTTGTGGTCATATGACCGCAGAGAGGAGAGTGGCATTGTCAGAAGTTTGAATCCTAGGTTGCAAGTAGTTTTTTTTTTTTTTAGTGTGTGGGGGGGTGGCTGTAATAACTTTGAATGGTTACTGAAGGACCATTCGTAATTCGAGGACTACCTGTTCCATGTTTCTTTTCTAGTTGTTCAAGTTGGGCTATCAAAGTCTTGGCCATTGCAATATACAGATGTGTCTTTGCAGCCGCCCTGTGGTGGCCTGACGTTTTGCAACCCAGATCTGTAATCCTGGTTTATATTTGTGATCCAATAAAAAGGATGCACAGAAGGCAATTTGTAACGATTGGGCAGGAAATCCCGAGGCCTCTGCATGGATCAAGGCTAGCATCAGAAATGCCTTGATGAACAGCAGGGGTTTTCCAGCTTCTCTTGGTCCTCGTAACATCTGGGTCAGAATGTCTGTGAGGATTCTCAAACATCCAGGTCCTGGTTGTCCCACAGGTGTTTTTTCAAAAGGCAGCTAGCTGGCCTCTTCCTTGGTTTAACTTCAGTTAGAACTGAAGAAGCTTTTTGGATGAGAAACAAAACAAAACCACGAAAGGCCAGTTGCCTTTTGGAGAAGCACTTTTGGGAGATCTGGGTCAGAATCACACTGGTCCCGGAAAGAGTAACTCCCTTCAAACCATGGTTTGTTCCTGATCCCGGCTTCTTCTGGGATATCAGCTCTAAACTTCAGCATGCTGATTTTTCTTTCTCGCAGGCCTTGTTAAGCAGGAATGTGGTGGAATTATTGATGACCTCGGATAATAAAGATGGCCTGAATGCTGGCACCGTAGAAGGAGGTAACTTGGGTTATTCTGGAGCAAAGTTGTGACTGAGATTAAAAAAAAAATACGTGGTACGGTATCACCTATCTGCTACGATTTTACAAAAATTGTAAAAAAAAAAAATGTAAATTTGGGGGTTTTTGTGTTTAAATACATGTGAGTAACCAGCAGTGCTATAAAGTATTTGCATGCCATAGAAAGCTTTTGAAATTATTCTTCTATTTAAGGCTCAGAATATGTGTACAGGTAATCCTGGAATTGCAACTATTCGTCTAAGCCAGGGGTGTCATCCGGAAGCCGCGCCCACCCCATTGCCGGCAATGGCAAAACCATCCCGATGCGTTGCGTAATGTCACATGACATCGCGAGTTTGACATTTCTGGTCTAAGCAAACATTCAAAGTTTCAACAGCATTGAAAAAACAGACCTACCGCCAGTTGATTAAAAATACGATTTAGAATTTTACTATCTTTGTTTCTCCCCTCCCCCCCCCATTTTACTTTGCCAATAAAGCCTCTAATCCTACTGGAAGTAGAATAAATTTGTGAGGCTAATGAGAAAGAATTTGGATATATAATGCTTAAAATTGCTAGACTTGCCTGCATGGTTTCTGACACCCAATTGTTATGTCCAATTTTCCTTACTCTATGCCGACTGCACGCAAAGGATGAGTGCATAAATTATACGGCCGGCTTCCAGAATGGGTTTGTGTGTGCGTCTTTGCCTACTAATTTATTAAAACTTATTTTCATTCCATTAGTATGCTCCAGGCAAGTAACCCAATCAGATATGCAGAAAGAGCTTCACTAAATCTAATCAAAATGATAAGATGAACTTCATGATGACACATCGCAATGCTCTGGTACAAAATTAAGGATTTGGCCCTCTCTGCAATTAACAGAGAGATGGCCAAACCAGAGGCCAGAATGAATAAATGAATGAATGAATAAATAATGAAAAAATAAATGGGAACTAGGTATGTCTAATCTAACGAAGAGAAGGACCAGGGATGACTTGGTAACTGTCTTCCAATATTTGAGGGTCTGCACAGGGAAGAGGGGGGGGGGTCAACTTATTCTCCAAAGCACCTGAGGGCAGGACAAGAAGTAACGGATGGAGACTTATCAAAGAGACATCCAGTCTAAAACTAAAAGGAGAAATTTCCTGACAATGAGAACAATTAGTCCATGGAACGGCTTGTCTCCAAAAGTTGTGGGTTCTCCATCCTTGGAGGTTTTCAAGAAGAGACTGGACAGCCATTTGTCCAGAGTGGTATAGAACGTCCTGCTTGAGCAGGGGGTTGGACTAGAAGACCTCCAAGGTCCCTTCCAGCTCTTTAACTCTGTAAATAAATCTGTCCTGGGTTTTCTTTCCAAGGCTTAGTACAAATCATGTCGTTTTCTTGCATCATTCTTTTGCCCAATCTAACGTGGAGATTCTCTTTGCTTGCTTCAAAGCAGAGCCACTTGCAAGGCCCACATTAATAAACCGTGAGCGTTCAGGGCTGCTTCCTGTTGCCTTTGCCCTTTTGAAACGCAAGTCCTGAGCAGGCTGCCCATTTGAGCTATGGCATCCCACTTAAATTGATTTCTCTTTCTCTAAGTTGCAGCTATCCCCGTCTGGTCCATGTGGGGTCGCTCTCTCCCTTCTAATAGTAGGGACAATTGGGGGGGGGAGGGAGAAAGAGCTTTGAGCCTTGTTCTGTGTTTTTGCACGAATGTGTTGACTTGCCTGCGAGCGCTTGCTCGCTCTTCTCTCATTCATCCCCTGGCTGGGAGTTGTGTATTTCCCGGCGGGCTTGTGTGCCTCGGCCCCAGCCCCTGCTTCAGATGTCACAACAATCTGCTCATTAGAGTCAACATGTCAAGTAATCAGGAATGCGGAATAACTAGGGCCCTGAGTGATGCAACGCTGACAGCCTCGGAAGAGGTGGCCCTGAGAATGCACAAAAGGGTGAATAAAAGGCAGGCTGGGGGAAAAAAAAGGAGAAGAAAGGAAGAGTGGTCTGTTGTTGTGGCTTGTTGCCCGCAAGAGAAAATGTCATCCTGGCTAGTTTAGGTGCAGTTCTGTCACTCTCTCTCTGCCTGTCCTGTTGAATTTTGCACCCTGGATTTTACATCTGTGCCGTGTGAGGTCTTGGTTTTGGAAAGAACTAAGCCACTAGTCCTTCTGGCCTAAAGTATGTTGTGTGTTGCAATTGTGCCTGTCTTGAATAGACATTACAGGTAATCCTTGACTTATAATATTTCATTTAGGGACCGTTCAAAGCAGGGGTCTTCAAACTTGGCAACTTTAAGACTTGTGGACTTCAACTCCCAGAATTCCTCAGCCAGCCCTGAGGGGCTTCTTGTCCTGCCTTCAGTGCTTTGAAGAATAGCTTGACTCCCTCTTCTTTGGGGCAGCCCCTGAGATATTGGAACACTGCTATCATGTCATCCCTGGTCCTTCTCTTTGCTTAAGAACCATGGCCAAAAAGGTCATACGATTGGGCATGACACCCTTAACAACTGCCTTACTCAGCCACAGAAATACTGGTCCCAGTTATACTGATGTCAGAATCCAATTATATTTCATCTTTAGTTATCAACTATAGAAAACCCCATTTCTGCCTTCCCTGGATTCTGCCATATGGTGAAGGGAAGGGGGTGAACAAAGGGGCTTTATGGCCCTCACTTCCTTCAATACACTTCAAAGAAACTGAATGTGGATAGCACCAAAAGGCCTAATCATAACAAAGGGGGCTATTACCTTTCATGTAGTTTTCTCTGAAGTCTCCAGCCAGCCAGCAGTAAGGAAAAGGGGGTGGGAGTGTAATGCCTGAGACTGTCGCTGGAAGAATGGGGTGATTGGGTGGGGCTGCTGGGGAACCCCTTAAAACCTCGAATGGGAGAGCTTGGACCCCAAGTCCTGTCTAGAACGCCTGCAACCATTTTCTCTTAATAAAGGATGCCTGTTGGAAGAATTATTCCAAGAGTTCTGTCTTCTTAAGATGCAAAATGGGGTGGGTCCTTACATATACTCCATAAGTCAAGGATTACCTGTGGATTAACTGCTGTTGGTTGTAGCCTAGTTGAAATCTTTTCTTTTTCTGCCCATTTTCCCTCTTTCTCAATAGCTTTGGCCACTATCAACTTTCAGAAGATGGAGCCGGGACTTCTGTCCTCCCTCAACAAACTGCAGGTAAGGAGACGGCTTCCCAAGGTCAGACATTTTAACTTCTAATGCTCTTGTTGTGTGTTTTATGGTCTGAAAATAAGGAGGGCGCCAACTGCAAAAAAAAAGCCAAGTTTTCTGATTCCTGGAACTGTATTAATCACTGCCTTCCAAGCGTAAATCCTTCCCCGGTTTCCTTGGGGTACATTTCCCGCAGCCCAAAATAAAAACGGTCATCAGAGAGCCATAATTGGTCGCTGCTCAATTGTGCCCCAAAGAATTTATATCCAGACAGAGTTGGCTTTCGGGAAATAGATTTACTTTATGTGCTGGGGGAGGGCTGTCTTCATCCTTCTTGTCAGCCATCAGTAAATAACCCGCTGAGCAGCTCATTGATTCCTCTGCTGGTCCAGGATCGGGATGTGAAGAACGTCATTTCCATTTTCATTGAAACCCATCCTCGTGTTCTGTGTTCATTTGATTTTTAAAAAATGCATTTGTTCTCTGATCTTCACCCAGGAGGTCTTTCAAAGTGGCTTATATCTCAATAAAACGAGATAGTTCTTGGCCTATAGGCTCGAATTCTAAAAGATACAGCATTCAAGGAAAAAGAGACGGGAAAGAACAGAGAAAAAATGAAAATTCAAGGATGAGTATTATGGGTATTATGGCTCAGGAGACTAAATTCTAGTCCCGCCGTAGGCATGGAAGCTGGCTGGGTGACTTTGAGCCAAGCACCAGGAGATGGTGAGTTCTAGTCCCGCTTTAGGCATGAAAGCCGACTAGGTGGGCCAATTAGCAGGAGACTGTGAATTCTAGTCCTACTTAGGCATGAAAGCAGACTGGGTGACTTTAGGCCAATTACCAGGAGACTGTGAGTTCTAGTCCCGCCTTAGGCATGAAAGCCGACAGAGAGACTTTGGGCCAATTACCAGGAGACTGTGAGTTCTAGTCCCGCCTTAGGCATGAAAGCCGACAGAGAGACTTTGGGCCAATTACCAGGAGACTGTGAGTTCTAGTCCTGCCTTAGGCATGAAAGCCATCTGGGTGACTTTGGACCTATCACCAGGAGACTGTGAGTTCTAGTCCCGCTTTAGGCATGAAAGCCGACTAGGTGGGCCAATTAGCAGGAGACTGTGAATTCTAGTCCTACTTAGGCATGAAAGCAGACTGGGTGACTTTAGGCCAATTACCAGGAGACTGTGAGTTCTAGTCCCGCCTTAGGCATGAAAGCCGACAGAGAGACTTTGGGCCAATTACCAGGAGACTGTGAGTTCTAGTCCCGCCTTAGGCATGAAAGCCGACAGAGAGACTTTGGGCCAGTCACCAGGAGACTGTGAGTTCTAGTCCCGCCTTAGGTATGAAAGCCAACTGGGTGACTTTGGGCCAGTCACCAGGAGACTGTGAGTTCTAGTTCTGCCTTAGGCATGAAAGCCGACTGGGTGACATTGGGCCAAGAAGCAGAAGACTGTGAGTTCTAGTCCCACTTTAGGCATGAAAGCCGACTGGGTGACTTTGGGCCAATTACCAGGAGACTGTGAGTTCTAGTTCTGCCTTAGGCTTGAAAGCCGACTAGGTGACTTTGGGCCAATCACCAGGAGACTGTGAGTTCTAGCTCTGCCTTAGGCATGAAAGCCGACTAAGTGGGCCAATTACCAGTAGACTATAACTTCTAGTCCTGCCTTAGGCATGAAAGCCAACAAGTGAGCCAATTACAGTAGACTTTGAGTTCTAGTCCCGCCTTAGGCATGAAAGCCGACTGGGTGACTTTGGGCCAATCATGGGGAGACCATGGTTTGACAGCTGCCTAGGCTACCCAAGAGAGGACTTCAAAAGGTGGGTTTGCCCTTTTTCAGCGCGACATGCCAACGATGGTGATGGAGTACTGGACTGGTTGGTTTGACAGTTGGGGAGGACCTCACAACGTGTTTGACGCGGATGGTAAGTTCTTGGCTGGTGCAATTCCTTTCCCACCTGCTTCAAAGCAGAGGCGAAGAACAAGCTGTTCAAACTTTACTAACTTCGAACAGGCTGTTCTTTGCCGCTGCTTGGAATGTTTACACTTCCATTTTCTGAGATCACCAGCCGCTCAGAGTCCGGGTGGCAAATAAATTTGATAAATAAATAAATACATTTTGATAGCAGCGCCTCAGTTGCGGACTTCTGCTCTTAACGGTGAATCTGATTTGGCTTTCACGCGCCCAGGGGAAGGGAAAAAAAAACCCTCTACATTTATTTTTAATGTTTTGAAGCTTTTAATTCCTCCTCAGGTTTTATGACTCCTTTAAATATAGCCCGTTGCCCCTTTATGGTGCAGCAATTTCAGCTGGTTTAATTCAAGCTGTCAAAAGAGACCTTGAGCTTCCAGCCCTGAAAAATGGATGGCAGAACAAAAACTCAACAACATCATTTTAATTTTCAATGCGAAGATATAAACCGTTCTTCTCCGCTCCCCAAGAAGAATCACCTGGGGTTTTTTTTCTCTCTCCTTTGGCTGTGGGAGTTGTAATCACTGAACGAGAATAAAAGTACAAAGTACAAAGAAAAGTAGAAGATATTCAATGAGAGTTATTTTCAAGCATTTATTTTTGAATTCAGTGTTGGGGCTAACTGACTTTGGCTTATGATTAAAAGGACGCAATGTAGTTTTATATATATATATATATATATATATATATATATATATATATATATATATATATATATATATATATATATATATATGGGTACAGGTGACTGGACGATCTGTGCTTATCACAAAAATAGCCAAAAGTCATAGGAAATCAGTAACTATCCTGGGAAAACATCCATAGTTTTAGTGGTGGTAGTTAGAGGCCTACAGGGAGAGGCTGTTCCAGAGGGTGGGTGTAAACGTGGCAAAGCAAAGTCCCATTTTTAACATTCTTTGCAAGGTCAACTCCTGGAAGGATTGCTTGCTGATTCTGCTTCAAAAGGATGTAAACACTTAACACAATTCCACATACTGGAATTGGCTGTAGAGACCCATGTTCATAAGCCCAGTTTAGCATGTGGGTTGATTGAGTGATTTGGGAACAGCTTACCCCCAGAAATCATGGGCGTTCCATCACTGGAGATTTTTAAGAAGAGACTGGACAGTCACTTGTCTGAAATGGTATAGGATCTCCTGCTGGAGCAGGGGGCTGGACTAGAAGACCTCTAAGGTCCCTTCAAGTTCTGTTCTATTCTATTCCATTCTATTCCATTCCATTCCATTCCATATTCTATTCTATTCTATTCTGTAATTTCTATTCTGTAATTTGTATTCTGTTCTGTTCTGTTCTGTTCTGTGTATGGGATTGCTCATCCACAGCCTAACTCATATCACAGGGTTCTTGTCTATGGGGATTCTCAGTCATCCAGGATATGGTTGTCCCAAAGCTGCTTTTTCCCAAAGGCAGCTGGACTTTCTTACTTTGTTTTTTTCTTTGAAAAATAATCAAATCCTTCCATTTCCCACCAGTCAGTTAGAACCGAAGAAACTTCTTGCATGAGAAGCAAAACGTTTTCAGAGAAAAAAACCCAAGAAACCCAGGGATCTTGTAGTAAGCTTGCTCATTGTGGTCTTAAGTCGTCACAGTCATGAAGCAGCCCCAAAGGTGCTTTTTCAAGAGGCAACTGGATTTCCTTGTTTGTTTTTTGAAGACGTTTCACTTCTCATTCCAGAAGCTTCTTCAGCTCTGAAAACGTCTTCAAGGAAAAACCAAGAAAGTCCAGCTGCCTCTTGATAAAGCACCTTTGGGACAACCATGATCTGGATGACTGAGAATCTCCATAGTCAGTCATAAAGCAGGTCATTACCCGGCTATCCTGGTTTTAGGATTTGTTTTTGTAGTCATTGTTGAGCAAATCACCCGGGTTGGTTAAAAGAATCCGTAACTCTTCAGCAAATCCATTGTTTGCGACGTGGCATTTTTGCCAAAAACCGGAAGTAAACAGCAAGCTTTCAGCAAAAATGTCGTAAATCACAGTCATGGTGACAGGACACTGCAAATGACTATAAATGCCAGTTACATGACCACAGGTGAGGGATCCGCCCCTCAGAACTTTAGAACTGGGCCGTAAGTATCTTTAGAGGAGGTCTTCACAGCTATGAACAGTTGCTGAGTGACCGTCGTAAGTCGAGGACTTCTTGCATAAAGTCAAACTGCAATAGTAGCAAGATTAACATCCGGTGCCATGCGACACTCGAAGCTTTGTTTGTCTCTGCAGAGATGCTGGAGAGGGTTGAAGACGTTCTCCGATTAGGAGCATCCATCAATCTCTACATGTTCCACGGAGGGACCAATTTTGGATTCATGAATGGTGCTCTACATTCTGACATCTACAAGGCAACCATCACCAGCTACGGTAAGGTTCCATTGGCTGGCTTGCAAGGGATGCTGGGAGGTTCAAAGCTGAAAAGTTCCACTTAGTTCCCAATTAGGAAAGCGCCTAGAATGGAACAATCTCACTTTGGAAGAAGGAGGAGCTTTCCTGAAGTGACGGTCATTTAGCCAAGTGACAGGTGTCACTGGTATCTTGTTCGAATGAATGTCAGAAATGCGATGGGGAACAGTTTCAAATCTTCAACAAGCCCTGACGCTTGTAGAGTTGGAAGAAAGCAAATAAGATGATTAAAGGCCTAGAGATTAAAACATATGAAGAACAGTTGCAGGATTTGGGTTTGGCTAGTCTAGAGAAAAGAAGGACTGGGGGGGGGGGAACATGATCGCAGTCTTCCAGTATTTGAGAGGTTGCCACAAAGAGGAGGGGGTCATTTATTTTCCAAAGCACCAGAAGACAAGACGGATGGAAACTCATCAAGGCGAGAAGCAACCTGGAATTAAGGAGAAATTTCCTAACAGTGAGGACAATTAACCTGTGGAACAGCTTGCCTCCAGAAGTTGTGGGTGCTCCATCACTGGAGGTTTTTAGGAAGAGACTGGACTGCCACCTGTATCAAATTGTATAGGGTCTCCTGCTTGAGCAGAGATTGGACTAGAACACCTCCAAAGTCCCTTCCAGCTCTTTTCTGATCAAATAAAATTGCTACAATGTCCTACCTGCGTTTGTACAGTGAATTTAAGAGTGGGCTAAAAATCAGATGATGGGTATGATTGTCTTATAATGTGGCATGAATCAAGCTATCACAATATGCCACAATACAGGACTCTCCAAACCTGGCCACTTTAAGACTTGCTGGCTGACGAATTCTGGGAGTTGAAGTCCACAAGTCTTAAAGTGGCCAAGTTCGAACACCCTTGCCATAATAGGCTTCGTTTTCGCAAGCAAAAGGCCGTTTGGAGAAAACAAAAGTTGTGTTTTGTTAATCAAGTTTAAGATTGAACATGTTATCTGAGCTGTGGCTGGGCTCTTATATCATCTTTTCTCTGGTTACTAAATGAACCCGTTTTTTAAGGGTCTCTTAATTCAAGCTGAACTGATCAACTGGCCCAATGGGAACAGAAAGCCCAAAAGATTAAACCTGGATTAAAACTATCCAAGGAGAATATTTGTAGCTCAGGGTTGATATGAGGGGTGCTTGGTGCTCTCTGAGATGGGTTGTTCTCTTGCAGACATTTCGTTACCCAAACTAGGTAACATCATCAGGGCTAGTGATCAGTGCTAAGGTTAGCCTGTGGTGAGAATGTCAACATTGGGATTGTTCCTAGCCTGGTTAAGAGGGTTTGGTGAATCCAGCCTCTCTCTCTCTCTGTGTGTGTATGTGTATGTTTGTATGTGTTGTTCTTGTAGTGATTTCCTTGACATGCACCTATAAATAAGGTAAACTATTTTTTTTTTTTTGCTACCTGCTCTACTTTTGTTTTTTTCAGATTATGACGCCGTGTTGACTGAGGCTGGAGATTACACCGCCAAGTACTTTAAACTGCGCAAGCTTCTTTCCAGCATGATGGGTAACTGCATGAAAGAAGGGGCGGCTTCCCTGCCCTCTCTAAATGCTGGGGGGGGGGGGGCGGAGGAGTCCAGTTTGAAAAACGGACTCTCCCCCAGTGGGTGTGTTGGGCCCCCCTGCTTGCTTCCAGTGCAGCTTCATTCTGTTGATCAGCCAGTGGGGCTGCTTTCAGCAGAGAGGGGAGAGGATGGAAGGAGCGGGGGGGGGAGTTTTGTTATGAGACTGGCCCTTGGGGGGCTTCCAAGGCGGTGGTGAAGGATGAGTCCTTATAGCCACATCATTGGTGGACTTAAAGCAAATGCTGACTGGAAAGAGGAGAGAGGCAGCGGAGGGGAGGGAAGAAGGAAGGAAGGAAGGAAGGAAGGAAGAGGGAGGGAGGGAATGGAAAGGGGAGGGGAGGGAGGGAGAGAAAGCTTTGTACATCCTCCCTTTTTTCTTCCTTCTTTCCTTCCTTTGATCCTGGAGAAGAGGCTGTTTCAATGCAGTCACCTTTGAGTCGGGCTCCATTCTGGATGAATACATTCCGGAATTTTCTTGGTAGCACAGTAGCTCAGTGTTTTACCATTGCTTTCCTCCAGGGTGTGAAGTTCTTGTTGTTTTTTTTCTTTTTCATTTTAACCAGTTTAGCCAGGAGCCCTAACATTTGCTCGGTTTAGTGTTAACTGGGTCTGACCAGGCTTAGCTTGTGTAGATGAGAGAAAGACCTTCCTTCCCTTCCTTCCTTCCTTCCTTCCTTCCTTCCTTCCTTCCTTCCTTCCTTCCTTCCTTCCTTCCTTCCTTCCTTCCCCTTCCTTCCTTCTTTCTTTCCTTCCTTCCTTCCTTCCTTCCTTCCTTCCTTCCTTCCTTCCTTCCTTCCTTCCTTCCTTCCTCCCTCCCTTTCTTCCTTCCTTCCTGCAGTTCTTAAGTGAGCCTTGCTTAGCAACGTAAACCTTTGGGCTCAATTTCATGTTGTAAGTCAAGGACTCACTGTAAGCTCTTCTCAAGCCCATGGAAGTTGGGAAATTGAGAATTTTTTCCACCAATCCAGTGCTGGAATTCAACCACATTCTCTCTCTACATTTTCCAAAGAGACTCCTCTCCCTCCACCTCCGATAATTTCAAATAAAGCATCTTACGGGGCCATCCTGATGCAGCAGTATATCTCACTGTGGGAATTGTTGTCGGGGATGGAGGTGAGTCATCCTCCAGGGAAGCCTGTGCTCAGCTTGGCTAGATGATGGGACTGGGGACAACAAACCACAAATCACGGCTGGGGTCCTTATTAAAGAACTCGGAATAAATCTCAGCGTTTGGATATCACTGGGCTTTGAAACTGCTGGTGTGAGATGGGTTGATCAAGAGGCACACTTAAAATGGAGTTGCTGTATTTATATGCAGATTTAACGAGGGGCCTGTGGAAGTTAAGTTGCTTGAAAAATCATTTGCAGGGTTAAATATGCATGTTGGAACGAGTCCTCAATCCTGTCCTTCAGGTCTGTTATTTAATGCCTTTTTACAACAAGCAGGACAATTCTACATCCCCGTTAGACGATTTTGTGTGGCGTTTTGGGGGGAAAAAAACCCTTAGCCTAGTTGTCTAAATTTTGCAACATTCAACGTGCCACAAACCCTTTGCTTCTCAGCTGAAGGTTTCGGAAGAAAAAAAAAAATACCGTTTCTTGATTTAGTTCCTGCAAACAAGCACGTGATGCTTTGCTTGGTGCCTTGCAATGTTTGCGTATCTGAGTCGATCGCAGATCTCCAAGTGACGAGGGATTTAAGTCATGTTCTGTGTGTGAGCGGGAAGCCAGACATTAGCCAGGCCTGTGTTAGGATTGGATCTTTGTTGCTTTGAATGAAGTGATCCACGTAGGATCCATGAATGGTTCCACCGGAAGAAGAGGTGTTATGAACACATTCACATGAAACCAAACTCTAAAGGAGAATATTTGTGCCTCAGGGTTGAAATGAGAGGTCTTTGGTGTTCTCTGAGTTTGGTTGTTTTCTTGCAGATGTTTCGTTATGTCATCAGTGCTAGAAGGGAGTGGGGTTTGCAGGGGGAGGAGGAGGAGAGGAGGAGGAGGAGGACGACGACGGTGATGACTGTGGGTTCCTTGGTGTTCTCTGACCTTGGTTACTTTCTCGCAGATGTTCCATTACCCAGTCTAGGTAACCTCATCAGTGCTAGAAAGGACTTGTACGTAAACAGATAGTAAATCCCACTCCCTTCTAGCACTGATGACGTTACCTAGTTGGGGTACTGAAATGTCTACCAGAAAACAGCCAAGCTCAAAAAGCACCAAGGACCCTCCAAGCAAACTCTACCCCTATTTATATTTTTATTCTTTTCTCTCCTTATCGTCACCGTCGTATTAGGTTATTATGGAGCTGTGTCTGTTTCATGAACCCATGAAGGAAAAAAAAACAAAACAACCCACCTTATTTCTTAGCAGTTGCTGTTAGGATCCTGTTCTGGTTTTTCTTCTGCAGATTGTGAAGTCAGAATACCCCATCAACATGGAGAACCTACCAGTCAATAATGGCAATGGACAGGCCTTTGGCTACACCCTTTATGAGACGGTCATCCTTGGCGGAGGAACGCTGTATTCGCGTGACTACATCCGAGACCGAGCAGAGGTGAGGATGGATGTGCGAGATTTATTGCCTTCTTCTGGGAGGGAAAAGCTGGCTAGATCTTAGTTAACTCATAATTTACTCTTGGATCAAGGTGACTTTCGTGGAGTGAACATATTGAAACTCTGGTGACTTTATAATTACCCGTTGCTCTTGTCATTTGGCCCTAATTGCACACACAATTTTCAGTTGAGTTCAGAAGCTTGGTTTTTAGTATGGACTGCCCTGTCTAGACTATGTTCTAAAAGGCTTCCCTTTAACTTGGAGGTCTTCAAACTTGGCCCTTTTATGACTTGTGGACTTCAGCTCCCAGAATTCCTCAGTCAGCCTGGTTGGCTGGCTGAGGAATTCTGTGAGTTGAAATCCACAAGTCATAAAAGGGCCAAGTTTGAAGACCCCTGCTTTAACTATTGATCCACTGAGCTAGGTTTGAATGCCAATTACCTACTGAAGCTTTAAAAATACAGAGAAAGGTTTGCTATTACAATTTACAGAATACCTTTAAAAGTAGAAAATATTTTTTATTTTTGTGGAGCAACTGGGTGGCCATAACCTGCTAATTGTAACTACTGCGGCTGAATAATCCAGGCTTTTTAATTAATTTTCCCTCATTCTATTTGCATCTATAATTTGTTTAAATGATGATAGTAACACGGCTACATCTAGTGCTTGGATCCACAGCTGGAATTCTCCCCAGGTACTTCTGCTCTCTTCATGTTACAATCTCTAAATACTCCTCTAGTTTCCTGATTTTTGTGAAAGTTAAAAGAATCTATTTTTTTGTCTGCTTTTTTTTCTCCTGCAGGTGTTTATTAATACCCGATATATTGGTCACCTTGATTACAACGTACAGGAGCTGTCCATTCCTAACAGGCAGGTGAGCAGTTAGAAAAAGCAGTTGGATTGGCAGGCAAGATTTGTATTTGTTTTAACCTTATTTTACCTTTTTAAGACAAGTTTATCAGAGCCAGTGACCAGCTTTGCTGCCAAGCTTGTTCAGATTAGTAAGCAATCACCTGTGCTAGAATAAAATGTCTGTAGGATCAGTTCTTGAAGGATGCAGGTATAACCTACAATTCACTAGCTCAGATGTCCCTGTCCCAGTTGTAGTCCTCAGCTTACAGCAATTTGTTTAGTGACGGTTCAAAGCTACAGCGGCACTGGAAAATGTAACTTGTGACCGTTTTTCACTATTGCGACCTCTGCAGCATCCCCATGATTGTGTGATTTTTCCCAACATTAAGAAAACCAAAATCATGGCATCCGGCCCTCTTAATTCCTGGCAAATAGATGGGGAAGAAATGGAGGTAGTGACAGATTTTATTTTTCTGGGCTCCACCTCAGATGGGGACTGCAGCCAAGAAATTAAAAGACGCTTGCTCCTGGGGAGGAAAGCTATGGCAAATCTAGACAGCATACTAAAAAGCAGAGACATCACCCTGCAAACAAAAGTGCGTATAGTCCAGGCCATGGTTTTCCCAGTTGCAATGTATGGCTGTGAAAGTTGGACCATAAGAAAGGCTGAGCGCCAAAGAATTGAGGCCTTTGAACTATGGTGCTGGAGAAGACTCCTGCGAGTCCCTTGGACTGCAAGGCGTTCAAACCGGTCAGTCCTAGAAGAGATCCACCCCGACTGCTCTTTAGAAGGCCAGATCCTGAAGTTGAAACTCAAATACTTTGGCCACCTAATGAGAAGGAAGGACTCCCTGGAGAAGGGCCTAATGCTGGGAAAGATGGAGGGCAAGAGAAGAAGGGGATGACAGAGAACGAGGTGGTTGGATGGAGTCACTGAAGCAGTAGGCGTGAGCTTAAATGGACTCCAGAAAATGGTAGAGGACAGGAAGATCTGGAGGAACATTGTCCATGGGGTCGCGATGGGTCGGACGCGACTTCGCAATTAACAACAACAACAAAAAAGATTCGGGTATTTTTTTTTTTCTTATGCCCTGCAGGGATATAGACAGCTGCAAATCTTAGTAGAGAACTGTGGCCGAGTCAACTACGGGCTTAATCTGAACAACCAGCGGAAAGGTAGGCCAGTAATACCGGTTTTCTGTTCTCATGACTTTAAATCCTCAGCGCCATGTTTCAGAAAAATGGAATTTGGCCTGGGGCGTACGCTCCACGCTTTAAAACAAGGGCTTTGAAGTTCTCTGTACCCAGGAAGTTGCACGAATCCTTTCCAGGAGACCTCAGAAAAAAGGTTTTAATAAGTGGGGGGGAAAAAAACCAACCAAACAGGTTACAGAAGAATGGATTTTAAATTCCAGGAAGACATATTCTAGCTGAAGGTGATGAAGAAAAAAAAATATCTGATAATAAGAGCCACCTGGCAGCCGAATCATTGTTGCAGGGACTCTTCCCCCTTCTTGAATTGTTGAAGCAGATGCTAGGAATCTTAAAAATTTGGATTCCTGCAACTTAGCAGGAGAAATTGAACACAGTGGCCCATTCCATCCGTTTCAAGACCAACCACATTAGACTCAACAGCCACGTTGGTCATGGCTGGCTGAAAGAACCAGGACTTTGTTTTGTCCTTTGAAGGTTCATAAAGAACAGAATGAAAGAGTCTGCCAGGATTCCTTCACAGAAAATCCTCTAAGGAAATAATGCCTTAATTAAGCCCCTATTCTGTGTTGTAGAGCGTTGGCAGTTGCTCGTTTCCAAACCCCGTAAAGTGCTTCTCTTTGATTTAGCTGTCATTTTATTTGTCTTCCTTTATTTGTTGATTGGATTGATTTAGAACCTCCCCAACTCCAACTGACTCTGGGCTGATATAAAAATAATGACATAAAAAAACCAATATAAAACCCAAACCAGGATGAGGTCCCGGCACAGCGCACAGACAAAAACAAATCTAGCAAAGCCAAGGAGAAGAAGCACATCTTCTGGACTTTACCGGATGCTTAATTGGGGGGGGAGCCACACAGATTTCTGGGGGGACGAGAGCTCTCCTTCCAGAAAGCAGGTGCCGCGACTTAACGTGTTCATCTGATGCTTCTAAAACGATGCAAAGTAGTCCTTGAGCCCAAAATTGCTGCTGCTAAGTGAGACATTTGTTCAGTGAGTTTTGCCCCATTTTACGCCTGTTTCTCAGCCTTTCTGAACCGGGATTGGGTGGACCCCGATGTCCGTTCGGGGAGGGTGGCGGCCGGCTGTTGGTCTTGGAAGCCGGTCCTGCCTCTCCTTTGAAAGGCGATTCATCAGCTTTGGCGTTCACCCTTGTTTCTCTTGCAGGCTTAATTGGCGACATCGTTTTCAACAAAACCTCCTTGAGGAACTTCAAGATTTACAGCCTTGAAATGAAACCCAGCTTCATGGAAAGGTTCGCTCAGCGAATCTCGCCAACAACAACACACACTCTTCCCACTCCCGCCTCCCACCCACCCACCCCCACTTTTTTGTTATTTGTTTTCCTCTTTCCTTTGTTTATTGGAATTGCACTTGGCTGAGGTCCAAATCCTAGCTAGCAGCTCCACCTGCCAGCAATCTAGCACCTGGCAAAGAATTGGGGTGGTAGCTCCCAAATGTGGAGAGCCGCGCAGTGGCCCTTCTTAGCAGTGGACCTTTTTCAATATAATTTCCCCCTTTCACTCCAACTGGCACCGCCAGTGCTGATAATGGTTTGATAGATAAAACTAGAATAGTCAGGCTAGAAAACAGAAGACTCGTGAGTTCTAGTTCCCACCCCCTCTTCCCCAGACATGAAACGGGTGACTTTGGGCCAGTCACCAGGAGACAGTGAGTTCTAGTTCCTCCTTAACCATGAAAACCAGCTTTGCGACTTTGACTTTGGCCCAATCTCTCACAACAAGGTGGTTGTCGTTGTGGGGGAGATAGGAGGAGGAAGGCACATTAAATATGTTTCCCACTTTGAGTTATTTATTTAAAAAAAACAGTAAAGGCAGGATATAGATAAATAAAAGTTCCCAAATTACTCGAGCTTCGGGATAAACATCAGCACTCCTCTGAAGTAGTCCTCTTGTAGCTGACCATGAACAAGCCAAGTGGGCTTGGGCTGTGTCGTGTTTTGAAACTGTTAGCTGGAGAACCAAATAAGCAGTCTTGTCTTAGTATTGGTGCTCTCTGAGCTTGGTTGTTTTCTTGCACCCGTTTCATTACGCAAACTAGGTAAGATCATCAGTGCTAAAAGGGAGTTGAGTTTGCGAAGCCAGGGAGAAGGAGAAGGAGAGGAGGAGAAGGAGATGGAGGAGTGCTAGTCAAACTAGGTAACATCATCAGTTTAGCACTGATGATGTTACCTAGTTGGGTAATGAAGCGTCTCAAGAAAACCCACCAAGCCCAGAGAGCACCAAGGACCCCTCATATCAACCCTGAGCTACAAATATTCTCCTTCATAGGTCGTTACTGTTTCCTGGTTACAGTACAGGGCTGGCGTAATTTTGGTCTTCCTGTTCTGGGTTCTGGCCCTCCTAAAAGTGGGCAGGGGGGCACTTCAAGGGAGGGAGGCTGGTGGAGGAAGGAAAGGAAGAAAGCACTAGGACTAGAGTACTAGTCGTCTAGAGGCCTCTGGCTTGATAATAGCAATCACAGGGGTAGGCACTTCAAAGCTGTAATAGCTGGGAGGCACCCTTGAGGCCATCAGTTCCAACTCCTGCCGCCTGCAGAAATCCGTATAAATGCTAGCTTGACAAATGGCTCTCCTGTTCTTTCCTTCCTCTCAAAATATCCTTGTACAGTTCAGAGGGGGACTATTTTGATCTAGTTAACAATCCTCAGAAAGGTACAGACCAATTTGGCATTCCCCCCCCCGCCCCCCTGATCCAAACAGTTGAAATTTGTTGCCAGCAGGGATGATGGTTTGAACACCAATTCACAGAACACAACAGATGCAGACGAAGTTCCCAGAATTGTAAAATACCACAATGGCAAAAGTTAGAAGGAGCCACGCGGCAATTAAACACAGCCTCCTGCTTAGTGCAGGGATCTAAAACACACCTGCCAGATGGCTGTCTGAGCTCACCTTGAAGGTGTTCATCAAGAGGAGCCCTTCACCTCTATACGTCACTGGTTACCTTGGTGAATGTTTCTTTAGTAGTTCTGTGGGGTCTTTGGTGCCCTCTGAGCTTGGTTTTCTTACAGATGTTTCATGACCCAACTAGGTAATGTTATCAGCACTAACGATGATACCTAGTTTGGGTAAGGAAACGTCTGCAAGTAAACCACCAAGCTCAGAGAGCCCCATGGTCCCCTCAAGCAAGACTTAGCTACGTCGGGACTGATAGGGGTTGCTGATGGATTTTTCTCCTGGAGATCCCTTTGAGGAATCTTTCCTTTCTCCCCCAGTCTGCGTGGAGCATCTCCTTGGAGTGCCATCCCCGACAGCGCAGTGGGCCCTGCGTTCTTCCGAGGAACACTCCAAATACAGTACATGCCCCAAGATACTTTCCTGAAGCTTGAGGTAAGTACTTTATTACCAGAGCTGTAAAAAGAGATGTACAGATGTAGGATAAACCTCACTCTCAACATTTCTCCCGGAGGTCCTTTAGGATAGAGGCCTACCACCGTTCTGTTGAGCCGCGGACTGTGTCTGATGGTACTGGAGGCCCACAGAGGTTAACTTGCAAGCCTGCTTTATAGAGTTACGCAAATTAGAATATGCGTATGATTGGATAGGTCTGGTAGCCCTTCACGTGTTTGGTGAGGTCAGTGAGAGAATTAGGGCAGAACTATGTGGAGGCGGGGGGACAAGGTATTTCGTGAACCCGGTTTGCTTCTAGAGCAGCATTTCCCCACCTTGGCAAGTTTAAGATGTGTGGACTTCAACTCCCAGAATACCTCAACGGGCTATGCAGCGGAGGTCCACACATCTTAAAAGTTGCCAAGGTTGAGAAAACAGTGTTCTAGGGCAGGGGTCCCCAATCCCCGGTCCGTGGACCGGTACCGGGCTGCGACACGCCATCAACCAGTCCACACAAACAAGCAAAGCCCCATCCGCGGGATGCAGGCAGCACACAAAACCACACACCCTCCGGTCTGCAGAAAAACCTCTCTCCACGGAACCGGTGGAACCAGGCCAGAGATGAGTATAACAGGAACTCATAAAAGTAACTCCCTAGAACAGAGGTCCTCAACCTTTTGGGCACCACGGAACCGGTCCCTGGTGCCCAAAAGGTTGAGGACCTCTGTTCTAGGGAGTTACTTTTATGAGTTCCTGTTATACTCGTCTCTGGCCTGGTTCTCCCAGATTGATCAACTGTCTTAGCCTTCTAACGTTTTGTGGATTGTTTCTCAGTCACTGTGAAGGTCATTAGGGTGGAGACGTCTTTGTGGTGTTTTACTTGCCCAAATCGGCAACTTCTTTTCTCCTGCATGGAGGCAAGAAACAGAAAAACCCTCTGTTTGTAAGGATCCTGGGATTCTTTCAGGTTAGCAGGAACGTTCGTTCATCCTCATCCAACTTCACAAGTTGCAGAATTGACAGGAATATCCGTAGTCGGCTTGCACAAGGACAGTCAGCCCTCTGTGGTCTGGATTTATTTTAGCCTGCTTCTTCTAGGTGAAATTTCCTTAATTGCGCCTCAGTTTGTGTGCCCTATCAGCATTTTGTGGTGGTAAGGCACCGGAAGAGAAAGAAAACAACTGGACGACCAGTTGTATGTTTCCAGTTAGTATTCTTTTCATGCAGCTGAGATTGACCTGCTGTTCTGTTAGATAAAATGCGCTGACAACAGTCTAAAAGGCGAGCTTTGCTCAGAATACTTAATTGTAATGAATATGCATTTGTCTTCTTTTTTTCTTAGTTTTTGCAGCAGGAACTAGAAAAAATATGTTGGCGCTTCTAGCACCGCTGCAGTAGTTTCATGTTTCATCATTGGTTACCTGTAAGGGCACTAGATCCATTGCACAATGTCGACATCTTGATCCACCGTAGTAAGATCCCCTTGTGTGTTTCCAGGGCTGGGAAAAGGGAGTTGTCTTTGTCAATGGCCAGAACCTGGGTCGCTACTGGAAAATTGGTCCTCAGGAAACCCTCTACCTCCCGGGAACCTGGCTCCAACAAGGGTACAACGAAGTGAGTCGCTTGATTTGAACCCTGTTCTCTTTCTTTTCACGTCTCTCAATATACTCAACCAGTTTGGTCTAATGGTGAAGATACCAAGTTTAAAACCAGGAGATTTGGAATTCTAGTCCCACTAGGCGTGAAAGCTGGTTGGATGATTTTGAGCCAATCACCAGGAGATTGGGAGATTTAGTCCCGCTTTAGGCATGAAAACTGGCTGGGTGACCTTGAGCCAATCATTAGGAGGCTGAGTTCTAGTCCTACCTTCGGCATGCAAAGTGGCTGGGTGACTTTGGGCCAATCACCAGGAGACTGGGAGTTCTAGTCCTGCCTTAGGCATGAAAACTGGCTGGGCGACTTTGAGCCCATCACTAGGAGACTGTGAATTTTAGTTCTACTTCAGGTATGAAAGCCAATTGGGTGATTTTGAGCCAGTCACTAGGAGACTGTGACTTCTAGTTTTGCCTTAGGCATGAAAGCCAGTTGGGTGATTTTGGGCCAGTCCCTCTCTCTCTCTCTCTCTCTCTCAGCCCAACCCACCTCACAGGGTTGATGTCACAGGGAAAATGGGAAGAAGGAGTATGTGCAGAATTGCCCCAAAGGAGCTCATTCTTTCATCTGAGCAAGGTTGTTCCTTCTCTTCTCTTTCTCCAGATCATTATATTTGAGGAGCGTCTTGGAGGCCGTATCATCCATTCCACAGATCTGGCCTTCTTGGGAAGGGTTCAGTATGTGACCTGAGCTGTTCCTGATTGTGCCACCCTCTACTGATAGTAATGGTTAAGGTTATGCTTCTTAACTGATTGTGGGAGGTCAAAGAGTCTCAAGGCAGACCTTTCTCCCTCCCATTGTGAAAACTGTGCCCCGTATCCTTATATTTTCTAGTTAAGGGTGGAGTTTGGCCAAAGAAGGCCCACCTGGTGAGTTAATTTAGGAGGTTGACTAAGAGTACTTGAAGACAGATGCCCAGGTAGCTAGGAAGGTCCTCCTAAAGAACTCAACTTCACTACAAGTTCTTGTGTCCTGTAACACTAGATGCTAAGGACCTGACAAAGGAACGAATGTCCGCAAGTCATGGGAGATCTGATGGACTGAAACCGCCAATCTGCAATGGTTTGATCGGGATCCTCCTTTAGGTTGTGGCTGGAAAAGGAATGTCTTTGCATCTCTAGTAGTCCACGTTGGGTTTTTTCTGACAATTGAAGCTGCCAGTCTTAGCTCCCTGATCTGGTTGTTGGGCAGACTGTGGAGGAATGTCATTTTTACCGCTTTGCATTCCTTGGGTCGTTTCAACCCAGATCTTAAAAGGAAGGAACGCCACATTTGGGCATATAAAATGCCAACCACCAATGGGGACATCATGCAGAGACAGTGGAAACTACATTTCAGTGACATGCCATGGATTTTGGGGGGAGGGGCTGGAATTGGGCTTCTTCCAAGCTACATAGAACGCCTGTAACATCTGAAGCCCCTTGCCCCACGCCCCTTGCAATTTTCCCCAGCTGAATCACAGGTTCTTGAGGTCACCAATCGCAAAGGGTGAGTGCTGGGCCAGGGGTGGGTGGGATTGGGATGTATCTTTGCACCAAGACATAGCATGAACTAATCTACTGCTGAATTTTAGGAGCACCCCCTGGAGCCAGGAAGGAGCTCCAACAGAAGCCCCCATGGGTAGAACCCCACCCCCTTCCCAAGACCAGCCCAAAAGAGTGCTGTTTCAGAAAATAAACACGTCCCAGTGAAACCAAAAACCTCTACACAATGCTCCCCAACTAGGTTGAGATTCTGCGCAGTGTGCTTCGGTCCTTCGCAAAAGGTGCCCCACCCTCAGCAAATTGGGACTGCAACTCTTGATATCCCCAGCCACTTTATCTTTCTGGACTGGGTCTCGTAAGGGGCATCGATCCCAGTCTGAACAGAGGCCTCTGCTTCGAAGATAATCCTCAAATTATGACCGCTTGCATTGAGACTCAACTTGGTCACCTCTCTTGCTTCTGAGGGAGGGTCTGGGGGACTGGGGATTCAGCCTGAAGGCGTACTTGAGTGCATTGCTGAATAATTAGTCAATTGGATCTGTTTTAAAAATAACCTTTTTCATGTACTTTTTTTTAAAAAAAGAGAAAAGGCAAATGGATGCATTCCTCAGTAGGATGCCCTCCAGGGCTTTGAGGCACAACCTATCACCCCAGAAGGCCAGTGGATGATGGATCTTATATCCCTATCCTTGTGGGAAGAACCGGTTGGAAGAAGCCACTGTAAGCCATAAACACCCAGTCTCTGTGCACCTTGCTGTCTCTTCCTCCTTCCATCAATCAAAACCTCAGTTTCCCTGATGGAGCTAAGCGTTGTGTAGCCGTGGGCACAATTGGTGTCAGTGTCCTCCTCTAGCCAGCCTGCCATTGGTTGTGTCTTGCAGGCCCAGACCCACACCCAAAATAAGTTTGGCACTTACTTTTCCAGCGATCGTTCAGGCTTATCGTCAGGATGCAGTTGAATTGTGATCCTGGCCCTCTCCTTTACAGGTTAACCCTCCAGCACAGGTATGTCCAACCTTGGCCACATTAAGTGGCTGGTTGGCTGGGGAATTCTGGGAGTTGAAGTCCACAGGTCTTAATGTGGCCAAGGTTGGAGACTCCTGTTCTGGAAGGTTAACCTGTAAAGGGGAGGGCCAGGATCACAATTCAACTGCATCCTGACAATCAGCCTGAACAATTGCTGGAAAAGCAAGCACCAAGTGATGCTGAGGTCTTTCTGGCTGTTCAAAACCATTTTTCATTCTATTTATGAAATTAACTGCATGAAATTGAAAATATAAGAAGGTGCAGCTGTAAAAACAGAAGCCAAAGGGGGGGGAGTTCACCCTTTCTACCTGTTCTGTGCTCTGCAACTCACCAGGCATCCTGATAGCCAAAGGGGGGGGGGAGTTCACCCTTTCTACCTGTTCTGTGCTCTGCAACTCACCAGGCATCCTGATTGAACCTTTGACACATCCTGAGCATATCACTGCCTGCCTTCCACCACATGCTCTGGGAGGAAATTGGGATAAATCATTGCAATTTTCTTTTTGGTCTATGATTTACTGCAGTCTGGCAGAGTTGTAGTCATAAAATGGAGAGAGAGGAAGGGTGAAAGAAAACACACACACACACCATCAGGAAGAATGGCGATTGAAAAAACCATGCTGTGCTGAGAAAACCGAATTTTCTTTTTTTAAAAAATAATAATAATAATGCTTCTCGTTTCCCCTTTAATCAAAGGTTTGGGCTGGTGTTTTGTTTTGAAAGGCGGTGACTATAAATTCTGTATCGTTGGATGTGAATTTTACTCAAATGCTGTTTTCTCTTCCCCCACCGACACTGACCCGGGTTTTGAATTTTTTCATAAAGTCGTCTTAAGGCCTAGTTGGTTTGTTGGTTCCGTTTTTTTCCCCGTGTCTGGTTTGCTAGATATTTGTAATAAAGAGGGAAAAAAAGGAAAAAAAGAAAAAGAAAATCTGTCTCTATTATTATTATCTTATTGGTACCGTGTTTGTTTTCCCTATCGCGAGAGGTCTGCTGTTAGTCCCAAGCATGATTTGAGTCCACCCCGGCTTACGCATCTTAGTCACTCAGGTGAAAGGTTAAAAAATAAGCCTATTTTTTTTGCTGTACAATTTTACATTCCTTTCCAATCAGCTTGAAGATATAGTTGTGCTTTGCATTTTTAAATGTGTATAAAAGGCAGAGGCAGGAGGTTATATGAGCTGCCTTTCTGATCTCCTTTTACTCCAACTCTGATGACGTCGGTAGTTTGGCCTGATGAAAGCTTAGTGACTCTTTTTAACCACAGGCTTGTTTATATTAAACAGTCTGGTTTATTATATCCTGGTGTTCGTTTTTCGTAGATTTTCACGGATATAGGTATGCAGGTCTTGGTGTATTCAGGTCTTTTCCCATGTAAGATTGAGAGTATCTTGGCGATGTTTTGACGAGGTCCCACTCGTCATCTTCAGGCTGGGGTCTTCGGCTTCGTGCTTGTGCAAGCAAAGTGTGATCGGAGCTGCCGTCTCTCTATATATATTGGTGGGAGTGTGTGGAGTGCTGGCTTAGTTGCTGTAGGTGGATTGGTTGGCTGTGTTGGAGTTATTGTTTGTGGATTGTTTGGCTGTTTAGTAACATCCTGAGTAGTTGAGGTGCTGGCTGTGTGCCCATTAGTCTTTTGTGTTGTAATGACCTGGGTAATGGGTTGTGTGATGACATCCTGAGATCTAGTGTAGTGATATACTGAGTTCTGTGTTGCACCATCCTGGGTGGTTGGCTGTGTTGTAACATCCTGAGCTTTACAACACAGCCAACCACCCAGGATGGTGCAACACAGAACTCAGGATATCACTACACTAGATACCTACTGCAACTAAGCCAGCACTCCACACACACCCACCAATATATATAGAGAGACAGTAGCTCCGATCACACTTTGCTCGCATAAGCACAAAGCCGAAGACCCCAGCCTGAAGATGACAAGTGGGACCTCATCGAAACGTCGCCAAGATACTCTCAATCTTACACGGGAAAAGACCCGAATACACCAAGACCTGCATATATGTATATATATATATATATATATATATATATATATATATATATATATATATATATATATACACATACATACATATACACACACACACACACACACACACATACATACATACACATTTTTAGATTGCTAACAAAGAATAAAGGGAGAACTGGGATAGCTATTTCGAGTTTCTTAACTCTCTTCAGCAAGACTTACCCTTCTGAGATATATATGTGTGTGTGTCTGTGTGTATATATATTGTTGTTGTTGTTAATTGCGAAGTCGTGTCCGACCCATCGCGACCCCATGGATAACATTCCTCCAGGTCTTCCTGTCCTCTACCATCTTCTGGAGTCCATTGAAGCTCACGCCTACTTGCTTCAGTGACTCCATCCAGCCATCTCATTCTCTGTCGTCCCCTTCTTCTCTTGCCCTCAATCTTTCCCAGCATTAGGCCCTTCTCCAGTGAGTCCTTCCTTCTCATTAGGTGGCCAAAGTATTTGAGTTTCAACTTCAGGATCTGGCCTTCTAAAGAGCAGTCGGGGTTGATCTCTTCTAGGACTGACCGGTTTGAACGCCTTGCAGTCCAAGGGACTCACAGGAGTCTTCTCCAGCACCAGAGTTCATATATATATATATATGTATATATAAAGGAAAGCTAACAAATAGTGTGTCGGTGATTGAGATGGAAACAAAATAATAATAATCAGGATCCAGTATAGGGAGCCCTCGACTTAACAATTAGTCATTTAGTGACCATTCAAAGTTACAATGGCACTGAAAAAAGTGACTTACGATGGTTTTCACACTTACGACCATCGCAGCATCCCCAGGGTCATGTGATCAAAATTCAGACGCTTGGCAACTGACATGTACTTATGACGGTTGCAAGTGTCCCGGGATCACATGATCCCCTTTTGCGACCTTTGGATGAGCAAAATCAATAGGGGGAAAAGTCTGCAAGAGGCAGAGATGCTGATTTTTCTAAAAACCTCTCCCAGCTTCATGCGTGGCTTTTTTTAAAAATCACACCGAAGGGCGTAATTTGATTTAATTCATTTTTGCGCCGCTGAAGGTTTGACCGTCGTTCCAGAGCAAGACAAAATGCAAAGATGGTTACCATCTTACCAGCAAGCTCATGTATATCCCTCATTATGCAACCCCCAGATCTTTATATCCACATAATTTCAGCGTGTGCCAGGAAGAATAAGTCTTTTTAATTGCCAGGGTGTGTAGCAAGGCACCACGTTCTGTTATTTCCCCCTTTTCTATGCCATCTTTTCTATACATTGCTTTTTGCTCAGGATAAGCTGGGGGGGAAAAAAAACCCTCTTAAATTGTGCCATTAATTTCAAGCCCGCTTTACAATATAAGCAGATAAAGTTTTAAACACACCTTTCTGGATGCAGGATCTTAAGCACAGACAGAGACGCTGTGTGAGCTATTGTACTACCTGCGGGAGTTGTATCTGTGTGTATGTGTTTGTTTGTGTACGCGTGTGCACGCCTCTCTATGAAGGAACAATAAAAACAATAACATCCATTAATACGAAATAATGAATTTTGACACTTCGTTCAGTCTAGGGCAGGGCTTTTCAACCTTTTCACCCATTGTACCACTTTTAGGATATGGCAATATCCGAGTACCACCAGTCGCCTAGCAAAGTGTCAAAAACTTGATGACCCAAAAAAAGAGGAAAAAAGTGACGAAGTACAGGTAGTCCTCGACTTACAACAGTTCGCTTAGTGACTGTTCAAAGTTACAATGGCACTGAAAAAAGTGCCCCCCATGCCACAGCCGAGCAAGACAGCTACCTGCCCACCCGGAGGTGCTCTTCCTCCTGTCCGAGGTTTTCATTGTTGTGAGCATTTCTGTTGAGGATTGGCAGCGGAGGTGTGTTGAGGATGTGTTTGGTTTTTATTATCCCCCCCCCCATCTGCTGGGTGGTTGCAGCAGGTTTTGGTCACTTCACATGACCCTGGGACGCTATGACCGTCATAAATATGAATCAATTGCCAAGCATCTGAATGTAAATCACAAGACCCTGGAGAGGCTGCAACATTCCAGCTGATCGGCGCTTCTTCTGGGCTCAGCAGAAACATCAGGATCAGCACTGAGCTCCAGCTGGAGCCTGGCGCTGATCCTGACACTTCCGCTGAACCCTGACAGCCCTGCAGCTCCAGCCGTCTCTCGCTCAGGCTTGTGCGGTGCTGCCACCGGTTCAGCTCATTCCCCTCCCCGCTACCACTTTTCTAGGATGGTCGCGTACCACCTGCCAGGTGCCAATGTACCACAAGTGGTACCCGTACCACTGGTTGAAAAGCCCTGGTCTAAGGCACTATTTCTCAACCTTGGCAACTTTGAGCTGTGAGAACTTCAACTCCCAGAATTCTGGGAGTTGAAGTCCTCACAGCTCAAAGTTGCCAAGGTTGATAAATAATATGCAAGATAGGTTTTCTTTTTTTAAAGAAAAGTGGACTTCATCTCCCAGAACTCCCCAGCCAGCATGTTTCAGACAGACTGCCCGAGGATGTTTATAGCATGTATCAATTCCCCTTCTAATTCTCCTGTTCTAATATCTAGGGCAGATGATGGAGGAAGCTGACCAATCCATAACCTGGCTTTTGCCCTCTTGCTGATTTTGCATTGCTCTTGTTTCACCAATGGCCTTTGGGGAGTCCCACATTTCTATCGCTCTGCTTTTTATCTGTTGTTGTTTCATTTCATTTTATTGGATCGTTTTCCAGAAGATCAGGCATAAGTGAGCTGTTGTTGTTTTTTAAATACTGATTTATTAATTTATTGATCTCCTTTCCTCCCCCCCCCTCTGCACAAAAACCCAAGCTGTTCTCTGGTATATGGAGCAATTCGGCTGGGTGTTTTCCTCTGGTTGATCAAGGGCCCAGTTTGAGTCTGGAATCGGGGTGGGAACAGACTGCAAATAGAAAAAAAAATGGGCTTCAGTGTCCCACTTGAGCTGCAGTTCGGGAGCAGTAAGTTTACTTTTTTTCCAAAGCAAACCCTCATTTATATCTTAGTTGATGGCCTGCCACAAAGAAGAGGAGGGGGTCAACCTATTCTCCAAAGCACCTGAAGGCAGGACAAGAAGCAACGGATGGAAACTAACCAAAGAGAGAAGCAACCTAGAACTAAGGAGAAATTTCCTGACAGTGAGAACAATTAATTTAATGGAACTACCTGCCTCCAGAAGCGGTGAATGCTCCAACACTGGAAGTTTTTAAGAAGAGACTGGACAGCCATTAGTCTGAAATGGTGTAACATTTCCTGCCTGAGCAGGGGGTTGGATTAGAAGACCTCCAAAGTCCCTTCCAATCATATTCTGTTATCTTATAATGTCTCCAGCCAATGCTACTTGTTAAACGAAGCACATGGCAGCCCCTGGAAGTGGTTCCCCCCTGTCCTGCTGCTGTGTTTAGTACAATGTAGCTTAACGCGACACTGCTAAGTCTGGCGTTCTCCCTCCTCCAGTTGGGATCTTTCTCATTTTAGCATCAGGCTCAACATGAGCTATGCTCAAACCTTCAGAAGAAAGAGGGATGGGTGTTTACTATTTTGAGCAGCTGCCACGAAAGGTGGCTCTGATTCAAATTCTTCCTCTTCAGTCCCACTTGAAGAGGGACCCCCCTGGTAGCAAATGCCAACCTGCCAAGTGTTGTGATTGACTAATGCACCAGAGCTGTACCTGCTCGCATCGCTCCTGGCTTTGCAGCGTGATGTCAGATTTCCACGTTGGGATCTGTGAAGCCTTTCTTTCCCTCGTTCACCAGCACGGGTTTCTCGGTCCTTGTGTGCCAGACGAGAATCTGGATCAAAGAAGAAGCATAGGAGGTCAGTTCCTCAGTCTTCTTACATTCAACTTATGTTACATTATTAAACTAAGGGCGTAGCTAGCTACATTCTCCAAAGACAGATGGGGGATTTCCAGTAGTTAAGACAGATTTGAGAAGAATAAGATGGGGTTGCAGAGACAAAACTAGTGATGGATCTCAAGATGTTCCTCAAGCATGCTTTTTGATCTAACTTCTGCTAACTCCCATCATTTCAAGAGGTGGCCGTGCTGCTGAAGAGTTAGAAAAGTGATCAGGATAGATACGTATGGGTGGATTAATGCATTTCCCTTGAAAAGTACTTAGATATCCTTAGTTTCTTTTCAACATATTACCTGGGTTCATGTTTATTGTGACTATGCATTTCTGCAAACATAGCAATGTAGGCACTTCCTTACTCATTCCTGGTTTGCTTTCATCCTGATAGAAGAGAATATTTGTAGCTCAGAGTTGAATATAAAATGAGACCAAAGCTCTTTCCCCTTCTAGCATTGATGATGATACCTAGTTTGGTAATGAAATGTCTGCAAGAAAACAACCAAGCTCAGAGAGTACCCAGGACTCCACAGTTGCTTTTCATCCAGCCCAGCCTTTTTACTCTTCTCTAGCAGTATTATAAAACAAGTAATTTATTTTTTATTTTTAAAGGAGGGACTCTAAATCAAGCCAAGCAATCCATGATTACTTCCCTTATCTGGAGGGTTCATTGTTGCACTCATCATACTAAGCCATCAGTATGGTGGTAATTTGGAGCAGGATGTGGTGGAAATCCAGAGTATGGCTGTTTGCAAGCCACGGCTTAACAACAATCTTGCTAAAAAGGACAATTAAATGATGCATTGCCTAAAGTAAGATACGAGTCTCAATATGTTTTATTCTTCAGGAGAAATTAAATCAAAGCTCTCTTCATCTCCACTACAGTCATCCGGTCACGAGAAACAAGATCGCCAGGGTAAGAAAAAAAAAAATACAAATAACTACTCTTGTCATCAAGAGACTAGCCAATCTTTCCGGTGGATTCATCAGCCCGACTCAGCCATGCTTCAAACATGGTTTCCAAACGGTGTGATTTGTAACTTGTGAACCCACACAGCAGATGCCTCTCCTAAGCATACTTCTCTCAGCTTCCTGGCTGCTTACAGTGGGGATGTCCAAACTTGGCCACTTTTAAGACTTTGTGGACTTCAACTCCCAGAATCTCCCAGCCAGTCTTGCAGCCCCAGCTGTGAAAAGGCTGAAAAAAAGGACCACACGGAGCAGTGCCCATATCTCTTACACAACCGAAGTACTGGTGGTTTGGCAGATTACACACCAATCTGATTAATCCCTACTGCTATTTTAATTACACTCACACCTACTGATCTCTGGCATCGCACGCTGCCTCTCCAATTATGGGAACCGTCAGAACCATTATCTTAGTTATTAAAACAGAAGGAAGGTAATTGTCAGCTCTCCAACGGACTGTCACGTCTAAATCTGTTTCGGGCTGCCAAAATCAGACACCCTGGCAACCAAGACGATCTCGATTTAAAAAAGAAAAAAGGAAGGGCTGAATCAAAATCATTTAAGGTGGCTGCTCATATCTGTCTCCTTCCTCCCCTCCTGCTCCGCCTCTGTGGGGTTTGATAAATGACTTTGGTGGACATTGACGGATGCACCTGTGAGTAGGGAGGTGGGAGAGACACAAAAGCCATATAGGTCGATTGTATAGGTCAAAAATCAATACAGGAGTGGACGTGCAACAACAGCAGCTGCCAACTAGCAAATTAGTTTAGCAGCTGGAAAAACCTTTTCCAACCCTTTGAAAAACCCAGAACTTCACCACATGTAGTCCTGGCCTTACAACCCCAGTTGTGCCCGACATTCCCGCAGCTAAGCAAGGCCGCGGTTAAATGCGCATCGTGCCCCTTTTGGCCAGCTGTTTATGCCCCCCTTGTTAAGTGCAGAATCGCTGCAGTTGATAAGCGAATCGTGAGGGCATTAAGCCAATCAGGCTTTCCCCCCCCCCCCGTTGACTTTGCTTGTCGGAAGGCGGCTGCGTAGGTTGTAAATGGTCATTCCCATGACCTGGGACTTTGCAACCGTCCTAAATACATGCCGGTTGCCAAGTGGCTGAATTTTGATCACGTGGCCACGGGGACGCTGCAAAGTATGTCGTAAGTATGACAACTGGCCATAAGGTGGGTTTTTTTTTTTCAGTTCTGCCGTAACTTTGGTCCCTCAACGAAACGTCGTAAGTCGAGGACTGCCTGTGCTCCTAGATTAAAGGGCCTTTCCCCCCCGGGGCTCGTTCTTGGTCGCTGTTGCCGAGCAGGTGGATGGCGGAGTCCCCTCAGCCAAACATCTCCGGCACCTTTTTTTTTTTTTTTTTTTTTTTTTTAGCTCTTCCTTGCCAGCATCCTTACCTTGCCACGGGTCTCGTTGCCATGGCAATGAAACAGCACGCTATCGACCCTGTTTCATGTGTAGAGACACGGGTCGGCTTTTGCCTGGTTTGAAGAATCTGTTCTGCTGCCAAAGCATTAAAAAAAAAAAAAAAAAAGCTGGGCTTCTCATTAGCCTCTCAAACAGAGTCCCACTGTTTCTCAATTTTAGGTATTTGAGCTTTGCTTCCCCCCCCCTCCAGTTCTAAGTGGCAATCCAAGGAGTTAATCTTTAAGAGGATTATATGCGCACACCGCTGTAGAAGGGCAGCTGGGTGTCCCGCTTTATGGAGAAGCAAATACCAGCCAAGGAAAAGCTTTGGAAGTTGCGCTCCCCAGGCGCTGAAGCCTAGAGGATCTTTGGCCCTTGAAAAGAAGAATACAACGGATTGTTGAATATTCCTTAGAGCAGTCTTGCTCCACCTTGGCGGCTTTAAGATGGGTGGAGCTTTGCTGGCTGAGGAATTCTGGAAGTCGAAGTCCACCCATCTTAAAGTCACTAAGGCTGAGAAACACGGCCTTAGAGTCCCAAATGACACGGTAAGGAGGCCTCAAAAGATGGAGCCTGATAGTCAGGACATAAATGCAGATGATCTAGTCAAGAGAACTTTAAAATGTAGCTTCCACCAGCTCTGTTTCCAGGGATATTTAATTTAGTGTTTCATCGTGCGATGCGATAAAATAAACCCTTGCCAATTGCTCTTGAATAGAAAGAGCGTTATTTTAAAATCACAATGACAGACCGACCCAAAATTGGTCCCACGTTGGAAAGGCACTCAGGACATTTGGGCAAAATGGAGATGCTCCACCAATCCCTTTGCTTTGGGTCTTGGAAATGCCACGCTTCACTTGGGTGGTCCAGGAGGCTGTGGACAAGCTGAAGAAGCAACCAAACCAAGGTGGTGGCGGCTACTCAGAATCTACTCAGAGCTACAAAGATTCTCACGAATGAAGGTAAGTAGGTGTGTCCCGGAATAATGTTGCAGGATCCAGTCTGTCACCGGCACCAAGGGTTTATTCTTCTAAACTCTTGGGTTCATGCTGGAGCCCATTGGAGAGAAGTTCCCTGAGAGGGGCTTCAGCCTGAAAGGTTGGAAGAATAAGCCTTTGGTCCCGGTGACGAATCCTGCTACGAAGATTCTCTTCTATGGGGACTCAGAATCTGCTTTGCACAAAAGCCCTTCACGTCAAACTTCTTCAGACTGGGTCTGGAAGTTCATGATTCTCCATGGGTGGTCTCCAGAGAAACCCACATCTGTATAAGCCACCCCTCTGCTTGGAATGTCAAAGGCAACCATACCTTAGTGCAATTGGCAGCTTTGGGTTCAAGGTCATGCAAGGTAACCAGCTCCCGGAGCAGGCTGCTCTCTTGATAGCCCCCCTTGACCCCTCGCAGTTTGAAGTAAGCCTGAGGTCGCTGAAGGATTAGCCTGAGGTTGACAGCAAAGCCTGCCATGTCGATCGCAAACGGCCGGTGGGGGTCAAAGACAGTTTTCCATCCATACACCTTCCCGGCAGCGTTGACTTTGGGGGACTCGTACCGCAAGCCTCCCACGAAGGCCACTGGCCAGACAGATACTCTGCGGGTGGTCCGCATCTGGAAAATAAGAGGAGGAGAAAGAGGAGAACCGTGCAGTGATTGAGCATCCCTTGCTTCCATCAATGGAAGAGAATGCCATTATGAGCATGGCTGGGCAACCAAGGAGCATCTCTTTCACGCTGACCTCTCCGACAGCTGAGCTCTTCTCCAAAGTGGTCTTCTCAAGAGGGTTTTAAGTCCCATTAGCCCTAGTCAGCATAATAGTTGGGCTTGTTGGGCTTGCTGGGCACCAGCTGAAGCCACCTTAGATGTGCACACATGCCTTGGATAAGAAGAACCGTCAATACTCTTGAGTTAACGGTCACAGAGTTGGAAGTGGCTTTAGAGGCATCTTGAATGAAAGGCAGGGTGTCAGCCCAACAAATGCATAAATTCCATAAGTCCTTCTACATTCTGTCAGAAGCACTGCAGGAATGGATTGTGGGATCATTCTAACTCCACCAGTTACAATTCTCACCACCAGTACTCCTTGAGTTAGTCCCCATAGTGAAATCGGGAAAGAAGAAGTACTCAGAATTGACTCCTACAAATCTACAAAGGAAGAAAGGATCCAGGGGTCTATAAGAGGGATAATACCCAGCTACTCTAAACCCCTTCAATAAAATATCTCATTTAGGATCGCTGGAGACAGCTAGCTCTTCAGGAGCTCTCTCTCCACAAATGCTTTGCTAGTACTGCATCTTCACTGCTTATCTTCTTTCTCTTCTGCTCTCTTTCATCCTTATTAATGACTACAAGGCAATCCAAAAGAGCTTGTAGTACTTGCCCTCCTGCATAAATATACGCACTCTTTCTAGTCTTACAGGGGCAGAAGGACAGAGTCACAGTCACACTCTAGTAGGCTGGCTTTCATGCTCAGGGCAGGACTAGAACTCCCAGTCTCCTGGTGATTGGCCCAAAGTCACCCAGCCAACTTTTATATCTAAAGACAGAGTAAAGCTCACTGTCTTTTGCTCATTGGCCCAGTCACCCAGCAGGCTTTCAGGCCTAAGAGAGGACTAGAATTCACAGTCTCCTGGTTTCTGGGCCAGCACCTTTTGATGCAGCCCATCAGTGGAAGGAAGGAGAGATGGAGAGAAGTGTAAATTCCTTCTTTTGTCTCTCTAGCAGGCAAGAACTGAAGCCAAGCCCAAACTTTTAAAGATTCAAAATTATAGCCTGTATCAACAGGCTATAATTTTGTATGTATCAACAACATTCTTGTATCAACAACATTCTTGATATTGGATAATGATCATGCTGATGACCACCAGAGCTCTCTGAGTGTATGGCAAAAAAATTTTTTTTTAAAGTAATACTGCATACCTTTTGATTAACAATCATTTGGAAAACCAAATCCAAACTGTAAGCCCAACTCTTTTGCCCTTCATTAGCAGATATCCAAGTATCCTCTTCCTTGTTGGGAAGTTGATATTTTTGGGGAGTTAGCATGCCTACTTGAGCAAATTTACTTGGAGACAGAAGTGTAGAATTAATTATTATAAATACCCCAGAAGGATAATGGACCCCATAATGGCAAGACTATGAGCAGCTGGAGTGGTCCAGATGGGCAATGTCAAGGACACTAATGCCAGCCCTTTAGGCTGGACAATAACCTTCAAATACAGGATGTCCAGAACCTCAATTATCTGTTCTTTGAACAGAAGACACATCTCTATAAAACTGAGGGTTAAGATAGCGAGAGAGAATCCACACACTATTCTTAAAATGTTCAGCCGATGCTGGTGGTGGGACAGGACATGGCGGCACATGGTGAGTTGAGACTCCACCCTCATCTCTGCCAAGGCCAACTGTTGACCCCATCAACAACTAAAGAAGGCATGCAGGATATTCATCCAGGAGCTTGCTGAAGACCATCAAAAAGTGGAGATGATGTCTACTTGTTCTATTGTTGGACCTGACAACAATGAGCTTCTGATCCCGGTGTTGCCACCTGGATAAACTAGCTGCATGTAGAGTAACTCTGGTATGTACATTGACATCTGCATAGAATTCCTGCTCCATCTATCATTCTTAAATCTGACTTTGGGGAACCAAGTGGTAAGAGTGAACGGCCTCTGCCAATAACATTTAAGCTCTGTCAAAGGCAGTTGATAGTGCTAGTAATAGATCAGCCTTTATAGCAATGTCAACAAACTTGAGATTGCCAAGTCCCCTCTGTCCCTAGTGCTGCCTTAAAGAAGACTGGGCAGCATGTTCCTGCTTGCAAATCTTCAGAAAAGCTTCCAGATCCTTCCAGAAATTCCTCCCAAATTACAATTGTCCGTGCGGCAAAAGGGGAACTATTAAATATATAGATAGTCCTCAAGTTACGACTACAGTCGTGGCTGGAATTTTGGTTGCCAAGCACCCAAAGCACCACGTGACCAGACTCCATCATTTTTATTTTTATTTTTACTGTGAATCACACAGTTCTCCTTCCATTCAGTGAATTATATGATTATTCAATGAATCCGAATTTTGTCCGTTGTTTTGTTGGAGGCCGGCTGGGAAATTCCTGTATCACGATCATGTGACCGCAGGACACTGCAACCATTGGTCAGTTGCCAAGAAGCCAACTTGTGATCATGTGACTGAGGGCTGTGGTGCGACAGTTGTAACTTTGAGGTGGGGCCATAATTAACTTTTTTCAGCGCTGTCGTAACTTTGTTAAATGAATGGTCATAAGTGTGGGGCTATCTGTAGAAGGTTAATTGTTTACCCTCCCTTCTACTGTCTTTAATTCAAGTCTGGAAGGCAGACAATCAGCTCCGCTTCAGATCACAGAATCAGCCATGACAATCACCCTGATTTTTGCTTACGCCTTAGAGGATTATTGCTGCAAGAAAAGAATGGAAGGAGAACAGTGGGCCTTGACTTCAGAGAAAAAAGTATGCAAGCCTAAACTTCTAACAAAATATGTAATTTCAACCTAAGTGTGTTTTATTTGCCCTGTCCTCATTTACTGTGGAACATGGCACACCACTCATGTGATGAGAATGGGTGTTAGTTAGGACTGGTCCATGACTGCTTTTCTAAACTAGCCTTTTCTCCACAACCTGAATTTGACCAGCCCTGTGAGATACAGACATCACTGAACTGAATTGACAAAATCCATGACAGATGTGCAAATGCCCTCTATAAAACGTGAAGGTTTCCCTGTCCAGTTGTGTCCAACTCTAGGGGGGCGGTGCTCATCTTCGTTTCTTGGCCGAGTCAGCCAGCGCTGTCCGAAGACACCCATGGTCATGTGACCAGCATGGCTATAAACCAAAGATGCACGGAACATTATGACCTTCCCACAGAAGTGGAACCTACTTATCTACTTGCATTAGCATGCTTTTGAACTGCTGGGTTGGCAGGAGCTGGAGCTAGTGACGGGAACTCAACCCATCGCATGGCGCTTGGGTCCCTAACCTTGGCTGTCAGCTTTCCAGCTGACAAGCTCAGCATCTTTAACCACTGAGCCAACCCCACTGCCCCCTGATGCCCTCTATAAGTGAGTCTTCGAATTGTGACTGTGTGGTTGAAAAATCAACTATCCAACATATAGTGTCAGGGTGCCAAAACAGAGCCTATAATGGAGACTTTGCTGATTTTTTGACTGGGGCAAATGAACCCCAAAATTATATCTGTAATCTAGGCCAGGGGTCACCAACCCCTGGTCCATGGACCAGTATGGGGCCACAGCATGCACAAATAAGCAAAGCCCCATCTGCAGGATGCAGGCAGCACACAAAACCACGCACTCTCCAGTCCGTGGAAAAACCTCTCTCCACAGAACTGATCCCTGGTGCCCAAAAGGTTGGGGACCCCTCATCTAGACATATGTTTATAATATTTTAGATTTTATATTTCGCATCTTGTAGTTTATATCTCTTGCATTTTTATTAACATGGGGTGCGAACGTGCCGTATGATAAATAGTCTTATTTCGAGTCGTTAAACCTGGCCTTGTTTCCTTGCTGATTTCAAATTGATCTTCCTTCTCAGCTCCCTTTCTAGTTTTCAGACTGCTGTTTTGGGCAATTTTTTGGAAAAAAAAAAAAAGAGAGAGAAAAAAACTCAGCCTGGACGCCATGCTTTGACAACAGGCAACATTTCATTTGCCTGCATTTAAATTAATTAACTTTACAGCGTGGTTGAAAATGACTTAATTTATAAAAATCCTAAGGGAAAGGAATGCGTCATGCGCTGCGGTCTATTAAAACCGCTGCACGCTGCTGGTGGTGAATCAGAGTTATTGCTCTTTAATGGCAGTCATATGCAAATAAGCCGTTATTGGCGGGGTGGGTGGGTGTCGTTTTATGTGCCTCCCAGAAGACTTTTTTTTTTTTTTAAAGGGCCGAACAGAAACACAAACTCACATTTAGACAACTTTTAAGGCCATGTTTTAAATTCTGGAATCAACTTCCATTTATAAAGGAACTGTGCACGTTTTTCACATTTATTGGATCACGTCTCACTGGAAGGAAATCTAGGTTTTTAACTCCCATGGATGTTTATAGGTGGGAAACAGAAACATTCAACAAAATCTGATGACATTTGATCAAAAGTTTGTCCACCCCCCTCAAAAAAAAAATCTGAAAAAAGATAAAGGTAGTCCTTGATTTATCACCTGGAATTACAGTCTCCAAGCACCCACGATACAATTTGTCTGCAAGTGTCTTTGTGTGTAAGCCGCTGTGGTAAAGTAAGCCTGGTGAGGCCCATCATAACTAAGGATAGTTGTTAAGAGACTGGTCATTAAGTGAGGACTACTTGTACATCCTAGAAATTGTGCATCAGTTGTGAGAGTTGCATTTTGAAAAACAGTTTAGATCAGGGGAATTCACAATTTGAACGTCTGCATTAAGGAAATGCAGATACCAATGAAGGAAAGCATGGTGATTTGCATTTTTTTTAAAAAAAAATAATAAAAAATCTGTGGACAATTTATAGGAACAGTTTGTCAATTAGGAGAAGATAATAGGGAAAGCATGATATGTAATGAGGCATTCTAGATATAGATAGTTATGAAATTATTATCTATAGAAAAAAACATGTCTGCATGAATTCCATCCGACTGTTGCAGGCAGTTAAATGGCCATAATTTTTAGCATAGCGCTCGGCATATCCTTAGCAGAGATTGAAACCTATTAAAAGATTATTTCAAATCTAGCAGATGGAATACACACCCCTATAAATGACATCTTTTTCTCATTTGCTGCTTTTGCTGCTCAAATTATTTTCTCAAGGCCACCTGTGAGTCCTTCCTAAAAAAAATGATTTCCTTTCTCTCTTTCATTCCCTATGTTATCAACATCTATTTCCAAATCTTCTTGGTTTAAGGTAGCGGTGTCAAACTCAATTTCATTGAGGGCCGCATCAGCATTGCAGTTGCCTTCAGGGGGCCGGGTGGGTGTGACCAGAGTGGGTGTGATCTACTGGGTAGGTGTGGCCAGCTTTACATTGTTTACATCAAGGGTCCTGTGAGGGCCTGGGCAGGAGTGGGATAGATCTGGCAGAAGGGAGTGGGACCAGGGCAAGTGCCAAGGCATGGTCCACTGGAGGAACCTCACTGTTCCTCTCAGGCCATGCGGGGGGTGGGGGTTATGGAGCTAAGACTGAATGCATTTCAGCATAGAGGGCCACCCCAAAATTGTACATTGGCTCCTGACTGGCCTGGGCCAGGGCCGAGGCAGCGGGGGCTGATCCCTCACTGTTTCCAGGATGGCTTCACGGGCCACATGAAACCACTTCATGGACCACATCTGGCCCCTGGGCCTTGTGTTTGACATGTCTGGTTTAAGGGATCAATTTAGGGAAGAAACGTAAGCTTACTTGCCAAGCACATATTTTCTGTGTCCAAAAGGCAGAAGTGCTTCATACCAAGGAAGGTTTGAGAAGCATCTATTGATGAGAAACCAGCCATTGCTGGCTGCCATGGTCATTAAGATCAGAGCAGTAATTGGCCTCCATATCTGCGGGACTTCAGTTTCCAAAAACCCAAGACAAACGTGACAAAGGCCAACAGTATGGTTTGTGAAATAAGACAGCTTCATCCCATCTCATCTCTTCCATCCTTCACCCACCCATCGCCTTTGGCGCAGGAACAGTAAACAGCAATTGTCTCATGGTGAGGGGTCAAAAAGAGAGAGAAGCTATCCTTGTCTCAATCAATCTGCAAGCCTCTTTGGAGCATCTGTCTACATTGGGAAACTGGATTCAATGACCACTGCTCTCACCCGCTATAAATGGACTTTTAAGAATCTCAGAACTTCAGAAGGGAATAGAGGAAGAGGTGATTTCCATAGATTAACGTCAAGCCTTCATCTGTACAAGTAACCTACATAAAACTAAAGACCCAGCACTGAGTGTGGTGTTTTCACTTACCTTCAGTCTCTTCTGCACCATCTCTTAGTGGTGGAGAAGGTCCACCAAGGCTTCCTAACAGAGGGACATGATCCATTGCAGGCCAACATTAGCAACTTAGCCTAGTTGGCTGAGTGGCCCGCAAGCATCTTACCTCCTCAAAAAGTTCCAGACTATAGGTGTTATCATCATCCGCAAAGTAAACAATCCCTGGTTGACTGTTGTTTCTATTAAAAGTCTCCCTCAGCCACCTGAGGGCCAGGTTCCTTTGCATGGTTCCCCGAGGAATCCGGGGGTCCCGCATGTCCCCTCTCAGCTTGTAGTTGCGTGGGGTCTCCACGTTGAGGTGGGTGTAGTTCAGCCCAGTGTCTCTCAAAAGCCGAGTGACCAAAGCAGTCCGACGTTGGGAGTCCTCCACCAAGATCCAGTGCAAGTTTGGGACATGCAAAAACGTATTGGACAACCGTGTCAGCTCCGCCTTTTGGACCGGCCGGCTGTAAGTAGGAGTGACCACATGGATAGTGGGTAAGGCGTCCGACCAAGGAGGTGGGCGGGTGTAGACGTATTCTGTCCTAACCACCTCCACAATGTCACGGTCAGATAAGCAATACTCTTTAGAGTCCGAGCCTTGGGAGAAGTCACGACGGGTGTCCCCACCATCCTCTACGGAAGAGAAGGAACAAGAGAAGAACAATTGAAGCAGCAAATAGGCAAACATCGCCTCTTGGTTAGGAAGGAGGAGTAGAAAGCAAGCTGAAGAGCAGAAGCCATCAGGCGTACAGGATGGAAAGTGGGCAAATAGTATTTGCCATCTTCCACTATGTCCTAAATAAGTCACTGTCAATTTTGCATTTGATAACAAGACTCAAAACAATTTCTAATCCTGAATCTCCTTGGTTCCCTTCATTTCCTTGTATCAACTATCAGTTCTTTGGGATAAGAAAATCTGCCTTCTGACTTTATGGCAAAAGCTGTGGATGGTGATGCCTCTCTATAAATAATTGTCATCATCATCATCATCATCCATAATTTGTATTTGGAGCAAAAAGAATTAACACTGTAGGAGAATAGTACATAAATCAAGTCAAGTGGCTGGGAAAACAGTGATGAAGCTGGATGGAATCAAATGAATAGGGGGTGAAATGGTTACCTGCAAGGATGAAGAACATTTGGTGCAGCCAGTGTGTGTGGACTGCAAGTGTGAGTAATTCAGCCCCAGTTCTGTAAAACTGACAAAGTAATTTCAGGAGAAAGCAGTTTGTGAAATCGCTCTACCCTTATTGTGTTTCATTGATTCATTTCATTGATTCTCCAGCTTGTTTACTTGAAATCCTGAACGTGACTGGGATTGCATCAGATTATATAAGCGTATATTTTATACTTCAACTCTATGTTCTCCTCCAGCTCACATCTTCAACCCACCCCTGAAAAAATACACCGTAAGTTACCTTTGGAGTCTATTTTAAAATAATCACGCTTGGTGTGGATGGGTGCAAAATATAATTATTTCCCCAGAAACTTCATCAGATTGGAGAGCTGCATTTTGAAAGAAGAAAAACAACTTCATCAACACAATTCTTTTCAGCTAACATCCCTTTTGCCCTAGTTGTCTTTTTTTATAAAGAAATAGAAGACTGTTAGTCTTGAACTAAGGATAGCAAATTTGCAATAACGCCTAGGTGAAGAAAGAACTGGGAAAACACAAATGCATCAGAATAGCATTCAGATAGGTAAAGGAGCTTAAAGAACAGTGGCATTAGAACGGTGTGATAGCCTAGAGGTGAAGACTCTCACTTCCCACTTGGAAGGTTGAGAGTTCAATCCTAAGCAGTGGCAGATCTTTCTCTATCTGCTGCAAACTCTGTGTAGGTGTCAGGAATGGCATCCAGCCAGTAAATGCCCAGTTTCATTCAGTTGCCCCAACTCTACCCCGAATCAAGGGATTACAAGATCATAAAAAGAAAAAACACCAATGCTATTTAATGTCCATTTGCTTATGTTGGTCTGCTAGATGAGAAGTGCAACATCTAAAGATTAAAAGCAGCCCTGGGAGTTTATTCCCAAAATAATTAACAATATTTAATACAGGTAGTCTTCAATTTACAACAGTTCATTTAGTGACCGTTCAGGGTTACAGCGTTTAAGGTCACACTTACAACCATTGCAGCATCCCCATGGCCACCCGATCAAAATTTAGACTGCTTGGCAACTGACTCATATTTATGACGGTTGCCGTGTCTTGTGATCATGGGATCCTCTTTTGTGACCTTCTGACCAGCAAAGTCAATGGGGAAGCTGGATTCACTGAACAACTATGTTTCTTAACAACTGCAGTCATTCTCTTAAAAACTGACAAGAAAGGTTGTAAAATGGGGCAAAATACACTTAACAAATGTCTCACTTAGCAAGAGAAATTTTGGGTTCAACCGCGATCGTAAGACAAGGATTATCTGTATGATAGACTGAGGATGTGACAGGGTCTGTGAGAATTGCATTCACACAGCAAACATCCCCAGATTAGATAAACATTTAGTGTGTTCATTCATCTAATGTATTAAAGCTAGTTAGGTTTAATATTTTGGTGGTTCAGCCTATTGTGTATATATAGTCTGATTAGTTTATGAGCCAGAATATTGTAGAAAACTTGTTAATTCCATCAGCAAGTTATGCACAGCCAGGCAATAATCACATTAAGTGTATTTTAGCAATCAAATGTAATTCTAATTAAAGCTAATGAATTGAATGGAAAACTCACTCTGCTCCTTCTTCCTTGTTGTGGTCTATTCTTTAAAAATATTACCTCTGGGTGGACCCAAAAAAAATATATTGGGCATATTTTTTTCAGACTATAAAATTCAAGAAACGGAGTTGTCTTTTCTGTCGGGAAATCTTGGTGACTGCCATTTGACAAGGATCCGATGGAGGGTCAGCTGCAGTCTCTCAAGAAGAGCCCCTCTGTTATTATTATACTTTTCACAATTCTTTAGGGAGACAAAAATAATCCAGAGCTATCAGACACACAACTCAGTTGCACTCACTGAGTATTATTTGGACTCAAAAACATGACCTGTAATGCAAAAGGGATGCCCTGGGGAGCGTTGCCTTTTTTTTTCTACTGTGATCAGAAGCAAGGCATTCATCTCGTCTCTCCCGGCCAACTGATTCCTCTAATCCTCCAACTGCATAAGGAGCTCCTGATCTGCTGCAATAGGAAACCAGCAATTTATAAACCTGCTGCCTGGTGACTGAAAGAATGAAAAATAAAGAAGGCTAAGGAAATAGGTTGGAGTGGAGAGGTTGTCTGCTGGCATCGACATCCAACTGATATGGGTTGGAAAATGGAACGTGCTTCTCTCTATACAAAAAGACCTAGGACAAATGAAAAAGAAAAGTTCTAGTGCCAAGCTTAGAAAGTTTGACTTCTGGACCATGGGCAGTGAGATTACAGATTTTGACTTCAGGGCCATGGAGAACGAGATTACAGATTTTGACTTCAGGACCATGGACAGCGAGATCACAGATTTTAACTTCAGGGCCACGGAGAGTGAGATTAGATTTTGACTTCAGGACCATGAACAGTGAGATTACAGATTTTGACTTCAGGACCATGGACAGCGAGATCACAGATTTTAACTTCAGGGCCACGGAGAGCGAGATTAGATTTTGACTTCAGGACCATGGATAGCAATGTCCTACCGGTAGTCCACAATCTACAGTTGGGACCAGAATTTCCATGGCTAAGCAAGGCAGTTGTTAAGTGAATCATGCCTGTTTTTGCAACCTTTTTGCTAGGGTTGTTAAGCAAATCACTGTATTGAAATGAATGATGCTGCCTTAAGCAAATCCAGCTTTCCCTACTGACTTTGCTTGCAAATGGCGATCGCATGGCCCAGAGACACTGCCACCTTTGTCAGTACACGCCGTTGGCCAAGCATTTGTATTTTGATCACATGACTGTAATTTTTCAAGGAAGAAATGAAAGAATGATAAAATTGGAGCATCCTTGCAGTTGCAAAGAATTAGCTAACATGCGACATGCCCTCAATGAAAGGTTGTTTGTAAAAGACCTGTGTATAAACAAAACTATTCATTTTCAAAGGTCAAAGGTTTTTTTAAAAGCACACAGAGATAATCCATTTTCCTTCCAATGTAAATAACAGAAATGATGAAAAGGTTCATGGGACTCTTTTGATCAGTCACCCTACTAATTTTGATTCAATGTAACCAAGAAAGACCAAGATATAGCTCCTTGGAGTTCCAGGAAAACGGTTTTGCATTTAAATATTATTGATTCCTTGGGGTTTATCAGCCAAGCTTCACCTACTCCTTACAATGTTTTCCATACTGTAAGGAGTGGATTTAAGGCTTTTTTGGGGGGGGGATAACTGCTACCTTCTTCACTCCTTGTATGGTGTACTGGATAAGGAGTTGGCTCAGGAATTGGAAGATACAAGGACAATCCTGTTCTCCTTCATGGAAGGTTATTGAGTAGGTCCTGAGTATCTAAAATTCAGGGCTTAAGGCACCAGAGGAACGAAAGCATTATTTTTGTAATTTGTTGGTTCATATTTATCTAGTAATTGGAAAAAGAACACTAGGCAAGATCTAAACCTGATCCATAAGATAGTAGAGGGGAGAGGTTGTGATGGAGAAGATGTGTATGACCAACGTCATACATGACATTGTAAACCTGTGCTATGCTATGGTTTGTAAAATAAGCTACAATTGGCTGTATTCACACACCTTGCTAAACAAACCATATTCTGCTTAGCACAATGTGTAAACCCAGCCTATCCATAGGCTTGTAAGCAAGAGGACCATATAGGGATACAAGATAGTATGGTGGGGGGGGGTGTCAAGGCACGTTTATCAGCACCAAGCCTTAAAGAATGCCAAGCTTGACTACAGCCTGTTTCAAAGCTTGCAAGGTTGGCCATAATAGGAAACAGAATACTGGATCCCCATTAAGCTGACTCAGAGAAAATAATAACCTTGGGATCTTTATGGAAAGGGATGCTGTATCTTTGAACCCATATTGGGCATTATAAAATGAACAAAGAAATATGTAGCACAATCATTTTATGGGTTTTCATGTTAGATAGCTAGCTGGACACTTTAATAACATCCTATCTCTTCTTCTGGGCAAGGAATCATCTCGGAACACATGAAGAAAATATGAAACCTTCCATGTTGAAGGAGCAAATTGAAATTTATTGTTATTAAACAACTTTAATATTGAAATGCCATTCCAGAAAAAAAAGTTCTTTCTTTGCTAACCTCCATCCTTCTAGGAGATGTGGCCTGGGAAGGTGGCCTTCCATTCAGCTTAATTCTTGAAGAACCATAGCCGAATTCCTACTGAGCTTCTAGAAACTTCAAGATGGATTTTTGTTCCTGGCCAATAAGGAAACTTCAGTATTCAGTGTGGACTTTCCTATGTGTAAACTAAATAAGAAACAAGGTTTCTGTATCTCTAGATGTTTGGGCTTCAGAATCTTGGAAGGAACCTAATGTATAAGAAACTGGTTGATGAAATGAGTATAACAGTGGGAAGGCTGATGATGTGGTGGTGGAGGCGGCGGTGGTGGATGATGGGGCCAATGATGGTCAGAGCTGGCCTGGGCTTTCTCCTCACCCTTATGCACGGCAAGCAGGGGAGCAATGGCGCTCTGATGCCAGACGGTGATAAGCAGTGTCCAGGGAAGCACAATCAGCACAATCGCCAAGATGTCTCGTCGCTTCGGCATCTCCAAGGCTGATGGGACCCACAGCTCCTCATTACCTGACAGTAGAAACCCCAGAGACAGAACAGGAGACCACATGGAGATCAAGGCAAGAAGAAGTCAGAAGGCCGTTAAAAAGCCACGAGGCTCACACGTCTTACCAGTGCTCAAAACCCACCCATTGCACAAGCAGGTTTGCAGAGGCAGCACTTGCCACCAAGGAGAGGCCAAGTTGCCCCCAACAGGGAAGACGCTTCTCTGGGTGACGTCACTGGCCAGGACTTCAGGATCCCTTTCGGAAGGACGCCTGGAAAGCAAAGTGAAAAAGGGGTAGACATCACAGAGATAGAGAGAGAGAGAGATAGAAAGAGAGAGTGCAGTCCTGCAGGCCACTTTAGCTGACTGTGTTCAGCAGGTCAGCGGTTCAAATCTCACCGGCTCAAGGTTGACTCAGCCTTCCATCCTTCCGGGGTAGGTAAAATGAGGACCCAGATTGTTGGGGGCAATGTAAATATATATATATATATAATATATATATATATATATATATATATATATATATATATATATATATATATATATATCTGTTTTGTATTTGTATATAGGTCTTGTTGTTTTTCTCCGCGAAAATTGGAAGTGTCTTGGCAACGTTTCGACGAAGTCACATTCGTCATCTTCAGGCTGGTGTTTTTAGCTTCTTGCTTTGAGCAGCAATGTGTGGTTTTAGCTGTTTCAATGTATATATATATACATTGCTTACTGGTATACACCGCTTAGAGAGTGCTTGCACTTAAAGCAGTATATAAGTCTCATAAATAAATAAATATACAGAGATAGATAGATAGATAGATAGATAGATAGATAGATAGATAGATAGATAGATAGATAGATATAGATATAGATATATAGATATAGATATAACCTTTACTGTCATTTTTTTACTGTGGGCACACTGACACACATTAAAAATGAAATTCTGTTGCCTGCTCTCAAAAGTGTACACATACATAACACACATATAGACATGCTATACGCATTTATATGTATGTACCTACAACTTTACATATAAATACTTATAAATATTAATCACTGTCCGTCTTCAATACATAGCGGAAGGAGGAAACTTGAGAGTTCACAAGGTTGACATTGTATGGAACAAAGCTCTGGCTGAAACTGGATGTTCTGCTTAAGGTTGGATGGGTCCAGTGTCCATCCCACATTTGCACCGCAGAGAAGAGGAACAGAATCACAGCGTCGGAAGGGGACCTTGGAGGTCTTCCAGCCCAACTCCTTGCTCGAGCAGGAGACCCTATACCAGTGGTGGCCAACCTGTGGGCACCCACACACGCCGTCACCCCAGCCCCACCTGCCCCCGTGGCCCCGTCCTCACCAGCAGCCCTCCTGGAGGAGAGTCACCCTGGGAGCTGCCCACGTGGAGCAGTGCAGCCAAGGACATGGCAGCTGGGCAGCAGGGACAAGACTCCGCCCTTGTGCCCATTGCATGCAGATGATGCTGCGGGGCGCGGGCGGAGGGCGTGACCACCATGGTACTGCAGGGCCGCCTGGGCAATCTGCTGCAGCGGACTGTGGAGGCAGTAGGTGACCCTGTGGGTGGGAGGGGGGTGGGCAGGGCGCGGAGCAGAGCAGGAGGGCAGGGCAGTTTTTGGGCACTCGGTGTCTAAAAGGTTCTCCATCACTGCCCATTTCAGACAAATGGCTGCTCTGTCTCTACTTAAAAGCCTCCAGTGATGGAGCACACGTCTGTTCTGTTAGATTTCCACCAGAAGAAATCTTAAGATTGTCTCCAGATTGCCTGAGATCTCTTTTCCACTGTTTGTCCTGCCAAACGAAGTCCAAGGCTGGGAGTAGATTAAGCTGACATACAGGTTTAGCTCAGATTCTAATGGGAACCCAGACAAGATTTAAGCAGGCTGTATTTTATCAAGGGGTTATCTTGGCAAGCGGTGTAGATCACATCAGTGCCAATGTGGAGTGGATAATTTACAGACCAGGGATGGAAGTTGGGCTGAATCATGGGTAGACAAAGAAAGAGACTTCGACAGGCTGATTTAAGCACTGCAGTGCAGGCAACGAGGGGCCATGTTTGTGTTTGTGTGTTCAGGTGTGTGCACACATGCATGGGCATGCAGAAGGACAGTGTCATCATTCAGAGGCCAGGAAATCATAGAAATGTTCCTTTTCTGGTTAATTCATGGAGACATCCATGGGGTTTTCCTGGCAATAATATCTAAGTGGTTTGCTTTAGTTCTTCTGGGATTCATTTCTCTTTACTTGGATTTGGGGATCTGTAAAATCCGACACTGCCCACTAGTCTCCATTGAAATAGTCCTTTTCTTAAATCAAGGATAGTCTGGTTTGTTTGTTTTTTTATTTTGTCCTTCAGAAGAATGAGATACTTATTTTAGAGCTGGCCTGAAGGTGTCTTGCAAAGTTCTTTATTGAACTGATAAGCCGAGAAATTTGGTGAATGGCTTTGCTAACTTTCTCCAGGAGAAAGAAGGGCCTGCTCTGAGCAAGGACAGGGTTCTTTTGATTGAAGAAGAAGCCCCAACCCATCTTAAAAGGGCCGAGGTGCTTTTGAAGCTATCTCACCTCGTCGCCTGCACCAAATTTCCTGGCAGGAAGTCTCACATACGGATTTTGTACAAATAAATATTTCCTTCCGGCAGGTTTAAATCTCCTACTAACCCATTTCATGGAAGGTGTCTAATACTAGTATTATCTTTGTCTTGTTTATTTATCCAATTTCTACACCATCTCTCCCCCCTAAGCAATTATGGGAGGGAAACGAAAACTTCTTCCTGTCTATCTTTTCGTAAAGGGGTAAATTAACATTATAGGAAAGGAGCTAAAGATTTTCAGTTAGATGAAACACAGTTTGGAAAAAGTTGTGTGTGTGTGTGTGTGTGTGTGTGTGTGAGAGAGAGAGAGAGAGAGAGAGAAAGAGAAAAATGGAAAAAGAGCAACAGAGAGAGAGAGAAACAGAGAGAAATGGAGAGAAAAACAGGAAAAAAACAGAGGGGGGAAACAGAGAGAGAGAACAACAGAAACAGATAGAGAAATGGAGAAACTGTGAGAGAGAGAAAGAGAGAAAGAGGGGGGGGGGAACAGAGAGAGAGAGATAGATAGAAAGAGAGATAAAAGAGAAGAACAGGCAAACCCCCACCCAATAAAAATAGCAATAAAGCTCATTCTCATTAATTACTCTGTAAGCCATTACTGCCTTAAAAAAACCCATAACTTTAATGGAGGCTATTATAAAATATAGCAGCAAAACTGTGAAACTAATTACAGTGCCGTCATTATAGAGAAGCAAATGGGTGGGGGGGGGATACCCAATCAACTCCCTCCCTCCCCAGAAATCATGTTTCTGTCTGGCTAAAAATTCTGTTCTCGCCCAGGAAGGAAGTTTGCCGTCCACCCTTCAGGTCTTCTGGGACTCCTCCATCGCTGCTCTTCTATCTAATGAATGCCCCTCCCTCCTTCCAAATCCAACTTAGAGGGTATTTTCTCCTCCTCTCCCCCTCCACCTTCATAGCACTCGGTCTGCCTTCCTGCAAAATCAAGTGGTAGATGACTAAAGTGGTTGAAGAGGCAGCAGGAGGAGAGCTGTGCTTATTAGTTAGTTTAGTTTCTATCCCACCTTTATTTATTTATTTTTTAAAAAAACAACTCAAAGTGGCAAACATACCTAATATCCTTTCTGGTTTTCCCCACAACAACGATCCTGTGAGGTGGGCTGGGATGAGAGAGAGAAGGACTGGCTCAAAGTCACCCATGCCTAAAGCAGGACTAGAACTCACTATCTCCTGGTGATTGGCCCAAAGTTACCCAATCGGCTTTCGTGGCTAAGGCGGAACTGGAACTCACTGTCTTGTACACACAATTCCCTGCAAGTAGAAAACTAGCAGGACAAGCAAAGAACTAAGCTTAGAGCATTTTGACCCCAGATCCTGGATTCCTATTTTATTCCTTGGCTGGAGCACCATTCCAAAAGGCCGTTTCCTCCCTACAATCCGCCGTCCTCCATTTCTATTTCATTCTGTTCAAAAGTATGGATTTCACGTGCAGCCTCTGCTAAATGGCTCCCATAAGCATGAGTTATTGAATAAACTATAACTGGCTAGATTCATAAAAATGCGCTAACCAAGAACCGTGATTTAAAACCCACGATGACTTGCTAAGCCCAAACAAATCACTCAGTGGGTTAGGATAGAGTCTGTCCATAGTTTTAGCCTCCGGCTTGCATAGAAAGGCTAAGAATAGCTAAAAGAGATGGAAACCCTATGGTTCAACTCCGGCCCTCCTAATTTCTACTTAATTCAGCATCCAAGTGGGCTGTCGGAGGTGGGAAGAACGTCAGGAAAGGTAGAAAAAAACCCCGACACCCCAAATCCTTCACTCCTTTTTTTAAGTATTCATTCTGCAATCCTGACCACCATCTTAATTTTTTTTTTTTAATATTCTCCCAATGACCCTAATAGGAGGGACTAGTGAGAGCTACATGGGTTCCTAGTCTCTGGCAAGCTGCCATTTTTAACTTTCCCACAATTCCCCAAAGTAATGCTTTGTAGGACACTGTGCTGCATGGTGAGGTATCATAAAAGCTTAGTTTTTATTCTGGGCTACAGCTCCGGGGCTTTGTCCGCTTCATCCATTATCTGTAAAGTCTCGCTGTTTTTGTGATTTTATTATCATCCTACCTTTTTATTATTTTTTTTATAAAAAAAAACCCCTCAAAGTGGTAAACATATCTAATACTCCTTCTTCCTCCTGTTTTCCCCATAACAGCAACCATATGAGGTGAGTTGGCCCAAAGTCACCCAGCTGGCTTTCATGCTTAAGATGAGACTAGAACTCCCAGTCGCCTGGTGATTGGCCCAAAGTCACCCAACCGGCTTTCATGCCTAAGGCCAGGGGTCTTCAAACTTGGCCCTTTTATGACTTGTGGACCAACTCCCAGAATTCCTCAGCCAGGCATGTTGGCTGAGGAATTCTGGGAGTTGAAGTCCACAAGTCATAAAAGGGCCAAGTTTGAAGACCTCTGCCTAAGGCAGAACTAGAACTCACCATCTCCTGGTGATTGGCTCAAAGTCATCCAGCTGGCTTTCATACCTAAGGCAGGATTAGAACTCGCAGCCCCTGAGTTTTTTTTTTTTTTCCCCTATGGAGAATCCTCCCTACAGTATAGAAGAGGATCTTTACCTCATCTGAGTGCCTTTACATTCTCCTGCATGCGGAGTACTATTCCCAGCTGTCGAGATTTATTTTTAATTATGGAAACTTCACAAATGCGCTGGCGGGGGGGGGGGAACCTGCACAATTTATCTTGGTGTCTTTTAAATGTTTATTAATAACTCCAGGTAATAATAAATGTAAGTTTACTTAATGCAAAAACAAGGAGCGAGTGTCAAGCTGAGACTGCATTGACTTGCCTACATTTTGCTACCTGTAACTCGGAGAAGCAGCTAAGAAGGGTTCAAGCAACTATTTGGCTGCCTGAGTCTGTGATTTGTTCTGCATGTTAACCTTAAATCATTGTTAGGTTTAGCTATGCTTTATTGAATGAACTATCACTCAATGGATTTGTGCATTGCTCTAGGCCAGTGGTTCTCAACCTGTGGGTCGGGACCCCATTTGGGGTTGAACGACCATTTCACGGGGGTCACCAAACCACGCAGTCCGCCATTTTTTTCCCCCTTTTCCTTAGCTGTGCTACTCCCTTTTATTCTATTGGCTTTTGAAAGCCAATAGAAATGACTCTCTTGAATAGAGTCCCATTCTGCACACGGTGCTGCACCAGTTGAGTAGTCCTCGACTTACGACCGGTTGAGTAGTCCTCGACTTACGACCGGTTGGGGGTCGTGGCATTAAAAAGGTTGAGAACCACTGCTCTAGGCCAAAATGCCAATCTGAATGTATAGCCTGTTTAGGTTCGTGGAACTGATTTGTAATAAGACATCTAGATTGATTCATATGTTATTGTTTTTATTTATATTTATATTCTGTCTTTTTTATTTTTATAAATAATTTAGGAAGGCAAACATATACCTAACACTGTTTCCTCCTGTTTGCCCCCACAACAGCCCTTTCAGGTGGACTGGGCTGAGAGAGAGTGGCTGGCCCAAAGTCACCCAGCCATCTTTCATGCCTAAGGCAGGACTAGAACTCACTGTCTCCTGGGGATTGGCCCAAAGTCACCCAGCTGGCTCCTTCCATGCCTAAGGCGGGACTAGAATTCACCATCTCCTAGTTTCTAATCTGGTGCCTTAAGCACTAGACCAAACTGGCATATTTTGTGCTAAGTCATGGATTGGTTTCAGCCATGATTTGTTGAGCTAATTACAGTGTCCCAATTCATACCTAATGCTAAGCCTCAAACCATATTTTATATACCGAAATAATTAGCTTCACACAACAAATTAGCCCAAGAGCAAGCGACTTGCATTTTGGCTTGGTGAAAACGTAGTTGATTACCATATGTTTCTGATAATTTTCAGTTATATGCTTCTCTTAGGCTGTTTGGGGGGGTGGGGAAGAAAGAGTTTTTGTTTTATTTTAAGAAAACATAGCAACGGAATATTTTCTTAAAAACCCTTCAGCCAGTTCCAGTAACTGGCAGAACTCCATTTCCCGAGAAGTGCCAATCAGTATTTCTAATAGGGTGGCTACTGATTTAATGCAATCTGGATTCCTCAGGGCAGACCAGGAGCTGGAGAAAATTGGAAAAGGAAATGAAGTTGCCGTGACTTAAGCTTTAGAAGAGCCTGCAAATTCCAGTTCCGAAATTAAAATAAATAAATAAGTAAATAAAAATAACATAACGTAGGGCGATGTTCCCAGAATATTGCCGAGGGAGCTGATGGCGCGTTGAAAGTCTAAAAAGAGAACTGCCAGAAATAATAATTAGAAGTTCTTTTTAATTCCGTGATTTGACATTTCCCTTAATAACTCAGAGAAGGGGAAGGAGAAAAGGCAGGGATATTTTGGACGTGCCTCATTCTGTCCACTCAGCTGACCAATTGCTTAGAAAGCAAAGAGGGCTTGTGATTAACCTTTCTTTAGCCATTAGGCTTCATTTCACACAAAACCAGGGCAGCAACAGCCTGGGAGGAATGAAGCTAAATGACATCTAGTTTGGGTTTTGTTCTTGGGGACAGGAGTGGTGAGGAGAGCATATCATCCCCTCTTTATTTTCCAATTGCTTCACTTGACAGGAGTTTCCCATAATTGCCTTGAGGAGTTCAGTGACCCACAAGGTTAGGACACTGGGCTGATGAGTGGCAGGCTTGTGTTCGAGACCCAGTTGCTGCCGCAGGACAGGGTGAGCTCCCGTCACTTGCTCCTGCTGACCCAGCAGTTAGAAAGTGGGCAACTGCAAGTAGATAAATGAGTACCCGAAGGAGCATTTGAGGACATGGAAGGAGCCCCCATCTGGGCATCCCCCAGGCAACGGTGATACCTTTCAGCCCAAAAGCGCTTTGGTGTTCTCAACATGACTGCAGCTCATAATTGCCTGTATATATCTATTTAGAAGCGTTTAGAAAGTTTATCAGCATTTTGATTCTAATAGTAGGTCACCCATCATGCCTTCTCCAGCAGCCATTTTGTCAGCAGACACCTCTTTGGGGCAACCATGGTATCATGGTGTCCACCACAGTCTTCAGTTGTGTCCACCAGATCAAAATAACTGGGATTCTTGGTGCTCTCTGAGCTCGGTTGTATTTCTTGCAGACGTTTCATCACCCAACTAGGTAACATCATCAGTGTTAGAATGGAGTGGGGTCTCTTGCTCTCCTCACCATTCAACAGAGATAATAAAAAAAACCTAGAAAACAAACAAAAAGATTGAAACACTCCCTCACCAGCAATCAATACCTAGTTAAGCAGAGATTAACACCAGGATTAATACCAGACCAACATTCAAGCAGTAAACAATGACCCAATAAGGAACTATCCAGACAAAAACAACATTCTCACCAACACTGACAGGGCAAGCCATTTATATATAAACAGAGAACAAACCTCAATCTCTTCTAGCACTGAAGATGGGTAATGAAACATTTGCAAGAAACAACCAAATTCAAAGAGCATCAGTGATCCCACAATTCAACCCTGAGCTACAAATACTTCTTCTATTAGGACCAAAATAAACTGGGATTAAACCCTTTTGACTGCAGTGGGACTTACATCTAGGTAAAGCATCTGTAAGTTACAAATTTAGTGCTGAGCAGAGTTTTAACTGAATTGTGTGTCTTAGACCTCTGGTCCAGTCTAAATCAACCCATGCTTTTTTTCTAAATCCTGGTCAGGGATCACAACCAGTCCTTCATGTTGCAGCTCTCTACAACAGTTGTGTCTTTTCCAGGTTGTATATTTTCTCTCCACAAATGCAGCACACATACAAAAAAATGTGCTTGTTCTTGTGGTCTTTGAAACCAGAGAGTTTCCCAGCCCTGTTATTTGCACTGAATTTCACTAAAATTAATTAAAAAGCTCAGATATGATTCACGTCCCCATGGAGTCACTGGAGATTTGCCATCTCTATTTTAAATTAATTTTTACATAAACCTATTTTGAGTGTAATGACCACAGAACGCCTTCAGCTTCCTTCTAACCTGCATCGGCTTGAGCTGTTCCCTTTTAAGCGTTCAGCCCTTTCAGAGAATTTGAACAAAGAAATCTGTTGGTTTTGTGAAATTGCTAAGCAGATCCAAATTGGCTTATATTATCACTGTAAATGTAAATTTCCTCTGTTTGATAAGCTCTCTGCTGGTGTTGAACAACTGGCCTGTAATTGGAATTTGCAGATTTCGCCGAGTAACTTTGGAAACCACCAAAATTAATATCGGTTGTCAAGTATTTGAGAACATGGCAGGCTCTAGTTGTTAATTGTACCCTGACATAATGAACGATGAAAGTAAATTGCTTATTCATAAAGCAAAGACTTTCCAACTGGGAGCACTGTGAGCATGGCACTCCGCAGGCGGTCGATATCTTCATTTCTACATTTGATTTGTTAAACAGAAGGAAGGTGCAATTTTTTAAAAGAGGGCTTGGACCAGGTTTTCCCTCTGATATGATAGAAAGAGGAGAAGGGAAAATGTGATGCCATCCGTACTTGAAGCAGGAAGGGGGGATCCCAGAAGAAAATGGCTCAGTAATTGATTGAGTTTCATACTCATCCATCCAGATCAAATACAGGCAGTCCTTGACTTAAGCACAGTTCATTTAGTGACAGTTGAAAATTACAACAGCACTGAAAAAAGCGATTCATGACCATTTTTCACACTTATGACCGTGGCAGCATCCCCATGGTCACGTGATCTAAATTCAGAGCCTTGGCAACTGACTCATATTTATGACGGTCACGGTGTCCCGGGGTCATCTGATCCCTTTTTGCTACCTTCCAGCAAGCAAAGCCAGATTCACTTAAGAAATTACTAATTTAATAGCTGTGGTGATTCACTGAACAACTGAGGCAAGCAAGGTCGTAACCTGGGACAAAACTCACTTAACCAATGTCTCCCTTAGCAACAGAAAACTGAGGCTCAGCTGCGGTTGTACGTCAAGGGCTCTTCCCCCTGCCTGTAAAATCAAAGGACCTTAACGGAGGCGGAGAACCGCTCACTGACGAAGCGGAGAAACGATCTGCTTTGTATGTGTGCTGAACAACACAATCACAGCAGAGAGCCAGCCAGTGGCAATGCACACCGGCTCCTGAAGGTGGCCCAGAGCATGCACGACATGAACCCTCGCAGCGAGCTGCCAATGACCGTGGAGGATTTGTAGCTGTTGTTCCTGTTGGTTTGGGTTGCAGTAAGAATACGGTAATCATGCAGTAATTACAGCACATCTCAAATCAACCCAGCAAATTTTATCGCTATTATTACAGCCGTCACTACCGTTCTGGCACTGAAAGGAAACGGGTCATTACATAAGTGGGGGGGGGGGAGAGAGAGAGAATCTGCAGAAGGATTGCCAGTTTGCCCTCCACTCCTGATCTGTTGAGCTACATCTTCCATGTTGGCTGCGTTTATTATGGGGTGGGGAGGGGGTTTCAAAACATTGGAAGGGCACCAGGTTTAGAACAAAGCATCCCCTCTCATTTTTGGTTACCCAAATATAACTTACTTTGAAATAATAAACAATAGAGACATTTTGAACACTGACGGGAAATTAAAATTTAAAAAAGCGAAAACAGGATACTGATTGAACATATGGATATTAGGCGCAAATGCAATTAAGATATGTTTCGGTTAGAAAAGTAACCCAAAACTGACATTATTGATATTATGAGAAAAATGTAACAAAGATGTTGGTATTCAACTGCATATTTACTAATAACAACAAGAATTGCATTTGCCTAGTGTGGGAAAACAGGCACTATCGGAAGAAGAGAAGAAACATATGATGGTGCAATAATGGATCTAGACTGAAGAAGTTACTATAGACCACTGGATTACTAATGGACCCAGACAACACGTTGTCTATGAAGTACTTGATTGTAAAACTAGAAAATTAATAAAATATCAGCCCCTCAAAGTAAATTTTCCCCAATTTTGTTTGGTTGGATCCATCTCTATTGGAAAGCAACTGTCCCAGTTGAAAGAAAGGCTCGTGTAGAGTCACTACGTAAACACAAGTCTGACAATTCCTGAACGCCTCTGAGCCTTCTCTAATGTTTCCCAGGGAGAAACTGCCAATCTGGGGAGATTCCTGCATTCGACTCCTCCTTAGGAGTTCACAGATTACAAGTAATCCTCAATGTACAGCCATTTGTTTAGGGATCACTTGAAATTACAACAGCACTGGAAAAAGTAACTGATGACCATTTTTCTCACACATGACTGTTGTACAACCCCCTTGATCACGGGATCAAACTTCAGACACTTGGCAATTGGTTTGTATTTATGATGCTTGCAGTGCCTCGGGATCCCGGGATCCCCTTTTGCTGCCTTCTGACAAGCAAAGTCAATGGGGAAACCAGATTCTTTTAACTATTATCTTACTAACTTAACGACTGCAGTGATTCTCTTAAAAACAATGGCCAGGAAGGTTGTTAATAGCAATAGTACTTAGAATTAGAGGACTTTACAGCCCTCTCTAAGCAGTTTAGAGAGTCAGCATATATTGCCCCCAACAATCGGGGTCCTCATTTTACCAACCTTGGAAGGAGGAAAGGCTGAATCAACCTTGAGCCGGTCAGGATTGAACTGCTGGCAGTGAGCAAAAATTAGCCTGCAATACTGCGTTTTAACCACTGCCCCAATGGGGCAAAACTTATGGTTAGGAAAAAAAATGAGAACTACTTATATATCATAGATGCAGACAGTAGAGCCCTCAGCCTGGCAAGATTTTGTCTGTAGGGCTGAAACAATAAAGAACTCAGCTTAGAAGAAGCACTACGTGTCTTTTGGGTTAGAGCCTGACAGGTACATCCTAAAACCAGCTTCAGGAGCTGTGATGACAAAGTGGTTAGAATGCAGCATTGGAGGCTAACTCTGCCGATTGCCAGCAGTTCGATCCTGACCTGTTTAGGATTGATTCAACTTTCCATCCTTCTGAGATCAGTAAAATGAGGACCAAGATGGTTGGGGGCAATATGCCAACTCTAAACTGCTTAGAGAGGGCTGTAAAGCACTATGAAGCAGTATATAAGTCTAAGTGATATTGCTATCCTTCCTTCCCTCCCATAGTGGCACAGTGGTTAGAAGGCAGTATTGCAGGCTGACTCTGCACACTGCCAGAAGTTCGATCCTGACCGGCTCAAGGTTGACTCAGCCTTCCATCCTTCTGAGGACGGTAAAACGAGGACCCAGATGATTGGGGGCAATATGCCAACTCTAAACTGCTTAGAGAGGGCTGTAAAGCACTGTGAAGTGGTATATAAGTCTAAGTGCTATTGCTATTGCTTCACATTGGAACTAATGACCCAGAGTGACGGTGAGCAACTTTTCCTTCAAAGTTTTCAAACCCATGCAGGAGAGTCATCTGTCACAGCTGCCTGTGTCAGGTTTCCTGCCCTGGGAAGCTACTTGGATTCCTTAACCTTCAGCAGCCCTGCCCAACCCTCGTTCCATTATCTCATCTCTGGAGAGAAAGTGAAATATTGTTTTCTGCTTGGTAAAGGCACTTAACCAACTCTTTTAAGGAATAACAAGACATCATTATTTCAGACAGGTACATGAGCACCATACTTGCCACCCCCCTTCATCTTTCCAGTAATTGCACAGCAAGCATTAAGTGCTTTAATTTTATTTTTTTCAAAAGTGGATTGCCTCAGAAGCATTGCAACCTGAAGGTATTTATTCTTAGCTGCAAATGCACCCATTTTACGGCTGTGAAATGATAATCAGGAATGTTTCCTGGATTCTTTCTTCTTCTGGGTCTGCTAATCCTGACAGACAAGTTTGTGAAAGTACGAGTGAGGCCATAACACCAAAGATTAATTCTAGAAATATGCTTTTGAGGGAACAGACTGTGGTTTTCTACATGCACCATCGGGGCATTTTTGCTTAGAGCAGACTTTTGAATCTAGGGCAGAAGCATAGAACAAACATTTGAAGGGTTTCATTGGACAGCAATGGTTTTTAGTCTACGCAAAATGAGATGGGAGTTGTGGGCATCCCAACCATTGAATGTATTCATTGAAAACACACTAGAGATTTATAAGCCAAGCTGTGTCTAAGGACGTAAGAGCTATCCTCAGCACTACAAGATACTATTGGTTTTAGGCTGTCAAGTCCTGATGTGCCTTTCCACATATCTACAAATCCATCATACCCTGGACATAAACTAGTTCAACTTCTTCCCTCAAGACGATGCTATAGGACATTGCACGCCAGAACAACTAGACACAAGGCGAGTTTTTTTCCCTGTGCTATCACTCTGCTAAACAACTAATTCCCACAACTCTGTCAAACTACCTAGTAAAGTTGTATTACTATTCTTCTTCTCATCTTTCCTTTTACCTATTTCCTTATCTTATGACTCTAACTTTGTTGCTTGTATCTTACAATTTATATTAATTGTTTTATTTAGTATCCTAGTATGATTTATCATGTTTGCTTATTTAGTATCCTATGACTGTCACCATGTGTTGTATCTTATGATTTATGATGAATGCATTTTTTATGATGGTTATGATCATGATTTATCACTTGTGGCCTGTATGTACACTGAGAGCTTATGCTCCAGAGACAAATTCCTTGTGTGTCCAATCACACTTGGCCAATAAAGAATTCTATTATAATCTATTCTATTAAATCATGTCTTTCTTATTGTCCCACCAGTGTTCCAAACCTTCAATTATCCAGCCAAACATTATCTTTAAACTGTAGTACTGTCCTAAGAATGGTCAACTGAGCCCATAACCTGAAGAAAGTTAACTAATTTCACAGTCCAATGAACACATATCAGGTCTTATAAAAGCCAGACATGACAAATACTTTAAGTAGAAATACAATCTTTCTTCCATCCCTGTCTATCTGCTCTTCAGCCTACTTGAGACATCTTGCCCGCATTTCCAGCCCATTCAACCTCTCAGCTGTGACTTAAGCACTGTGTGTGTGTGTGTGTGTGTGTTTAATATGGAGACCCTAAGAGCAGCCTGACCCTGGGCAAAGTTGGCAAGCAGTTGGTCTGCAGAAGCTTTCGAGTCTTCCTCTTAAGAAAAGTAACCTCAAGATATTGACAGAACAAAAGAAGGTCCTGAAGACCCCCCCCCCCTTTAGTGGGGAAATTGAGCACCTCCTTAATTCAGGTACTTAGGACAGAGCTGACTCTGTCAAACGTTTTTGTACATTTGCATAAATCAAGGATCCTTTCAACTTCCACCATCAGTTAATAATTGCCGCACAGGGTGTCTCGTTCTATTAGGTGTTGTCATGAGAATAAGGTGGTGAGACAAGAAAGGGATTGATGAGCGAAGTGTGAGCTGAGAACACCATAGGAAGCAGAGATGAGAAATAATGTTGGCAGGGTTATTAAAAGATAAATTGTTGAGGTTAAATGGGTTGAAGGCTTGGGAATGTTGCAACAAATCCAGGCTCAGCCAAGGCTCTGTGGTTGTCAGCTCAGACCAGAGGAAGGATGTAACAACAGGGCAAGAAACAAAACCTATGACTCTTGTGAGAAATCAAGGACCTTTCCATCACAGATGAATAATATCCAGATCTTTCTTAAGCTAATGTATGTTGGCTGAGTTTATAAGCACACTAAAACTGGGTTACTGAATTAATCCACGTCCTGAATTTGCAAAGTACATTGCATCAGAAACTAACGTTGGGTTGATACACACACAGACACACAATTAAACAAGCTTAACATTGACCAAGCATGTTGAGTGAATGAAGCTTCCAGTTTTGCAACTGATCTAGTTAAGCATGGGTTATGAATTTAGGTTTTGTACAAAAAATAGTGACAGAACCTGGGGTTGGGGTTAAAAGGGGGATCAGCCTAAAAGCCCTACATATCCGCAAGCCAACTAAGTACAACTTCCTTTGAATTCCATTGACCCTTATCTAACTCCAGGCATGTGCTAACCATTAGTTGAGTAGATTCCTAGGCATAAATCTTTAGCAATAAACCAGTTTAATTGGATCTTCACATGGGAACCTGATCATTCATGACTGATAGGATGGTTTGCTTTGGCTGAAAATGGTTTTCCAGGCCTTCCACGACAGATTTTCTCAGCTTCACTCCTTAGAATGTAAGACTCATAAAAACTAAACTTAAGGGATTTTGAAGCAGGTTTGAATAAAAGATTATCATTCGCCTTCAGAAAAGGGTGGGTTTATCAGATGCTCAGTTCAAGCCATCATGAATGCCCAAATGTTTTGAAATTTCAAGACAAGGCAGCACTTCCTGAATTAAAATGGATCCATTTTGCATTTTAATGAATGCTAATCTATTTTGCAATCCCCAAGTTCAAAGTATGAAAAAAGGGTAATACAATTTACAAATAAACTAAACATTTTGAGGTTCACAGTTCTCCCAGTTTTGTAGTGCAGTTCTTCCATTAATTTGGGCATAGAAAAATATATCCATTAGGGAAATGTTACATAAAAAAACATAACTTGGGGAAAATTGCATTAAAAGGAGCTTTGTAGTGTAGAATTTTGCTTGTACAAATGTGTAAATGCCTGTGAGTTTTCATTTGAATTTTCAAAAGAAACTTTTGCTACAGATGCAGAAATGGAACAATGTAAAGCTATAATAGAAACAATTGAACATCAGAGGAATGGGAAAAATATGGATTTATCCATCTCTGTGATAGAGAGGCATATGAAATTGATCGTGGTGTTGGGAAGTGAGAAAGCTTTCCAAATAACTTTTGTTTCTGCACAAACAGAATAGAATAGGGATGGACGGGACCTTTGAGGTCTTCTAGTCCAATCCCTGCTCAAGCAGGAGACCCTATACCATTCCAGACAAATGGTTGCCCAGTCTTTTCTTTAAAATCTCCAATGATAAAGCACATACAACTTCTGGTGGCAAGCTGTTCCACTGGTTAATTGTTCTAATTGTCAGGAAGTTTCTCCTTAGCGCTAGATTGCTTCTTTCCTTGATTAGTTTCCATCCGTTACTTCTTGTCCTGCCTTCAGGCGCTGTGGAGAATAGCTTGACCCCCCTCTTCTTTGTGGCAGCCCCTCAAATACTGGAATATTGCTATCATGTCACCCGTATTCTTTTCTCTAGACTAGCCAAACCCAAATCCTGCAACCGCTTTTCATATATTATGGCTGTCTTCCCACAATTTATTTGATGGATCAATGACGGATCTGTTTTCTGAGTCTGCATAATGTACTGAAGTAAGGATTAATTGATAGCTTGGACCAAGCTATTCTTAGCCAAGTTTAGCACGTAGCATCTCTACAGTAAATCTTTAACTTGGCAAAAAGTGTTATTGTAAAAAAAAAAAAAAAATCAGTTGCTGTTTTCTTTTGGGTGGATCCCAAAATCCTGCTATTCTTTTTGCTGATGAGTTGGTGGCATTCCCTTTACTTAGGTTCCAATATTAATGGCTCATTTTACAGCTCCGTTGTGATGATGGATGTGAATTAATAACCCCGCAAATCTCAACCTTATCATCTACTTAATGTGCCTGAATAATAGTTTGCCTGAAGCCTTGGCTGGTTGCTCACAAGCTCCCCAAAATCCTGTATTACTTTTGGTTTGGCTTAGCTGCAGCTCTTCACATTGTCTTACTTTGGGAAAGGAAGAAGAAAGATGAGAGGTCACAAAAGAACAAAATTCATACAGCTGCATGTAGGCACTGCAGGAAAGCTGGGAAGCTATCAGCGGGAAAAGGCCAGGCATGCTGATGTTTGATGTGCAGTCATGTGAGGATCTCTCTGTGGGGCTGGAACATTCACTCAGGAAAAGCTCTCCGAGTGCAAATCCAGAGTCGGAATGTGTTTGGATTCGTCTTTGTGCCCTAGCCAAATTTGACGGCAGTGACAAAAATGTGCTCGGCTCTGCTCCATACAAAATGGAAAGGAGCAAGGAAATAGAAGCAGGATTCCCCTTTGTGCTGAAGAGAGAAAACCCTGGTCAATTTCACCCCAGTTTTTCCCCCCTCTGGCTACTGAGCTGCAAGGCTGTGAAACTAGCACTCCCCTTCTAGGACCTCTGGCATAAAGGATGTGAGAAGGACTTCCCTGGAGCTAGGAGTCAAAAAAGAAAGGAGAAGGAGGAGGGGGGGAAGAGGAGGAGGAGGAGGAGGAGAAGAGGAGGAGGAGGAGGAGGGAGGAAGAGGATGAGGAGGAGAAGAAGAAGAAGAAGAAGAAGAGGAGGAGGAGGAGGAAGAAGAGAAGGAGGAGGAGAAGAAGAGGAGGAGAAGAAGGAGGAGGAGAATAAGAATAATAAGATGAAGAAGAAGAGGAGGAGAAGGAGGAGGAGGAGGAGGAGAAGAAGAAGAAGAAGAAGAAGAAGAGGAGGAGGAGGAGGAGAAGAAGAAGAAGAGAAGGAGGAGAAGAAGGAGGAGGAGGAGGAAGAGGAGGAGAAGAAGAAGAAGAAGAGGAGGAGGAAGAGGAGGAGAAGAAGAAGATGAAGACGAAGAAGAAGAGGAGGAGGAGAAGAAGAAAAAGAAGAAGAAGAGGAGAAGGAGGAGGAGGAAGAGGAGGAGAAGAAGAAAAGGAGGAGGAAGAGGAGGAGAAGAAGGAGGAGGGGGAGGAAGAGGAGGAGGAGGAGAAGAAGAAGGGGGAGGAGGAGGAAGAGGAGAAGGAGAAGAAGACAAAGAAGAAAAAGAGGAAGAGGAGGAGGAGGAGGAGAAGAAGAAGAAAAAGAAGAAGAAGAGGAGGAGGAGGAGAAGAAGGAGGAGGAAGAGGAGGAGGAATAGGAGGAGAAGAAGAAGGAGGAGGAGGAGGAGGAGGAGAAGAAGAAGGAGAAGAAGAAGAAGAAGAAGAAGAAGAAGAAGAAGAAGAAGAAGAAGAAGAAGAAGAAGAAGAAGAAGAAGAAGAAGAAGAAGAAGAAGAAGAAGAAGAAGAAGAAGAAGAAGAAGAAGAAGAAGAAGAAGAAGAAGAAGAAAAGCAGTGAAGTGCTTATCAGGAAACTAGCATGTTCCTATGTCTTAGCCCTTTGGAGAATGTCAGTAAGAAGTTTAACTTTGCATACTCAAAATACAAGTTGTGTGTTTCTTCTACTCGCCTTCGTAAGCCATAATTTTAACTTTCATGGCTTTGTGGGTTGTTTTTTTGTCAAAACAGAGAAAAATCGCCCTCTTCTTCATTGTGTAAAGATTGCTGGTTTGAGCCAAAGATGGTACAAAAATCCACAGACGCCCCTAACATTCCATTCTCCCTCCCAAGAACAAGTTCTTTCTTCTATAACGTGAAGGAGAGGCAGCTGCCAACCTCACTTTCTCTCCTGGTGTCACTTACAGTTTCTATAGACTTCTCTTCCCCTTTGGGGTTTTCTGGAGACAAGCTTATGCCGGGAAGAGGACACCGAGGAAATCAGGAATTTCAGCTCCAGTGCTTGAGCATCAGCCTGATATTTTTAGCCCAGCCCTGGGCGAAACCACCTGGAGCCTGAGCAGCCATCACATCCGGTATTCCAGTGAAAAGCTGAAGAGAGTTAAGCGTGTATATTTTAACAGAGAGCTTAGCCTTTGCAAATACACCTTTCTCTGCAAAGATGCTTGACCTATAATGGAGAAAGTTCCCCAATTAAAAACCTGAAGCTGTGAATTCTATTTTAACACTGCCAGAGGCCAAGACTATTAAACATTTACAGAGACCATCCGTTACAGCCAAGGCTTAACATCCTCCTTCTACCTGGCACAATTTGGTAGCAAGGAAAATGAACAAAATCCCAAAAGCGGCCCGGTTGAAGAAGAAATGTAAATGCTCGGGGTCTAATCCTCACGTCAGAAGACATGATTCTGACCAGCCTCATGTCCATCTATAAGAGTGTCTCCCAAACTTGTCAACTTTAAAATGTATGGACTTCAAGAGCCGAGGTGGCGCAGCAGTTAGAGTGCAGTACTGCAGGCCACTTTAGCTGACTGCGTTCAGCAGGTCAGCGGTTCAAATCTCACCGGCTCAAGGTTGACTCAGCCTTCCCTCCTTCCGGGGCAGGTAAAATGAGGACCCAGATTGTTGGGGGCAATGTAAATATATATATACATTGCTTACTGGTGTACACCGCTTAGAGAGTGCTTGCACTTAAAGCGGTATATAAGTCTCATAAATAAATAAACTCCCAGAATTCCCCATGCTGGCTGGATAATTCTGGGAGTTGAAGTCCACACAGCTTAAAGTTGACAAGTTTGGGAGATACTGCTCTATAGCGTGATTCAGACTGTTTCCAAACATGAAATCTCATTCCCTTCTTCACCTTTTAGTTCTGCAAGGTAATCCAGGGAGAAGTTTCAACAGGAATACTAACTGTATTTGTATTATAAGGTTACATTAACAGAATCCTGCAAGTATTCCTCCTTTCTTTTCCTCTTATTCACTTGAAAACTAAACTCTGAATGTTTCTCACACCTCTTTTCCTTCTTTGGGCTGAGATATGTTTCCACACTGGTTGTCCATCCAGGAGCTCTTCTTTTGGTCTCCCAAGGTCTTTCCCAGAGACCATTACAGTGGCGACCAAAATTGTGGAAAATTTTGGGAAAAGTGTATTTTTGAGGTTTGATGGCTAATAACACCACTTTTTTTGGAGTAGTACCACAACATTATATATCAGTAGAAAGATAATTTAATCAAGAATGTAACGGAACAAAGTTTGTTCAATTATCTGTATTCTATGAAAAGGTATAGCCAAATAACCAGAAAAAAGTTATTGCTTAGGTTAATATCAGGTAGCTTTCCTTCATCTGATTGTAGCCAATGAGCATGAGGGTTTGGAGAGCCAATCAGATGTCATCTTGTTTTAGCAATGAGCCAATCAGATCACAGGAGGATTCAGTTACTGATGTCCTGTATTGAAGCTGAGAGGAGGACATTTGTCAGTGTGTTATGGGATCACTATCAAGTTAGTTGGGGTTTTTTTTGTGTGTGTTCTTTCATTTAGTGAGCTTGTAAAACGTAATAAAATTAAAGTAATGGTGCAAAGAGTTGACTGGTTGCCCAGAAAGCAATGTAAAACAGTATTATTAAGTGAACAAGGCTACAGTTATAAAGAAATTAGAAGAAAAATTGGTGGAAACTTAACCAAAGATGGCATTTCTACTGTACACTTTTCCCAAAAGGTTTCCACAATTTTGGCCACTACTATACATTAGAACACCACATAAGATACATACAGGATCTTTAAGCACCTTAAAGGTGTGGCAAGCTTGAACTGAATTGTGTCAGGAGCAGAGAAACAGGACCATAGGTGAGGTTGCAGTTATGAAAATTAACTGCTAAAGTCTATGCACAAGAAACTAGCCAATTAAAGTTCAGTAGTAAATTGGCACCAGATAAAGGTCAACAAAATTCAAGAGTGGTTAGACTTGGATTGTTTATAACAATTCTAGGCTACTGACTTGCTTAACTCTTCCCCCCAGCTTTGCCTGCTCTTCTTCTGCATCTATTGGCCTTTCAGTGCTTCTCCAAATAAGCAACAACTCATGTCCACCTGGACAAAAAAAACCACACCAAACCTTGGAATTAATATTGTGTTTGGGTACATTTTATTGCTTTGGTTGGAGAAGCAATATTTGAACTTTCCAGCTCAGAGCTGTCACCTTTTCTTTTGCAATCAAAGAAAAACATCGCCCTGGCCATTGTGCCAATTGCACAAACGGGTCTTGAATTACAAATGTGGAGCACTGCACGGGTTTACAAGATGTTTTGTTGCCCTGCATTCAATTACAAGGGGGACTCTCATGTTTTTCTGTATGTTTTCATGGATCGTTAAATGGACAACTGCAGGCAGGCACGTCAACTAAATTCCCGTTGCTTCACCTGACAAGCGGAGGAGAAGAAAGACTTCACTCTCTGAGATTATCAACCTGGACGGCAAACAACAGCCAGTCAGAATTGCTAATCCTCTCACAGATATATCAAATGAATTATTAAATTAATCATGCACGCGTAAGAGACTTTTATTAATGACGTCTGGAAATACCTGCCTATACTGCAAATGGATTGTGAGGACGGGAGAGAAATTTCCAGAATAGGGAAAGCTTATCCAAACTGGCTATCACTCTAGGAATGGAATGTAGACAAGGAAAGGTCATCCTTATGCTATCTTTGCCTTCAATTCCTACACCTCTGGATGGGAGGGGAGCAACCAGGTTGGTGCAGGGGTTAAGGCATTGGGCTAGAAACCAGGAGATGGTGAGTTCTAGTCTTGCCTTAGGCATGAAAGATGGCTGGGTGACTTTGGGCCAGTCACGAGGAGACAGTGAGTTCTACTCTTGCCTTAGGCATGAAAGTCAGCTGGGACAAGTGGAGCGAGAAAAATATGCACATAGCTTTTTTGGTTTTTTTTTTTTTTTCATATTTACAACTCCAGGTGGAAAAAAATGCTATAAATTAATTTAACCATCTCCTTTCTTGCATGTAGCTAGCAAATCACAGCCCAGTTTCTACATATTATATTCTTATGACTGAAAAAAACACCCCTAGAATTAAAACTACTCACTGGAAAAGGGCCTAATGCTGGGAAAGATTGAGGGCAATAGAAGAAGGGGACGACAGAGAATGAGATGGCTGGATGGAGTCACTGAAGCAGTAGGTGTGAACTTAAATGGACTCCAGAAGATGGTAGAGGACAGGAAGACCTGGAGGAACGTTGTCCATGGGGTCGCGATGGGTCGGACACGACTTCGCAATTAACAACAAAGAATTAAAACTAAATCACCTCCCAAAATGAGAGCTGAACAACGCCACCTGAGTCCATCATTTGACTTTCTTGACTGTGCATGAAATGCTTGGAGGAAGCTATCAGAGATACACAAACAAAAGCCAGGCCATTTTGATTTCAGAGTTCACGCAACCCCCTTTCTCAATGTACAAATTTGGCTGATGAATGGGCCCTGAAATATTACACAATGCACTTATAACCCTTCGCTTGACCTACACAGTCTTGCTGAAGCCCCTTCAAGGATAGGGATCTGCCCTTGACCAGGAAGATATCTAAAAAGACAGAAGCCAGATACAAAATCCTAGTAGCCCAGCCTTTTCTATCTTGGACCTTCCAAAAATGTTTGGATTGCATTTGCTAGAATTCCCAGCCAGCATTCTCTGGCTAATCCATACTTTCTTTCCTTTAGAGCCTCAGTTTTAATTGGCTGGAGATAGAAGGTACATTCTCCCTATATTTGGACTCTTTTCTAGGGAGGGAAAAAAACCACACTTGACTTTTGAGGGGTGTGTGGCAGGTCCCCCTCCTCAAAACCAAGTGGGGCGAGGATGAAACCGAACGGGTGTTGAATTCCCTTTTTGGTTTAATCAAACCAAAGTACATGGATTAAACTAATCCCTCCCTGTGTCCTTCATAATGTCGCCTTTCTCTCTTTTGAAATATAGCGTTCAGCAGGGGCTTTGGGGAAAGATCTGAGGAACACGTCAAAATTTGGAGGCCGTCTCCGTGTTTTCATCCTTGCTTTGCAGGAGCTCGTGTATGTGAGTTGTGCATGCATCTCCTGGAAGATTGATGATGCAACTCCAGCTGGCATTAAAGTCCAAAGTTGTGAGATTCTATTTTCAGTTGCCTGCTGCTTCTGATTTTTTCCAAGATCCTTTCCCTCGGTGACCTGAAATAACCCAAAGCCTCCCGCCTGGTTCCAAGCATCCAGGGAAATCCATGCTAGCTTTTTCCAGGTGCCCAGTCATTGGATATCGACAGCCCATGCAAATTGCATTATCAGATCTATCACTCAGGAAGACTTGGGAGAGTGGCCAATTTTCAACGGAACATCTGCTACAGCTTGCGTTGTTTTGGAATCCTTTTCATTCCGTGACAAATGTTGGGTTTGCTTTAAAGAAAGGCAGTCCCTTGGCTAACCACACTAGTCACCTGTGTTTGCATCTGACAATCAGAGAGGAGATTTGATAGACATCTGACTCCCTCCTTTCTGTGTGCAAGATTGGGAAATTTAGGCGGTTTATTGACCACTGAGGGAGAAAGGCATACAGTCTGTTGCCAACAAAACCTGTGCATTTGTGGGCTTCTTCCCAGTGCAGGTGTATGTAGAATATTAATTAGGTTGTGCTAGAAGAAAAGCAAGAGGGGAGAGTGATCTCCCCTATGGAGTCTGATATAAGAACTAATAGGAAATGCAAAATACCAAAATCCCCTGTAAGAAATGAAAAGCTCAGGAATCTCCAGCCCTGATTTGTAGAATTTTGATGGGTGGTGTTGACTGGCTTTTGAGGATTGTTCTACTCATGTCAAGATGTTAACATGGAATCCCCACTGGTTGTTTGAAGTTAACCAGTCCGAGAGAGAGAGAGAGAGAGAGAGAGAGAGAGAGAGAGAGAGAGAGAGAGAGAGAGAGAGAGAGAGAGAGAGAGAGAGAGAGCACCATCTCACCCTGTTCTAGGGATTGTGAAGCTAGGTTTTCTATCAGCAACTACCTTTCCTTGTGACCATGAAGACTTTAGTTGATAATAGGAGCGTCCAACCTTAGCAACTTTAAGACCTGTAGACTTCAGCTCCCAGAATTCCCCAGCCAGCCAGTGAGCCCCTGGTTTATGGTGTAGAGAGATGAATATTTAGCTGATTCTCAGAGTAGACTCTTCACCCCTTTCCTATCGGCTTAAGGAGACAGATGTGATTCTTATCCATTTAGAATTAATCGCTCTTCTGCTCTACGCCAGGTTACGGTTCATTTCCTTGAAACTCAATTGAAGGCAGAGTTGAAGCAATTCCGGGCTTCTGGATGGAAAGACACAAATCACAGAACAGAAAGGCAAACAGGATCCTGGAACAGAAGTCTTGACTCTTCCCTCCGCTCCAAAATCCTGTTCCTCTTTCTTCTACTTTCTGGAGGAAAATGTCAGCAATCAAAACATATGGCAGCGTCCCTAAACAGTTGAGCTCTCCTAAGAGTTGATTTTCTTTAACTCTGTAAGACGCTGCTGGACCTGAACAATATTAAATTGGGTGGGATTACCGATTGGTTTAAAAGATGTTAAAGGAGATGGAATAAATTAGGGAAGATCGATTGGTTAACCAGGCTAATTGCAGAGGCAGTCTCCCATACAATAGCAGTGAGGAGGACGGTCTCTGTCTTAATCTAGCTGAGAATCTCTGGATCAGCTTTGGCAAACTGTTGGAATCCTTCAAGCTGTCATGGTCTATAAATCCTAGCATAGATCTAGTGGATGTGACCTTGAGAGAAACTTTGGTTAATGTTTGTTTGTGTGCATATGTCTGTCTGTCTTTCTTTCTCTCTCTTTCTCTCTTTCTCTCTTTCTCTCTTTCTCTCTTTCTCTCTGTCTGTCTGTCTGTCTGTCATAATGAGATAGCTACTGTCAGCAATGCAATAAACATGAATTTGGGTAAATACCGGAAGACACTGGAAGACGGAGTGGGGGGCTGGTGTGCTATGGTCCATAGGATTGCAAAGAATCGGACATGACTTAGCAATTGAACAACAACAAAAGTGAAGTTTAGGTCAGCTCCTTTTTCAAAACAACAAAAAAACCCTTGCATTTTGCCTGGATGGCTTCACTATGATTACCATCCTCTAGTTAAAACAATAGTTTTTTTTTCTCTCTGCATGAATTGAAATGGTAAATTAATTCTATAGGTTTAAGTGCTTGTGGATCTTCAAATGACCAGATTCCTGTTCCTCAAAAGGAAGCTGATTTGCTTGAGCTCTTGACCAACCACTCAACTGTTCCACAAGGCTGAGCTTGTTCTCAGCTAAACGAAGATGGTTATCTGAGATGTTAGGTTTGCAGGCACCATTAAATAATGACAAATCAACATTTTTCTTTACAGGGTTGTGGGAAATTTTCAGTGTTTCAAGATCTGGGAACCAACAGATCACCTGCTGGGTTCAGCCTTCTAGAAATTTCTTTGGGGCTGCCACCCAAAGAAAGAGCTGTTGTTTTTTTATATGTTAGCTGCTGAAGATTAATATGAAAATCATCAAAGTCCGTCCATTGTTTAAACCTCTTTTCATTTTACAAAACAGGTTATCTTCCTTTTTTTTTTTTCAAATTCCCTGTGGTGTGAAAAATCCCATGTGGAAAGCTATTATCTTTCCCTCAGAATTCTACAGAATTTTCCAAGTTAAGATTCTATAACCTTGTGTGGTGATTTTTTTGCGACTTACATAGTATCCGCAACCACTCTAAGATAAGTTGTTAATTCCATCTTTTTAAGAAAGGATTACTTCCCTCAGAATCTCGATATAGTTCATCCTAAATGGGAACTGGCCTGTTCAGCTTGATTTTCTATCAAATCTCATGACAATCTCGGTCCTTTTTAAGTTTTGTTGATAGAAGCTGAATTTTATGACATGTATTCCCTCCCAAACAATCCACAATGAACCTTCAGAGTTGTTACACAAAAGATGGAGGAGGAGGTGTGGGTCAGGTGGCAGAAATTACATAAAGCAGGATAAATTTCAGATCAAAGAAGTCCAGCTGGGGGACTGAACCATGGCAAAGAACAAACTACGGCTATCTTGCTGTATTATACAATCTCATATATTAACCTTGACTCTAGCAGGCTCCTTATCCCAAAGTCCTCGCTTTCTCATCCAAGATAGCTACAGGCCATGAGGGTTGAACATCAAGATATATAAAATCCAACTCATCTGAAGGAACTAAGCTTGCAGGGGAAAACTGCTGGATCTCAAGTTCCATCAGCAAAACCCAGTCACACTAAGCCATGACCAACAGACCGTTGAAGCACCAAGGCTGGTGTTTCATAGCTGCTTCCCAAATGGTTTCATCCTCAAAAAGTAGTAGGAACAATCCCAACCCAAAAGTTAGTGGCTGAGACTATGTACTAGAGATCACAGACTGATTGATCTGCCCCAATTGCCAGAAACCTTTGGAAAACTTCTTGGTTATGTGGACAGGCTGGAAGCGTTTAATTAGACGTATTCCTATTTTTAGGAGATGCTGTAATTTGGCCGTGGTCCAAAGCATGCAGCCATTGTGAGAGTTCCACTAGCACACCCACGCTCAACTAGTCTGCCTTCCGCCATTCCTTTTCAAGCATTTATCCCCCCCCCCTTTGCAATTCAGAAATACTGTCCCCCCAAAGCACCCGCAATGCTATCCATCAGAAGGATTGCATAGCCGTTGCCTTTGCTTGCATTTTGAAATCTTGACAATCAGAGTCACACTCCATTGGTTTGTTCCAGGGATTTTGAACTTGGGCAGTGATACTGTAGCCCAAAATACATATGTGTCATTGATTGAGTCCACATTTAAGAACATAGATTTATGTTTGAAAATACCCCAAACACAAAGTTGGGGATGTCTGATGCTTCTCTCTAGATGTCGGGCCTGGAAAGACCAAATGATTTTTTTGCAAGATTTGTGGCTTCCAGATACTTATATGCCCTCTGTACCATTTAGGACCTTCACCTTCAGCTCATTTATCTACATCATTGCTGGTCTCCAGAAATTGATGTTTTTCATTGTCTTGACTGTGAGCAACCAAGATTTCATCTAATGAACACTTTGGACAATGAACAAGCCTCTCTGTTACTCTTCTTGTCCGAGCCAGTCCAATAAAAGACAGTAACACTTATTGATTTTATATCTACCAGTCTTTATAAAGCAATGTGATTAAGATGTTACTTATTGGATGGATTCGATTCTGAGAAAAATGAAGCTTCTCCTTCTTTCAAAGAAAAGGAAACGTTAAGGATGGAATCAGAACTTAGGCTATCTAACTCAAGGTGGTCTTCCTTACTTGAGTTCCAATCAATTTCTTCTCTCTCTCTCTCTCTCTCTCTCTCTCTCTCTCTCTCTCTCTCTCTCTCTCTGTGTGTGTGTGTGTGTGTGTGTGTGTGTGTTAGGGCTCCCTCTGAAAATGCCAAAGATTGAACTGGCATCCTTTGGCATGAACAGCCCCAAACATGTGCTAAAATCCTAATCCTACCAAATTCCATTTCAGCCCAGATGTCCACGTATAATTTCACTGCATTTCCCCTGACCAGATTATCCAAATGATATGGGAGTTCTTCCAAAAGCACATTTAGTGCCTTGGATTTGGCTGTTTTGATATCTTCCCATGACTGACAGCTTAGAAAAGTGCAAGTAAATAGGGATCCAGAGGCAAATGTCTCTCCAGGGTGGATACTGTCAGTTGGGGATTGGTTCCCCCAAGATGATAGTCTCAGCTGTGGCATCTCCTGGACTGAAAAATTAAATTTTTTATTCCTCCAGAAGTCAAGGGGTTGAGTTTTCCTGCCCAACACATGAATGCACACATAGAGGAACTTAGCTATTCCATTGGTTTGAGAGACCTCAGACACATCGGCTGACTACGGGACCTGGATGGCTAAAGCTTCATGAATAAATGAGACTTATCATTCATTCATTTGGCTCGGAATCAAATGCTCCCCATTAATCTTTCTGGTCAAGTTCTCCTCTCTTTCTGAGACCCAGATTCCAGGAGAAAACCAATCCCTGATAGAGACTCAACCATAAAAGTATTATTTGCGGCAGGAGAAAGAGGTCCCTTCCCAAACCTTCCCAACCCCCCCCCAAAAAAATAAGACTTTTTGCCTCCCATTCTTCCACTCTCCTCTTTCTGAAGATATTAGCTTCCCCTTTAAATTGGTCCAGAAGTTGGTGAGAGAACAGGAAGAAAGTGGCAAGACCAAGAAGAGAAATGCATGAAGGAAATCTTCCTTCACCTCCCACTCCCAAGGGACAAACCCAAGTGGGGGGGGGAAACCAACCCCTCTCTTCCTTTCTCCCTTGCCATGGAGAATTCCATGCCTGTATTGACGTGGGTTTGTGTGTGCCGCGCGGGTGCGTGGCGGGGTGGGGTGTCAAGAAGGCTGCAGTGCTTTGTCCGAGGCACGTCTGTAACGGTTGTCCACCACGAAACCATTCGGGGCGGGAGGGGGGGCAGAGAAGGAAGACTAGCAACGTGGTGTGGTCAAAGGGAAAGAACACCCAAGTCGAAGGGAGAGAAAAAGGGTGGAGAAAGGTGGTGGGGGGGATATTCGGTCTGGCTACAAAGGGGCCAGCCAGGGAAAGGCTTTCAACTCAACAATGAAGACCCCGTGGACTTCATCCCCACCTTCCCTAGCAACTCCTCAATAGCTCCGAGAGCTCAACAGCAGCGCCCCAAAGCCTTTTGCCCTCTCCCCCCCCCCCAAGAATCCACCGCATCTTTTCAACCTAAGACCAGCCTATTCTCTGCTCCTGCCTCTCTCTCCCCCACAGAGACTGATTCCCGGAGCATAAAGGATCTGTGTCTAGTTCTGCAAAAGAAATAAGGGGGGGGGGGAGAAGAGGGTTGTGGGGAGGGGGGAGAGGAGGGAAAGAGAGAGGTACCTTATACGGGGAGCTTGAATCGCCTTCTCTCTTCATCGCAGCCGTGCCTATTCATCCTTTAATCCTTGAAAACAGAGGCACGATTCAAAACATCGCCTTGCACGAGGTGCTTCCAAACTGCTGCTTCCCATTGCTTGCTTGCCTTATTTATTTATTTTTATTTTTTTCGGAAGGGGGGGGGAAGGAAAAAAAATAAATATATCCAAGCAATCTCCCCTCCGTTTCCCTTTCGCCCTCCGAGCAACGATCAAGAGGGGGGGGTTATTAAAATAAATATATCGCGGCACCGCCGTTGCTCTCCTCTTTCTGCGCGCTTCGCTGTCTTCTTGCAAAGACCCTGGGCTTGGCGCTGACTTGCCTCGGAAGGGGAGAGGGGGAAAAAAAATAAAAATAAGAGCGGCTTCGAAGAGAAGCGAAAGAAGGAAGGAACGAGGAAGAGAACCCGGAGGAGAGGAAGAGAGATTGAACGAGGAAGGGAGGGCGGGAGGGCAGTGGGAGGGAGCGGGAAAAGAGGCAGAGTCTAGCTTCACATTTGTGTCTGATGGGCTTCGCTCTCCTTAAGCCCTGCTGCCCCCACCCCCCTTGGAGAGTAAGAGGAGGACTCCTCCCGATGCTGATAATGGCCTGTACCAATTTATTGCTCTTAAGCAGGGGGGGCACTTCTCCTAGCGAAGGGAAGACCAACCATGCCAGCCTCCCTGAGGACCCCTCGCCAAATTGGTTTCTGCTGCCCAATTTGTCATAGCATCTCCCGCTGACCTTAATGCCGCTGGCGTCGGCAGGAGATGCTAACACCCAAATCCCTACGAACAAGTACAGCAGTGGCAACTAGGCACAAGAGAGGAAGGGTGTGTGTGTGTGGGGGGGAACCCCTGGGCTTGGGAACAGAAGGAAGCATGAGGTTGGAGGCCAGCTTGGAAAATTCCCCTAGCTAGCAAAGTTCATGGCTGGCAAATCCTCTAGTCTAGCTGTCATGGTTGAAGCTTCAGACGTCAACTCGTTAGAAGCTCTTTAGAAGCATTTGAACTTCCATTCTTGATTTTTAGCCAGAGGTCATCATACTCCTGGCAGAAATCCTGCCTAATGTTTGCTCCTGTTCTTGCACTGGGCCTGATCACTCCATTCCATAGCAAGGATGGGTTAGTTAGTACAATTATTAAGGGCTAAGGCATTCAAACCAGTCAGTCCTAGAAGAGATCAACCCTGACTGCTCTTTAGAAGGCCAGATCCTGAAGTTGAAACTCAAATACTTTGGCCACCTAATGAGAAGGAAGGACTCACTGGAGAAGGGCCTAATGCTGGGAAAGATTGAGGGCAATAGAAGAAGGGGACGACAGAGAATGAGATGGCTGGATGGAGTCACTGAAGCAGTAGGTGTGAACTTAAATGGACTCCAGAAGATGGTAGAGGACAGGAAGACCTGGAGGAACGTTGTCCATGGGGTCGCAATGGGTCGGACACGACTTCGCAATTAACAACAACAACAAAGGCGACCATATCTGGGCTGTAAAGGTCCAGATGGCCACTAGATGGCAGCAATGAGATGGGGAAACCCAACCCTCTTCTTCCACTGGGTAATCACGATTGGGTAAGGATTGTTAGAAGTTCATAGATAATACCCTTGAGGACTTTTTTCAAACTTTCAACTCCGCTTTGTAAAAGGATGGTCTTTTTTCTTAATGCTGATCCCCCATGTCAATGGTGACATTGACAACTATTCCAGAACAACGTCTTCCTGTTTGTGGTGGAGAGGACAATAATTTGTTGGTTTTGAGTCCACCTATTTTGCCTTCCATACTCGAATCTGGGAACCAGAAGATGGAGCTGAAGAGTAGCTTTAGAAGTGGTGAAAGTGGAGCACAAGTTAGGGAAGAGGTTTATGGAGATTCTCCAAGTTGTAGGACCGTGGAAAGAAAAGAGGAAGAGGATCCACAGAGCTGTCCCAAGCAGTGGAGGGTTTTAAGAGCAGAGAGTTGGCTTGTGCTACTGGCCATCTGCTTTGGGTTTGAGCACTTGACTTTAACATGCAATGCATCTACAGTATTTCTGTGTTTTCCATCTACAGAGCATGGCCTTGTTACAAAATGGGGTGCAGATGCCATGCAAGATTCTCTCCAAAACTAAGTCTGGGTCAACAAGAGCAAATTCCAACGAGAAAATGGAGTCAAGATAGACATATTCTGTAGGGAGGTAAAACCAGAGCTCTAGGTAGCTTCTTGACTTCAGATATGTTCCAGAAGGTCCTCTGCTCTAAAAAGTGAAGAGAAGCATCCACAACACCTCTTTTTCTGTCCTGCACATATCCCTTTATCACTCCATTACCATTAGTCCCTTTGCCCAGAAAACACAAGATTAAAATATGTTTTTTTCTTTATAAACTCCTGTTGACCTTATCTGGCCCAGATGGATGGAGGTGGTGTGATGTGATTGAGGCTATCACACAAATGTATCTCCCCAAACATGACAAATGGACCCACCAGAAATATAGCAAGTGGTCTTCAAACCTTTGGACCATTTAGTCTAGATTGATCTTTTCTGGGGGTCCTGGGTATAGCTCCACGGGAGCTACTTCTATGTGCAAAACGTGTTCTGATTTGATAGTTTTGTTTTGTTTTTTCCTTCTGACATTCCAATTTTTGGCATGAACAACCTCGTTATTCTCCCACTTGATTAGTATAACATGCCAGTCGAGAAAACGACATACCTGTTGGTTACACAATTTTTTTTTTTTTGCTATAGCACACCACAGACTAAGATATCTTTTTTTTCTTTTGTTTGTGGGTTTTATTTGGTGAGTCTTTCTTGGCGCTGAAATAAAATCCTACTGAGGACACTTTATAAAGGCGTGTGATTTACTGCTCACCAGGAGACATTAGTCCCCAAACAATCTCCATCCTGGCCTTTAGCCAAGGTAGTGATCAGAGAGAAGCAATGGCTGTGGATGACGTGTCCAGCGGTTACTGAATCACTCCGGCTGGCTTTCCGTGACTTAGTCAACTCCTTGTTTGCAAACGTTTGCCAGAATTTGTTCAGGTAGCCATAGATCATTAGCCCCAAATGGATAAAGGTAACTGTGAGCCGGTAGCCTTCCATGCATAATAAATGCATTAAGTAGTTTAGCCGGAATCAATGTTTGTCCTGAGGCCACGCTCAAAGATTTTTGAGCTACAGTCTTGTTGATGGACCAAGGCAACCAATCTTATTTTAGGGGGAAAAAAGGGGGAAGATTGATTATCCAGGTTGTAATAGATAGATAGCAAAGCTGTGTTCGAATTTGCTATGTGGTTTCTCTGGAGTTTTCTTTTTCTGTGAAACAGACTGCAGATGTTGGCAGAGAGATATAATAGCCTGCCTAGATTAGTTGATCCTTTGACCTACCTCCGCTGGCCTCTTCTTACAGACCTATGGGATGTGGGTTGTTTTTTTGTGTGTATGTGCAGATCTCCACCTGTGATTCAATCAGCAGATACAAAAATGAATGGATCAGGCAGTAACGAAAAGTCATAGGCTTGATTTGGAAAAGGAGAACACTCTGCCCAAGGTCTTCCCCCTATCAGCAGGTGTGACAAGAGGGTGGCAAAAGTAGGAAGAGCTTACCCTCAAAGCAAGGATAACAACAATAATCCTAATGTCATCTGCACACTGGGTGCCATCCCCCAAAATCTTGGATGGCACTTAGAAAATCTGCGCATTGACAACATTTCTCTCTGTCCACTATAAAAGACCACATTGTTTGGATCCACGCATAGACTACAGTGATACATTGCAACATCCTAGGCTCTTGGGAAGAACTTGATTGGAACGAAGGCCAACACCAGTTAAAGAATTGGCAGCTGTGATTTCACATTGCTGTGTGGATAACAACAACAACAATAACAACAACATCTGATCTATCCCAGGTCCATGAGAAGAACTTGACTGGTGGATAAAAATGCCAGATCCATAGCAGTGAATATCTGTAGCTCAGGTGTAGGATGAGAGTGGAAGTTTGTTCTCCAAACTTGTGAGTTGGTTTCTGAAAGTCTCATTACTAGGCTAGGTAACATCTTCAGTGGACTTTAGGGGATCCCCTAAACTCCACTGAAGATGTTACCTAGCCTGATAATGCAATGTTCGGAAACCAATGCACCAGCTCGGAGAATGAACCTCCACTCTCATGTCAAATCCAGTCGAAACATCTGACTTGATTGGGTGACCATCATAAATTGATACACTGCCCAACATCCAAGACACTTTGCAATCTCCTGAGCTTCCAGAGGATTATAAAAACTTACCTGTTCTAGAAGGTCAGACAGGACCAGCAACATACCTCTTCTGCTGGACAGGTAGATGTCCTCAGAAAGAAGTGGTCCCTCAGATGACCTGGCTCCATGTTGTGGCAGGCTGTTATAACCAGCACTTTGTATTGGACCTGGGAGCACATGGGAAACCAACGCAGCTCATGGAGCATAGGTGTTATTTGTGCCCTCTTAGGAGCACGTACAAGTGCCATGCCACATTTTGCATCAATTGCAGCTACACGGGCAGCCACATTAGAATAGTCCATAGAGGAGGTGTTAAGGGCATGAAAAACTGTGAGTAGAGCCTCCCATTGATTGTAGCAAATGATTGATTGTCGCATCGATTGTAGCTATGGCTTTTGAACACTACTTAAAGTGGCCTTGAGCGGAGCAGATCACGAATACCTAAATATATGTTTTTAACAAAATTCGATTAAGAACTATAGAGGATTAAAAAAAGAACAACTCACCCAAGCTCTTCAGTTTTTGCCAGTTCTACACTGGACTGTTTATTTACTGTTGCTTCTCATCAGAGACTAAATCCTGAAAACGTGCTGACATTCCTTGACATTCAGAAGTCCAGGAAGAGTCAATTAGCTGCAGAGAGCAGACTATGGTTTAACGTTAGGGAGAGTTGGGATAGGAGAACCTTCTAAATTCTGATCTTTAGCTCTCCCCTCCCAAATAGAAAATGAACAAGCCGCTTCCCAGTTCTTCCTTCAATATCTCCACATCCTCAGAAGGTTTCCTGCATCTCTCTGAAAAACGATCTTAGTACCTTTACACATAAAACATTTCCCTTAAGCTGCACCTCTGCAACTGATGTTAAGGCAAGCAACTTTCCCCATAACCCCAACAATTCCCAGTAGTTAATAGTAAGACAACTTATATGCAATAATGAGAGATTAAATCCTCTTACACTTGGTTTACAATTTTTTTTCCCACACCATTATTCAAGGAATAATGGTGCCCAGTTTTATAACTTGAATTCTGGAACAGGCTTGTAGAGAGCTGCAATCTGCTGTGGGAAAAAGGTAAAAATTAAACAAAACAAAGCAAAAACAAAACAAAAATCACCAAACATATGGGAGGGTCTATAGATTTTCCAAATCACCTGTGCTCTAATTTAATATGAATAACAATTAGTTTACTCTTATCAGTTAATTGTGCCCCATGTGGATTCAGCAGCTCAGCAGTTCCTTAGCAAACACCTTTGTCTGTTCAGTCTTTAATTACGCTAAGCTCTCTATTTTTTGCTTTGACAACAAAGTTGCTATAAAAACAAGCCAAAATGGCTTTTTCTTTTTTTCTGTTTTCCAGGCAGAATGATGGCAGAATTTGGCTGATATTGGGTGATGCTGGGCCTGTTGCACCAGGAATGGCTGCTTACTATGTGACACACCAAAGTGCCCATCAAATAAGAGCACTTTGATGATCTGTGTGCATTTATGGAAGAAGGAAGGAAAGAAGGTAGGTAGGAAGGAAGATGTGTAAGAGGAAGGGAAGGAAGGAAGGAAAGAAAGAAAGAAAGAAGATGTGAAAGAGAAAGGGAAGGAAGGAAGGAAGGAAGGAAGGAAGGAAGGAAGGAAGGAAGGAAGGAAGGAAGGAAGGAAGGAAGGAAGGAAGGGAATGGGGAAGAGAGGGAGGCAGTCAGGAAGGGAGGGAGGGAGGGAGAAAGAGTATGATTCCATATTTTGGGAGATCTGCCCTTTATTTGATATCACACACCATACTTTTTATGGCCTTCAGATATTAAAAAAACAGAACTAAAATGCAGTACCCATCATATTTGTCCTCTTCCTATTCCCTTAATCTGCTCACAGTTCCATGTTTTGTATTTTCTCTGGGGGAAAAAAACCCTACTATAATGATATAAAGCAAATCCTGGATTCAGTCCAGACTTGACTTTTAGCCAGCAAAGGTAGTTCCTGTGAGACTGAAATCTAGAACAAGGATAGGAAACTTAGGACCCTCCAGATGTTTTCAGCATCCTTCCTATTGGCTTTGCTTCCTAGGGATGTTAAAAATGCCACGGCATGCATTTGCTGATTATGAACTGTATCTCTGAGAAAGTGTCTCGTGAGCTTTATTCATGCATTTATTTTTCTGAAATGCCAAATAATCTTAGCAATCATCAATGTTATCTTAATATGCAGGCTGCATCAGCAGCCTGGCTATTTTGCTGCTATTTTTACTACCCTCTTCAAATCTCTCCTCTCTCCCAGGTTGTGGACTATGCAGACAAGCACATCTGTCATACTTTGGACCTCCCTAAGCTAGAAATATTTCCATGGTTTGTTTCAGCCCTGGCACAGACACTGCACCAATGTGAGAAGCTGAAGAGTCCACTTCCCTCTGTTTTGATAAGATTGCAAAGTCTTGGCAAAACAGAGTCCCCCAGCTACAAGCTGGGTTTCAAAAGCCAACTCAAAGAAGAATCTGCTGAGCAACAGATAAAAGTGTTTGGTGTTAAAAAAGTTTCAGACTTGCAGGATTCAATCCAAAAGCAGGAGAATTCCAGAAGAAGGATCAGGAGCAAGTTTTCCCAGGCTAATGTGCCCAGAAATCTAGAAGGGCAGGTTGTGTGATAGCAAATGTGCTCCAGATATGGTCCATTGGCAAGTCACCTCTCTGCAAATCTGCACATTCCTGTCCATGGGGTTCTTGGTGCTCTCTGAGTTTGGTTGTTTTCTTGCAGATGTTTTTTTACGTGACTAGATAATATCATCAGTGCTAGCATCTATCCTAGCACTGATGATGTTACCTGGTTGGATAATGAAACATCTGCAAGCCAACAGCCAAGATCAGAGAGCACCAAAGACCCCACAGTTGTTGTCCTCCTCCTCCACTACCACCACCACCACCTCCTCCTCCTCCTCTTTTCTGCAAAACTCATTCCCTTGTAGGACTGATGATATGATCTTGTTGGGTAATGAAATGTCTGGAAGAAAATAACTAAGAACCCTTCTCTTCTTCTTCTTCTTCTTCTTCTTCTTCTTCTTCTTCTTCTTCTTCTTCTTCTTCTTCTTCTTCTTCTTCTTCTTCTTCTTCTTCTTCTTCTTCTTCTTCCTCCTCCTCCTCCTCCTCCTCCTCTCCACAAACCCCATTCTTTTCTAGCCTTGATGATATTACCCAACAATCTAGCCCTGATTGTTGATTACCCAACCATCCAGAGAGCACCAAGGATCCCACAGTTCAATTGAGGGGGTAAGATATTTTGGTGAAGAGGTTGCATCTGTGCTTGAAATGGAACTTGGGGAGTTATTTTCCCCAAAGTGACAAAATATGAAAAAATAAAAATGGTAATCACTGCACCTTACTGAGATTTAAAATTACAATTCAGAGGCAATCTTTGGAGAAGTTGTGAGATTGCAAGACCAGATTTTTGTATTTGCTTCAAGTTTGTCAGAAACAGGATGGCTACCTTGCTATTAGCTTTGTTTTTCTACCATGCAAATGTCCCATTTATCTTCTTCTTCTTCTTTCTTCTTCTTCTTCTTCTTCTTCTTCTTCTTCTTCTTCTTCTTCTTCTTCTTCTTCTTCTTCTTCTTCTTCTTCTTCTTCTTCTTCTTCTTCTTCTTCTTCTTCTTCTTCTTCTTCTTCTTTGCTTCCAGGTTTATGCTACCAATTGTTTATTCTCCTAACAACTATGTAAATCTGCAGCTGCTTTTGTGCACATTTTCTATGCATTTATTCCCCAATTTACATACTTTTCTTTACAATTTATGTGACAGTCCCAATACAGCACATATTTTGGTTATGCAGCTACCATCGGCATAGGCTTTTCTCTAATGACTTTCCTAATTCTTGCTGTGTTTAAACGCAATTCCGCTTTAATATGCTTTTCTTTTCTTTTTTCTTTTTTCTTTTTAAGGCAGCTTTCCAAAATATATGCTGAATTTTACATAACCTTCCTAAAGGCATGCTGGCTTTTTTATGAATGCTTCCAGCTCGAAGACAAAAGACTGCAGCAAATTTATCCGTGTCTTATTGGAACCCATTTTGGGGAAAGCATACACATTTTGATATAAAATAAATCTGTTGCAAGCTTCTTACCACCATTTCTAAAGTCAATCCCTTGATTGTAATAAACAGTCTGTTTTTTTAAAAAAAAATCTGGAGAATATATGGAAAGAAAAGTTTGTCCCCACAATTTACAGCATCTCTGGGACAAGAGTTTGCCAATCATAAAATTCATTAGTAGACTTACCGAATCTGGATTTGAAGATTCCAGAGAACAAAGAGAACAATAGTTGGAAGCAAAGAGAGAGAGAAACACCTTAAGCCCATTTTTATGTTTTTTCCAGTCTCAGAATTGTAGGAAGCTTGATTTCTGTAGGTATCAGAAGATAACCATGGATATTATTAACCAGACCAGTTTAAAAATATCCCAGTGAATTATAGCATATGTCTTCCACTTTGCCTTTATGACTATCCGCCTCTTCTTGACCTAACTCAACATTTCTTCCACATTGTTTGTATGTTTTAGCTTTTTGTAAAGTTCTGGATTAACAAGCCAGTCTTTGGTGCCAAGGCCACCATTGTGGTTTTGGCCCACTGCACACCATGTTCCTTTTTGATTATGTGCTATGAAGTCATTTGGGACTCCTAGTAACCACTTAGATATATGTTCTCTTTGAGGATTTGTCTCTAAGTTGGTCTTTCAGGTCTTCCAATGGTATGTTCATCACTGCTGTAATTGAGGTTGCATTTGACCACATCAAAATCTGACTTCAGCTCTGCAGTAGAACTTGATGCCTTTGGTCTTGCAAGCCGAAATTGAAAGGACAAAACTAAACTTCATTCCTCCGTAATGTTTCATGATGGATTCATTCAGGGAGTCCTGGGAACTGTATGTTGTTAAACAGATTATTTTGGTTTTGCCCTCCATTTTCAAAATTGACTGTCTCTGGGAAGAAAGCAATTTTTGGACCATTGTATGTATCTCACCAGCCCCCCCCCCCCAAAAGGGCATTCGTATATTGTCAGATCCCCAGCTACATTCTTTTTTTTTTTTTTAGTGCAGGCTTGGGTTGCTGTTTCATTTTCGCTATTTCCAACCAGTGGTTTCTCTTTGGAACCCCTGAAGTGCTGATTGATGGCAACACTACTGCTTGCCAGAATTAATCTTTGACAACCCTGTGCTTCAGCTTACAAATCCTCACTCTTGGATTTTAACTGCCAATCTTTAGCCTTCTCGCCTTCTCAAGGACCACTTTTGCTCTGCAGATCTTAAGGATGCTCATATTCTAAATGCCTTTCCTATTTTGCAATAGTGTCAGCTGGAAATGGGGGAGGTGGGAGGGATAAAATCAGTAGACTGAGTAGAGGAAAAAGAGACTTAAGGGAACCTGAATGTTGCAACAAAAAGTTAGGATAGTATATACAGGTAGTCCTTGAGTTACAACCGTAATGGAGTTTGGCCATTATGGTCGTTAAGTTATAATGGTTGTAAAACGGTCAGTCATGTAACTGTCTCAATTTTATGACTTTTTTGTCATGCATGTTAAGCAAACATGGTGATTGTAAAAGTGAATAACTCTGCTCCAATAATCTTTCAGTGTTCTTCTCCAGGTTTGTGGGCAGAGAAATTGGATTGATGCATTCTCTGCATTTCTTCAGAAGGAGGAGAAAATCTTAATTAGTTATTCAACCACATGGTAGTCTTCAAATGATTCCTTTGGGTTTGAGTGGACGTGTGAGAAGCCATGGAGGCTACAGAATGGCCAAAGGGAAGATTGGGCCTTGAAAGGCAGTCTAGACCGGTGTTTCCCAACCTCGACGCCTTTAAGATGTGTGGACTTCAACTCCCAGAATTCTGGGAATTGAAGTCCACGCATCTTAAAGTTGTCAAGGTTGGGAATCATTTAGTCTAGATAGCAAATCACTTCAGTCTAAGCTGAACTTAAAAACTTCCATTCTATATTTGACAAGAAACATGATATATAAATAACAGAGGTGTTGATTGCAGTTCTGTGCTTTTTTTTTTTAAAAAAAAAAATTCCACTGAATTTTCCACCTAAAATTCCTTGCCAATTAATTCTGCCTCCAATTTTTGGCATAGCTAACTTGAGAAGAACTTTCTGAACTTTCCTGGATTATTAAGATATTTTTTTTCCTCCAGAATGTTTCTTTCTTTCTTTTTCTTCTTGCTTAGCTGGTTTGGTCTACTCTCACCACTTGGGGACTCCTCTTCAATTCCTAAAAACATTTTAAAATGACACATTTCATTCAGGGAAAACAGTTCGGGCAGAGGCCTGTTTTGAGATATGGAAGAGTTATTCTCACCAAAGAGTGATTTCTAATGATGGAAAATCTTAAATGATTAGGACCAAAGAAAGAGATTAGGTCTACTAAGCTCTGTTTATTATTGCTTTTGGTTCCTTTCTTCTCTGGCATGTCCATCCATTATAGGGCGCGTATAATTATAGACAATATTTGGATTTGAGAGCAGCATAGCTTGCTATCCAAATGCTTTGTTACATGAGATTGCTGATACATTCAAATATTACCATATGTTTGAATACCATTATGGCAGTGGGAATATTCTTACTACTTATAAAGAAAAAGAAAAGTCAAAAGTGGTTTTGACAAACAGTGAGTGATCTTTCATGGACTAAAAAGTAGGGATATATTGTACACAGACACACAGGGACTATAATGCATCTCCCATAAACTTGAAATAGCTTACTTAAAAACTGTAATCTCTCTCTCTTCTCCATCTAGCTATCATCTCTATATCTCTGTAGAAAGAAAAATCTTCATCAGGGTCCAGTCCAAGCTGGGAATAAATAAAGTGGAGACTGCTTTAGAAAGAAGGTTGTAGTTTATTGAAGAGGAGAGCCAGACAGAAAGATGGCTCTGGGAAAGCTGACCACATGTACCTGGGAGTGGTGGGTTTTTACACTTCTGGGGCTTTTGAGGTTGTTTCCTGTTCCTGTTTGAGGCTTTGTATTTCCTGTGTCATGTACTTTGACCTGAGTCTGAGTGTGACCCTTTGGTATTGGTGGGTTAATCCTATTATGTCCCCAAAGGTCATGAGTTTGGGTGGGGTATATCGATTATAGGTGTTTTTGTCTTCCTAATCTCAGAGTCTAGGTTCCTGGCCCCAACCTTCCTGAATGGATTATTACATCTGCATTTCTAAAAGCTGGTTTCTGCTGAATTTTCTGGCTGGGGGAAGGGAGAAGTTTCTGCCTTTTAAAGATCTTCTCTATTATTCCTTTTGGAGAAATATATTCTGCCTTTTTAATATTTCCCAAAAAATGTCTTCCTCTGGATTCTTCCCACATATCTATCCAATCTCTATCTTCTATCATTTCTCTCTCTCTCTCTCTCTCTCTCTCTCTCTCTCTCTCTCTCTCTCTCTCTCTCTCTCTCTTTCTCTCTCTCTCTCCTGATACATATAGAATAAATAACTTTCAAAATGACTTACCTAATTCAGGGAGTAGAAACAATGCAAATTAGCATTGCAAAGGGACAGAAATGCCTGCTTAAACTTTTTTTTATTGGTTCTTCTTAACATTTAAAGTAGACTAAACTGGATGAAAAATGACTCCAAACAGAGGACTGTCAATCAAGAAATGGGCCAGGGGAAACTGGATTGTAACATTACAGATTGCAGATGATTGAATGTGCTAAACCTCCCTGCACACTGATGTTTAGAGAAGAATAACACTTCCCTCTATGTGACCATTTCTTGATTTTTTTTCCTGAGGTGTCCTGAAATTGTTGTTGTTGTTTGCATGGTGCTTTATCACCCGTTAATTTTTGCTCCTTCTGTGTTTATTACTTTGTCATATTTTGTTGCTTTTATTAATTTTTATGGAATCTTAATGCGCTTTTAATGCCGTTTTTATGACACTAAATTAACTGTTTTTCTAGCAGGCTGTCAGACATATTGGGTGGAATTTTCTCTTTCTGAGGTGCAGCAGAAAAATCTTTATAATGTAATCAGAATGTTTCAAAAACTTTGTCGGTACACCATTATTCTACCCACCATTGTTCTTTGACTCGCCTTCCATTAATCAATTGGGATAGTCTGAAAACAATTTTATCTTCATTATTGCAGTGAGGATAAATTAGGGTTAAACTTTGATCTTAACCCAGTGCAATATCTCCCGCTTGGCACTCCGCAGGCTTTGGATTTTCAAAACAAGCTGAGTGGTACAATAGCACTTTGGATCAAGGTTCTGCACTGCCAATATATTTCACACTAATGCAAATGAAAATGTGTGTGACAGAAGAATTTGCTTGTCCCGAGATCTTTGAAAACAACAGCAACAAAATCAATTCATAAGTAATGGAATAATAACTTACTTACTTCCCTCCCTCTTCCTTTCCTCCTTTCCTCCCTCCCTCAAATTGACGATTGACAGTTTACACAAAACATACATGTAAAACAATAGACCTCTAGGAAAAGAAAGGTTCCCACTGAATTACCCATCAACATCTAAATGTCTGCTCAAATACATCAGTCTTCATCGGCCTCCAGAAGGCTAATGAAGAGGATTTCAGACACACCTCTGGAGGCAAAGCATCCCATAATATGGAGGGCACAACAGAAAAGGATAAATTGCAGGAAGAAAAGATTTCAAGGTGTGGACGTCTCCAAGGAAAGTGCTGACCAATGTTACAATGACGGAGGGAGCAGACCCGTTTGGAAATGGCATTAAATTCTCAGGTTTGTTGTTTTTTCAACCTTGGTTTGTCTCTGCATAGCAGAAGCCCAAACAAAGAGGATATTTAACCCCCCTGAGCTTCAATCCTATTCATCTTCTGCCAAGAATTGTATTTAGTGCTGTAAGAAGTTGTCGTAGATTCAGGCTTAACTTTTTGAAAACATTTGCCCTGCACTTTTAACACTTAGCTGGATGGCACCGAGTGGATCAAGATAAAGCAGTACTGAAGATAGCCAGTGGGACTCATACAGTCTGAGAATTAGAAAGGATTTCAGAAGTCTTGCACATGTAATTTCAGGAATTTGACCCTAAGAGCAGTTCTGGCTAACAGCCAACCATCATTGCAGAAAAATTGCTCATGAAGAGAATTCTCCAATCTCTGTGTCCATCTGTTCAGTGATCAAAGAATAAAATCATCAGCCAGCACCTCCCACTGTTTTGTGAAATAGAAGGAGGAGGAGGAAAGAAGAAGAAGAAGAAGAAGAAGAAGAAGAAGAAGAAGAAGAAGAAGAAGAAGAAGAAGAAGAAGAAGAAGAAGAAGAAGAGGAGGAGGAGGAGGAGGAGGAGGAGGAGGAGGAGGAGGAGGAGGAGGAGGAGGAGGAAGAGGAAGAAGAATAGAGTTAGAAGGAACCTTGGAGGTCTACTAGTCCAACCCCCTGCTCAAGCAAGAAACATTATACCATTTTGTCCAAGCTGTTCTTAAAAACCTCCAGTGATGGAGCACCCATGGAGGCAAGCCGTTCCACTGATTAATACTTCTCATTGTCAGGAAATTTCTCCTTAGTTTTAGATTGGTTCACTCCTTGATTAACTTCCATCCATTACTTCTTGTCCTGCTACCTACTCTTTCTTGTCTGGTGTGCCCTTTTGGAAATTTTTGGACTGAGAATACCTGTTTTCCACTGCTTACATAAAATATTTCAAACTCTTGTCTGCAATGCACCAGATATACAGATTAACCTCAAGGTGAACACACAAAGAAATGAAAAAGAAAACAGAAGGAAAAAAAAAGTCAGTAACACAAAAGAGGAGAAACATTTTTTTTTTCAGACCGCTGACATATCATAACTGATTTACACCAATACATTTGGGGCAGAAGAGTAGGCTCATGTGTATTATTAACTTTGGTAGGTCTATGTATGAGTTTAAAATTAAGTAGCGAAAGCAAGGAAACTTCATTCTCCATTTTCAAATAGTGAGATAATAATCTTCTAGAGCTGCAGCGCTGAAATCTATTGCTGGATGGAGAATTCCTATTTTAGAAGTAGTTTTTCCAAAGCTCCAACACATTTTATACAGCGTGGCCCATTTCACGCTGATCAAAAAATAAAATATATTTATAAAAATAAAAAATTCTAGGGCCGACCGTAAATTTAATTTTATTTCAGGAAAAAGAATGAAAGAAGAGGAAAATAAAACGACTGTGTCAATTATAATTCATAGACTCTCATTCTGCAGACTGGTGGTCATTTCAAGCTTTCTATATTTTAATCTTTTGCTCTGAAAAGCAGAAAACTCATATCCTGGGTAACGGAGGCTTTACCCCAAGGATAGTAAGATCCCGAGGATGTAGTACATATGTTTGCTTGGACGATGGAGGCTTAAATGTTTTTAAGCCCAGGATGAGTCAGTAACTTCCTAGTATATAAAAGGACATTATCTCAAATACATAAAGATATTCTCTCTCTCTCTCTCTCTCTCTCTCTCTCTTTTCTTAATAATTATTCTGACCCTTGCCAATAATGGGAATATATTTCTTAGGCTGGAATGTAAAAAAAATATATCATAGGCATTGAAAAATCGCAATATTCTAAAAGTAGGATGCTTAGTATGTTTAAATCAAATGCATAGTTAAACAATGAATGAATGAAAGAAAATGCCATTGTCTTTGTACATTTTGGTAGTTAGATTTTTTTAAAAAAACAAAAAAAGTAAAGGAGTCCCTGCAGATTTTACTCGGCTAGTCATTGCCAACTATAGGGATGTGTCCAGTGTCCATATTCAGCCCAGAATGGACTTCTGGAAGTGGCATCCACACAGAGAACCGGTTGTTCCCATATTTGAATCCCACCACTGGGTATGTCTCATCTGTGTTTCAAGGCCAGCATTGTCCGAAGACTATTCTGCAGTCATGTGGCCAACATGACATTATGGAGCGTGGGACCCTCCCACTGAAGCGGTACCTATTTACCTACTCACATTTGGATGCTTTCGAGCTCCCAGGTTGGCAGGAATTGGGGTGAGGACAGGAGCTCACCCCGCCACGTGACGCTCGGGTTTCAAAACTGGCCCACTGGCCTTCCGGCCAATAAGCCCAGTGTCTTAACCAATGAACAACTACGCTGCCTGTCTGGTAGTTAGGAGCTGACTTTAAAAAAAAAAAAAGACAGAAATGAACAGGTTGCATTTGGAAACGGGTGTGAAATTCATTCAGTTTGCATCTTAATGAAAGCACGCTTAATTCTGTACTTTGGAACCAATGCACAGACATGACACGCTTGTCCTTTGAAAATGTGCCTGTCTTTGAATTTAGCAAACAAGGAATGTATATCGCAATGGGTACACTGGGAAAACGAACAACAACAAAAAATGTAATGCTGAAAACAAAATGTCAGCTATATTGTGTAGGATGAATTCTGGGCCAAATGCATACATTAGAGAAACTGCTATGCAAAAATGAGAACGGTGGGACGAATGCCCGTAAAGAGAACACACACATTTTTCATGGGGATGTTTTAGAAATCGCTCTGAATGTAACATGGAAAGGAGATCAACAAGACCTGGAAAAGGAGAATCTAAGCAAAATCAGAATTGACATGTTAGTTTATCTCTACTTTGCAAACTGACAGCCTTACTCTTTACTTCTGTTCAAGTAAGTTGATGTATTCATGCCTTGATCTGTTTTAGCAGATTGCATCACATTGCTACCATGGAAATCTACAGCACATTGCATTTAAAACCCTGTTACCTATGAAAACTCACACCGTCAAAAATTCCTGAGAGACTGTGGGCACAACTGTGATCCAACCGGCTTTTAATTGAAGCAGTTAGCGGAGTGTTGGTGATAGGTTTCAGGATACCTATATTTTCACATTTTATAGTTTAAAAAAGGGGCATGCAACTTGAGCCCCCAAATCCTTGGGCAACTGTATTCAAACCTTGTCACATTCTAAAAGAAAAATATTACTTAAGGAGACTTTTGAAACACTTAGGGAGTAGTCCTATTCATTGCCTTGAAGAGAATAAGATTTAATTAAATTTACCTGGGCATTAAACTTAGACCAAATTTAGCTTTATCCTGACCCTGTTACAGCATAGCTCCCAAGATGACAGTCACAAACCACAAAAATCTGCAATTTTCTTACTTTAAGCTACTCCTTTAGGCTTTTAAGTGCAAACTAGGAGGAGCTGTGAAAACACACAACTGTTGAAACCTGATGTCATGGTTCTGACAGATGTTACTCTTCAAAGAACTTTGAGGCATTGTTTACCTTAAAGAATCTTTATTCAAATAATATGGCATCCGCACGTACATGGTCGAAGCCAAAATCTGAATTCCCCTCCCCTAAACACATAGTATCAAAGCACAATTCCCTCCTCCAATTAACAGTCATAAATCAGATTCTCCAATTAGTTTGAAATGCAAACCTTCCCTCCAGTTCTATAACCCGGCTATTTCTTATCATCTCTTATTTCAAACAACCTTGAATACTCTACTGCGATGTTGTTATATCTAACTAATCCCCATACACATTCTCCCCCCTCCCCCAGCATCATCTAATTCTAACTCTAAAAGTAACACACAGGTTAAAGAGAAAATGGCTGCATCTTCATATATTGTCAAAGCAAGACCATCCGATGTTAGCAGCATCAGATGGTCTTGATCTGTATAGGACCTAGGCCTTTGGTTTTTAGAGATTTATTTCCTGTTAGGGTCATCGCTGAAAGCAGTGGAACTTTTTATAATACTGTAGCCCTGAACACCTCTGAGCTCCAGGCGCTGAAGCCAAGGAAAGTTGGAATTATTTTTTAAAAAAACTAAAAATAAGAGAGCACTTTTATAGTCACCTCCCTGTTCGTCAGCTCAAATTACTTAATGAGGAGCAGTTAGCATCTCAGAGACTAGGAAAGAAAGCTCACAATTAACCAGACAGGGAAATTATTTCATGAAATATGCATATGGTGTTTCTCCTGAAAAAGCATTTCTCTCCCCATTCCCCCTCTTTAAAACCCAACTGTTCAAAAGAACAAGAGCACTTCGGTATTAATCATCAATTTCTCCCCAGCCCTAAACCAATATTTGGGAAGCATTCCACAAGGAGGAACGAAATAGGACAGGATCTTGGAGAGACCCTGACTTGTAAATTTATGTTTTGTATGTGAATTTTTCCTCTGGGATAAATTATATTTTCTTTGGTTGGGAAGGAGCTGAGTAATCGACTCAAGGGTGGCGTTCTGGGTTTGGCTTGGAACTTGGTGCTCTGAAAACCTCAATTGCTCTGTCCTCAATTTGGAGGACAAAGAAAATTTAGGAAAAATAAATGATGGGAGCATGACACAGTTTTAAAAATCGAAGGGGCCAGTAATCATTTGTGCTAGAGTTGCTAATATTTGAACTAGCTCCTGCAGCTGTGTCTTGAATGACCCAAGCAATGTTCACAGAATGACCTTATCTAATTTTCAGATTCTGAACAGGATTTTTCCATTTTCCTTTCAAATAGAGTCGTATCTTGTTTGTAGGCTCAAAGGATTAAAAATATGTTTCCTCTGTCATATGGAAATATTGGTAGCCTTCAAAGGCTATTGGACAATTCTCCTCCTTAATTAAACACTTTAAAGAACGATGTAGAAGAAGGTAAAAAAAGATACCTGAAACAAATAAAAGAGCAGGACAGAGATAGCAGAATGCAGTTAAGCAAACGGAAGGTCTAACTTGTCATAATTATATGTTTTCAATGTTCATTTGTTACCAAATTGCGAAATAAATCCTATCATTTTATTTGAAGACATTGAGAACCCCTGTTCACTCAAGAGATGTCACTGAGTAGGACTATAAGCTGCAATAAATTAGGTCAGTACTAGAAATCTAATTTTCCATAAAATTGAGTTATAGAATCTAAATGTAGTAAAGCCCACGTTTTGGGTCTGGAACAAATCTGTGTATTAAATTATAGTCCAGAAATGATTTCCAATTAGAATGGAGTTCTGCAATAGATTTACTTTTAGATATGAAGTTGTTCTGAACAATAAAGCAAATACCTATAAATAGGTTAGCCATTCTTCTAAGGAAGAAATCAGAGACTTTGCAGTAAAAAGCATACAAATGATCTGTTTCTCTCTCTCTTTCCTAAATAAATAAATATCCTAAGCTTTTTTTATGTCTGTCCAAGATCAGTCCATCCATCCATCCATCCTTCCATCCATCCATCCATCCAGTCACTATATCCAAAAATCAGTCAGTCAGTCAGTCAGTCAGTCTGCCTGCCTGCCTGCCCGCCCGCCCGCCCACCCACCTACCCACCCATCTATCTATCTATCTATCTATCTATCTATCTATCTATCTATCTATCTATCTATCTATCTATCTATCTATCTATCTATCTATAGCTACACAACTTAGAATAAATTCTGGGTGGCATAAAATTAAAACTATGTTTATCATTTTTATATCTTTGTTGTCTGCCACCCAGCGTAACTTTTTTTGTGAGATGGGCAGCTATATAAATTACTTAAACATCAAACAGGGCAACATGAAATAGAGCCAGACATCAGGAGGAACAACTTAACAAGGCAGAGACTATACATCAAATGGGTGCAGCCCTGATTTATCTCAGAGCTTGAGGGAAAATCCAAGTTTTTAAAGATGATCTAAAGATTTGCAAGGTCTGGGTAGTCAGAACCTCTAGGGGGATGTTATTCCAGAGAGAAGGTGCCATGTTAGAGATATATAATCCTGCCTGGAAAGAATATCATAGAAAAGAACCAATTGTATCTTGCTATATTCCAATAAAGATCACCCATCAGTTGCTCAGAAAAACATGGACGCCCTCTGAGCAGCTGCTGCTTTGTGTAGGTTAGGAGAGTTCTTTCCTTTTGCACACTCTATGTGTAATTAATTTGGTGCTTGATGGTGGGGACCATGTTCATGTCATAGTTTTATTGCCTATTAAGAGTTTGGCTCCTTCTCAGTACTGCATTCTTGGGATTATGTGGATCTAATCTATCACTTTGTTCCAGAAAGTTGTTCAAACAGGTGGAGGGAGGCATGCCAACAACCTCAGAGGCATACATCAACGGTCCTTCTTATGAGGAACCGAAATTGGCCATTACAGAGTCTGTGTGCACAAGTTTTCATTTTGGAAGAGAAAAAAGGAAGGAAGGAAGGAAGGAAGGAAGGAAGGAAGGAAGGAAGGAAGGAAGGAAGGAAGGAAGGAAGGAAGGAAGGAAGGAAGATGAGAAAGAAGGGAAGGGAAGGAGGGAGAGGGGAAGGAAAGGAAGGAAGAGGAAGGGAAGGAGGGAGAGGGTGGGAGGGAGGGAGGAAGGGAGGGAGGAAGGAAGGAAGGAAGGAAGGAAGGAAGGAAAGGAAGATGAGAAAGAAGGGAAGGGAAGGAGGGAGAGAGGAAGGAAGGAAGGAAGGAAAGGGAAGGAGGGAAGGAGGGAGAGAGGGAGGGAGGGAGGGAGGAAGGAAGGAAGGAAGGAAGGAAGATGAGAAAGAAGGGAAGGGAAGGAGGGAGAGAGGAAGGAAGGAAGGAAGGAAAGGGAAGGAGGGAAGGAGGGAGAGAGGGAGGGAGGGAGGAAGGAAGGAAGGAAGGAAGGAAGGAAGGAAGGAAGGAAGGAAGGAAGGAAGGAAGGAAGGAAGGAAGGAAACCCAGCTAAATGATGATGAGTTTTCCTCTTCCTTTAACTGAATTCCATAAACTTGGTCTGTCTAAAATTGTGGTGGGTCCAAAGAACTGAGGGCTTGGGCTGTCGAGAAAGATATTAAGGACACTCACACATTTCTGCTTACATGCAGTGTGTGCATGAAATGTTCCTTGCATAAGAGTCTAGAAATTAGAAGGAATTTGCCCTGGGGACAGTCGGAATTGACAGCAACAACAACAACAACAACAACAACAACAATAATAATAATAATAATGTTGGAAGGGACCTGAAAACCTCATATTATTAGGTCTCATAACTGCTGTATTCTGATATATAAGAAGGTGTGGAACCTAGAGGCTGGTGGGAAGAAGCTCTTGTAACTTCTTCTTCAGTTTTCATGCAGGGATGCTGTGCTTCCCAGAAGCGCTGTTTACAAGATCTGGTTAAGGATTTCAAGGGCGAGAGAGAAAACAGTGATTATAAGCCACTGACACTCTCTTCACAAAAAGTCCAGCTTCTCTCTGTGAATCGGATGGCTTCTTGCATTAGGAGAACCAGATGCCTTTAATGATCACCTAGCAAGATTATTGCCTAGCGTGTGTGCATGCATACAATCTTTACCTCTATGATTTCAGCTTTTAAGAGGATATAACAAGGGTATATAACGGGGTGAACAGGATTATCATTTTTCTCCTACAATAATTGCAGAGAGAAGCAGTCAGAGGGGAGGACAAGAGGATTAAAAGCTTCCGTGAAATGTCTCGGGAAAAGAAAGCAGAAGCAAAGACAGAAATGCCTCCAGAGTTATCTCCACCAAGGAGTTCAATAATTGCCATATGTTCTAATCCACTCCTGGCATGTCCTGAAGCAATAGATGTTCTCAAAATCTGAATGAGAAGCATGAGTCTCTAAACCCACTAATATTCAGACTGGCCCTGGATTTATTAAAGGCTCCTAGGATTATTTTTTTTTTGAAAGCAGTAACATGGATAAGACATAGCCACAAATAAACCAGAATGGGCAAGTGATGAAGATGTTCTCCAGGACCTGAAAAAAACCCAGAGATCCCAGTGGATATTGAATCGATCCTGCAAAAGGTTGTAGGGTTGAGAGTTTCAGCACCCCTAATTTTGTTTAATTCTAAGGATTTCAGTCTTCTGCAAATAGGAAGCAACTGCTACATGAAATAGGACATGCTGGGATGGGGGAGAAAACCTACGATTCTCCTATGAGTCCTCATCCTATGAACGTAATGACTTCCAAACCTGTTTTTATGAAATGCCCTGTCTCTACTACACTGTTTGGTGCCATCTTTTTCTTTGGTTCCTAAACTTTTGCTTTGTTTTCTCCTAAACACTATAGAGAACTAAAGAAATCAAGAAGGCAGTTATAAAGAAACCCAGAAAGGGGTTATCAGTATATGTACCAATAGAAGAGAATATCTGTAGCTCAGGGTTGGAGAGTGGGGTCCTTCGTACTCTCTGAGTTTGCTTGTTTCCTTGCAGAGGCTTCATTAGGCAACATCATTAGTGCTAGAAGAGAGTGGGGTCTTCTCTCTGTATATATACAGAGATGAGGTTATCTAGTAGGGTAATGAAACATCTGCAAGAAGATGACCAAGCTCAGAGACCACCAAAGACTCCATGATGTTGAAGGAAAAGTCTTCATCACTGTTCAGTCCAAGCCGGGAATAAACAACATGGCGACTGCTTTAGAAAGAAGGTTGTAGTTTATTGAAGAGGACAGCCAGACAGAAAGATGCCTCTGGAAGAAAAAAGAGAGAGCACATGTAGGGGGTGGGTTTTTATACCCTCTGGAGCTCGAGGTTGATTCCTGTTCCTGTTTGAGCTTTGTATTTCCTCTGCCATGTACCTTTGACCTGAGTCTGAGTGTGTCCCTTTGGCATCTGTGGGTTAATCCTATTATGTGCTGTCTTAGAGTTTGGGTGGGGTATATAGATTTTAGGTGTCTTTGTCTTCTTAATCTTCTAGCTTCAACCTTCCAGAATTATTTACATCTGCATTTCTACAGAACTGGTTTCTGCTTGGGAGAGGGAGACTTGGGGCTATAAAGAAAAACTGGGCATGCTTTTCTGCCTCTTTAATATTTCCTTCTCTGGGGGGGGGGGGCTGACTTCCCACAATGGTTGTAACTTGTGTTCTGAAGGCAGAAGTTTGCAAACAAATGTTAAAAGCTGTTTTTTTTTAAAAAAATAGGGAGATCTATTCCAGAGACTAAAAAACTGGCATTAAATAAATGCCTATGCAAATTGCATGCCTGTGTTGTCTGTCTTCGGAAGGTTAGTGGTGAAACAGATTCAAAAAGTAGCTTTCCCATGGGAGGGGGTAAGACTGCTACACTAGGGACAGCAATGGGGCAGGTTGGTCTCCGTTCAGGAGCTGCACAAGATGATCCCAATCTAAATTGTTGACTTTGGTTCTATCATCTTTTCTCAGCTGCTCCCCTCCCCCATCTATTAACATGGTGACACCAAGGCAGAGAGACAAGGATGGGAAGGTGCCAAATGAATTGGACGAGATAATAAGCAATTAGTCGGCTGAAGAAGGTTAATAACTGTAATCTTGTAAAAACTCCTCTAGGGGTTCTACTACTATTTATGGAGTGACTAATATGGATCCCTTTCTTAAATTAGTTTGCACACTAATAATTTAGACATTTCTCTAGCCTTCCTCCCCTCCTTCCCAATCCACCTGAATTTATTTTCTACAAATGAGAGCAGAGACGGTGTCTTGGGCAATAGGCCATCTGCCTGTTCGTTAATATTTGAATAAAAGCGACGTTCTTCAACCTGTTATGCTGGTAGCATCATTACAACTCTAGAAATTATCTGGAAATGCATGTGTCAGGATTCACATCACAGGCAGGAACGAATTATGTAGAAAGACTCAGAAGATATCCAAGGACTTCAGATAAATATTTATCGAAGAAAAATAGAAGTTATAAACAAAGCATTCCAGCAATTGCTATATATCTGTCAGGCTCACAAAACCAAGAAAGAGACATAGAATTCTGAGCAGTTTCCTTTATTGTTCATCACCTACAGACAGATAGAAATCTTGCCAGACTAAAGCAACTATTTGCATCGCTAAAAATACACATTAAGAATTGCTTGGGAGGAGCCTTCTTAACTCTCTTTCTCCCAGCCAAGCTATTTAAGTTTCTCTGTCTCTTAGTCCTCTGGAATGCAGCTCCTCCCTTCTGGGAATCCAGACTACATTCTACCACATTATCAAAATAATAACAGACTGTCAGAGATGGAAGGGACCTTGGAGGTCTTGTAGGCCAGGGGTTGGCAACCAGCGGCTCCGGAGCTGCATGTGGCTTTCATCCCTCTGCTGTGGCTCCCCGTCACTCAAAATATGCATCACAACGCGCTGGCATGAGATTTATTGTGCTATTTGACCCCCGGTAGGCCAATCATGGATAAATCTAAGAAAAGTTTCAGAAGAAAACAGAACGTTTAATGGTACATGGGCAGATTCATTTGTAACACACTATAGTTTTTTTATACATAGCATAAAGGTAAAAAATGATATATGTAGTGTTATCTTCATTTTAGATGTCAAAAGGGTTTTGTGGCTCCCGGTGCTTTCTTTTCTGTAGGGAAATGGGTCCAAATGGGTCTTTGGGTGTTTAAGGTTGCCAACCCCTGTTCTAGACCAACCCCTTGCTCAAGCAGGAAACTCTGTACCATTTCAGATAAATGGTTGTCCAATCTCTTTTTAAAAACCTCCATTTTTGGAGCACCCACAACCTCTGAAGGCAAGTCATTCCACTAATTAATTGGTCTTACAGTCAGGAAATTTCTCCTTAATTCTTAATCCTGCCTGGTAATGTTTTCTTGCATTTTGTTCCCTTCCTTCCTTAGTCCCTCTTTTTGAGTGTGCTGAATTGTTTCCAACTCTTTTTGGCTTTTGCAATGGTATGGCATGCCATCATACAAGTCATCCTTGACTTAAATGACCATAATTGAGCAATATGTATGCTAAGTGAGACATTTGTTAAGTGAGTTTTGCTCCACGTTACGAGTTTTCTTGCCACTGTTGTTAAGTGAATCATTGCAGTTGTTAAGTTAGTAACCCGGTTGTTAAGTGAATCTGGCTTCCCCCATTGACTGTGGTTGTCAGAAGGTCACAAAAAGGGGATCGTGTGATCTGGGGACACGGCAAACCGTCGTAAATATGAACCTAGCTGCCAAGCATCCAAATCTTGATCACGTGACCATAAGGATGCTGCAGTGGTCATAAGTGTGAACATTGGTCCTAGTTCACTTTTTTCAGTGATGTTGCAACTTCAAACGGTCACTAAATGAACTGTTGTAAGTCGAGGACTCACCTGTGTTGTTTTTCACCGATCATATGAATTTCTCTCTTTTTGGAAATGGAGGCCTACTCCTTGGAAATCACCATGCCGGCTGGGGAATTGTGGGGGGTTGAAGTCCACCCATCTTCAAGTTGCCATGGTTGAGAAACACTGAATTAGAAGACAATTTCCCTTCTCTCCTTCCATCAGCCGATCTAAATTCCCCGTTTGGCTTATCAGCTTGAAAGATGCAAGTCAGGTTCCCTTGAAAAACTTCTGGTTGAGCATTACCATAGCGTGTCATCCATTACACATGTATTTTGCTGGGGCTGACTGAAAATGACATTTATGGCCCTATCATGAGAATGGATTTTGCTGCCCATTAAAATGATCTACAGGTAAACACTCCATTCATTTTTAATCTCCAGCACTTTTGGCTCCGGAAGATGCTCCTGTCAATTGCTTGCCTATTAGTGGGACTATCCAGCAGGAAGGCTGAGCTGATGAATAATATGGGAAAGCAGCAATTAAGGAGATTGCAGTACAAATAAAGAAAGAATTAAACTCAAGCGCTTGCTGACCTTGGGTCAACTCCAAAGATTTGCCATTTTTTAGAAGGTCATCCTTGGCCTTTCAAGATAGATTTCTTCCTAGATAGATTATTTTAAAAAAATGATATGCAGTTGCTAGTCTGATGAATGATGAATCACTGCTTCTCAGAAAGAGGCACACAAGAACCGGTCGTTCCCTGTTGTTCAGACTATTAGGTTATCAAAGGCATTATGTTTTGTCAATGGAGCTCATGATGACTTTGTTTATAGTGTTCAGAAAAACACTGCAACCTAAGAATATAAGGAAAGTTATTCTGACTTATTTAGTGTCGCAGATCAATAAAGCGCAACATAGAGAACCAACCTCCAAATCTTGAAAAAATTAAAGAGAAGAAGGTATCATCTGGTTTCTTCAAGACACCCAGGTATTGCTAGAAATATGGCAATGTTTGTAGAGATTTTCCATGTTAGGCCTTGCTTTAGTAAGTAAGAGAGATGAGCTTGATGGAGATAATGTGAGCTGTTACCTATAATCATATTAATAATGCAGTACTTGAAGACAGCAGCAGAATAGAAGAGAAAGAACTGGAGAAGAGAACAAAATACAACGACCTGCAAATAGAAGTAGAATGACTGTGGCAAAAAAAAGCAAAGATAGTACCAATAGCGATAGGCACTTTGGGTGCAATTCCAAGACATCTGGATCAGTGGTGGAATTCAAATACCTGAACAACCAGTTCTCTTATTCAATGCAGGCCTGGTCCTCCAAGGCCTAGAACGGACTTCCAGAAGTAGCATCATGCAAAATTTAGCTACTGGTTCAACTGAACCAGTGTGAACTGGCTGAATTCCACCACTGATCTGGATGTACCATTGGCATTGACAAAATCACCATCAGTCAATTGCAAATGGCGGCTTTACTGAGAAGAGCTTACATCCTGCGACAATACCTTTAACAACATCAGCTATCCCAGGTCCTTGGGAAGGAATTCATAGGTGGATAACAATGCCAAATGCAGTCTAAACATCTCGCTGGCCATATGACCAACCGTAATAATTTATAACGTTTACATGCTGCCCAACGCCCAGTGACTCCAAGTGATATAATAAATTGTTAAAAACATTTAAAAGTAACAATACAAAACACAAAAAAACAACACAAAAAAAGTTAAGACAAATTCTGTCTCACATTTCTGTGGCCATTCTGCTCTAGAACTTAAAACCCTTAGCCAATGGTGGTTGTCATGACATCAGAGTATTCCATCCAATCAGGGTAAACAGATTTATTTTGTTATAGGTAACTGAGTATCTCATTTGTTCTTCCTACATTTATGATTACACTCAATTCAGAAAAAAGACAGAAAATCCTTCAAAGATAATAAAGAACACAACAAAACGAAATAAGGCTAGGCATGAATAAATAAATGATTGTGCGTTCATAAGTCTCTCTCTCTCTCTCTCTCTCTGAATGTGAGTGTGAATAGACTAATTTTAACAAAATAGAGGAAGATGTTTTGAAGACGTTAATAAATGTGAAAGGTTTCTTTGTCTACAGTCATCACCTGTGTAATGAATGCTGATGAGAAACTAGAGAGAAGCTAAATTGAACCCTTACTTAAGAAATTTTGTTTTGCAAATATGTGATTGAAATTTATCTGCACAGGGAGAAAATTATGAGTTTTCTTATGCTAGGTATTCTTTTCTTTTAATGGAGCATCAGCATATTGCTTGGTTCTCAAGCTGAGCAGGGTCCAGTGAAGACTGAAGCAAGGCTGAGAAGAATGAAGTCTGGGCTCCATTTTTCCAAAGTAGCCCACTTCCATCCTGCCTCCCATTCCATTCCAGGAGATGAATTGAGAGTGGCCATTTCTGGATCATTAATTGCAAATGGCAGTACTTATGCAGCATGGAAACGACTTTGCCAAACCACTTTAATTAGGGGAAGATGTTGGGTCATGCTCTCTACGGGGACTGCTGTGCGTGACTTGGGAGAACTTCAATCTCTCCCTTGGCAGCTTTGTTCCCGAATGTTCCTCATTGCAAGACAACAACAACATCATGAACAACAACAACATCTTGGCATCATTCTCGTTGTGCTTAGGAGAAAGTAATCAAAAGGGGCACCGAACGCAGCTCGTTAATGACAGAATATGTACATTGGGTTCATGAGCCAATTGGGGAAAAAATAGCGCATCAGTTTAAGGATGTTTAGCAGAAGTGAGTTTAGGGCAGCGGTAGGCAACCTTGGCTCTTTTATGACTCGTGGACTTCAACTCCCAGAATTCCTGAGCCAGCCTGGCTCAGCTTGGAAACCTCTCCCTTTTCCCTCAGCGTGGCTGGCTCAGGAATTCTGGGAGTTGAAGTCCACGATTCATAAAAGAGCCAAGATTGCTTATCCCTGGTTTAGGGAGTGTAGGATGATTCATCATGACCACATGACTGTGCCCACCACACCAGTTCTTCCAGCCCAGCTGACCCACCACAGGCCCTCATCCATTGCTGGCCGTCCACCAGTGATATACCACTGCCACTACTACTCTGCTGCTTCCCAATTGTGGATGATGCACCCAGACACAAATCTTCATGGCCGATTCCCCCCTCGGGATGTTTAAATGCAGCTCTGGCACACTTCTGACAGAAGCCAGCAGCATTCAAATGGCGGGGAGGGGAATGGGAAGATGCTGTCCTTGTAACTGGAGCTGGTTCTCTCTTCTCCCCCCACTCCTCGGATGCTAGTAGTCAAGGAACCGATGTCAATGCTGCAGATATTGTATATTCTTGGTTCTTGATCTGGGACTCCACTCTCTCAGTTTCATCCAAGTCCTTGCAAATGACAGTGAAGGCGCCCACACGCTCCCCGTAGAGGCCCACGTTCTCGACGTACGACTGGGAGACTACAATGTTAATGCCTTGCTCAATGAAGTGACGGACGGCCCATGCATCTCGGTTTATATCCCCGCTGGCAAAACCTTGATAGGCCATGTCAAAGAAGGTGAAGAGATTCCTTTTCTTCACGGCTGCCGTTCTATAAATGCCTGGAAGTTCTTTGAAATGTTTCAGTAGCCGGAACCATAACAACCGAGATGGACGCCCCATTTTGGAGATGGGGCTGCCTTCCTACCGACCCCACCCCACCTCGCTTTTAACCTGCTCTTGATTTAGAACCAGAGCGCCCCCCCTTTTTTTGTCCCCTCCCCTGCCCTCTTCTCAAAAGCATTTTTCTTTCTTTTTCTTCTTCTCCTACCAGGGCAGTGTTAAAAGATGATGGAGGTCTATGGATCTCCCTCCTGGTGCCTTTGCTGTTTCTTTACAGACTGATGTGTTTAGTTTTGCACGCTTGCTCGTCTTGGGAAGTTTTGCTGGGCTGGGGGGAACCCTTTGGTGGGGAGGGCAAGTGGGAGAAAGTGTATCTGCTCTTTGCTGGGACGGAGAACCTCATCCTCCTATTTTCAAGGCAGCTTTCAAGATTGTCCCCCTTCTCCTGCAAAAGTGCAAGAACTTCACAGTGCCAAGAAAAACAAGTGCAAGAGATATTTGGAGTGTGCACAATAAAAGATGGGACCAGATTGTTTTGTCTAGCAAATCAAGCTGTTTTGCATGTTTTCTACCCCCTTGGTCATCTGTTCCAAGTTATTTTCTAGGTGTTCTATCTACAAGCAAGCCATAAACTGATGTCCAGAGCCTGAAGGAAGGTTTTATTGGGTTTATCAGATTGTGAGATCTTTTTTATGCAGCACCACAGGAAGTATGAAGTTAACATGGAAATATACATAGATATATGTAACATTTCATCATGTACAGGAACATGCTTAGCTTCCAGATGTTGCTGGATTACAACTTCTAGCAGAGCCCTGCAGCATATCCATTGGCAAGCAGTACTGAAGTCTATAGTGGTGCAACATCCAGAAGATCACAGATTTTCCATTGCAACTTTATTGTAACACACAACATAGAAAGCAGCTAATTTTTATCAGTCAAGAACTGGGTTAGCCCAACAAAAGGAATCAGCCAAATACCTTCAGCTTGGGGTGCTTTGTGAAAGTAGGCCATATTGATAATTTATAATTCATTGTCATTCAAGAACAGAAAATATGGCCAGTTCCATAAACCACATTTAAACAATGAATGAACACATCTAAGACAGTCATTTATTATTTCGCACTTTTGGACAAGCACATCCTTTGAAAACATTTAACTGTGGGGGGTGAGGTGGAGAGAAGAATCCTTATAATAGAGAAAGAAGGAAACAATTTCAAGTTTTGGTCATTTTTTTTCACTTTTTGGGGGGGAGGCTAAGATACCATGTATCAAAAAAATCCTCCTTTTCTAACATTTAAGCACAATTCTTAGAAAGCAAAGTAAAGCAAATCAGTACTGGAATTTTTTTTTTCTTAAAAAGAAACCAGAAAAAATAACAAATTCAATTTTTGCACAAGAAAATAAAATCAAGGGCTGCTTGGCAAGATTGTAACATGGTGGGGGAGATGCAAGCAAAACACAAAAACACAGAAAAAAGGAGCTTGAATTTTAGGTGGCAAAGCTGGCTAATGGGACCTGTAGTTCAAAGCATCTCCTATACTGTACGTTTACATGTGTATGTATGATATATGATCATAATTTATTAAACTTTCAGATTTTCTTTAAACAATGAGTATTTTGAGGGGGTGCAGCCTGTTCAACTTCTTGCTCTCTATTGCAAGAAGGGATGATCCCTATCAACACCCTCACCCCCGGAGGCGGCTGATGGGACTTGTTATCCAAAGCATCCCTAGTATAAGCCCAAGTCTCCCTCTGATCTCTCGTTTCTCAAAGCACCTCTGCAAAGATAGCAGAGATAATTTAAAAACTGGATCTTTGCAAGGGGGCGGGGGGCTAAAGCTACCCCGGCCTCTCATGCAAAAGGGGCAATCTCTAGCTGGCTGGCTGGCAGATGGGATGTGTAATCCAAAGGGTCCGCGGGCGGGGCGAAGGGTCCACAGGTGCGGCGAACTCTGAAGAAGGCATTGCACGCTCACACCCGCGTGCACAGACCGCGCCCCTGCTGCCAATCGCCCTCGCCTGTGCGGCCGCGGCACACCTGGCCGTGATAAGCCGCCTCGCACTGCTTCCTGCCGTCTCCATGGCAACCCTGGCCGGGCGGAGATGGCACAGCTGCAATGTGTGATTTTCCCGCCTCGCGCTTTCGGACCGCCGCCCGGTTCCTCTCCACACCCACCTCGGCTGTGATTGGCTGCTTTGGGAAGCCGTCCTTCGGATTGGCTGAGCGGCTTTCTCCCTCCCGCCTCCGAAGGGTGGCGACAGTTTAAAAAGCCGGCGGGCTCCGCAGGCTGAGGTAAAACAGTGGCGCGCTGCATAAGTAGTAGACGCCGCTGTAGCTGCCGCGTCTCTCGCTCCTCGAAAGACGCTGCTGCGGGGCGTGGGAGATTGAAAAAAAAAAAATTCTCTCCCAAGTGCGCCTAGCAGCCGAAGACCGCAACGCCTCTTGGCTTCTGAGGTAATTCTAGCTGAGACTCTGAGAAGTTGTGGGATGCGAAGGGGAGATGAATAATAGCCTCGGGGAGTAAGGATAGCACCTGTACTAACTTTAACCGAGGCGTATATTCTTAGGAGTAAAACGTCAGTGGTGGCTGAGGTAAAGTCTCAACGGGCGTCTTAATTAAAGGACTCCCAATACCACAGCTCGCTTTTGGTGAGTTATTTCAGTCCCATGAAGTGGTTTTTCTCGGGCAATAAGGCAAACTTCTAGGTCCTGAATAGTTTTAGCCAAGACTCAAGTTTTTAGGAGTAAAATTTTGGTGGAATCTGAGGTAATCTCAGGACCAAACCTTTTGAGCAGGAGTTAAAATTAACTTGGGAATAAAGCTGAGGCAATTTTAGCCATGTGCAGTTAAAAAGGGCTAAACTTCCACAGGTGAATAAGTGTTAGTTAAACTCAAAATGGGTTCAGTTGGGGGGGGGGGAGAGCTGACCTTTCTTGAATAAAGTCAACTAGTGAGGCAATTTTAGACTGCCTTCCTGTTCCTGGAGAGTAAGAGAAACTTCTGGGGCTGGAGACCATATCTTTGGGAACAGTAAAAACCTGTGGTCTGAGGGTATTCTCAAGGGCCCAGCATTTTGATTTATTATATCTTCTTTCACTCTTAAGATAAAGCACATAAAGGCCCATCCATAAAATTGCTGAACTGGTTTTCTAGTCTTTGAACAACAGGTGGACATTTGGTGATGTTGATTTTTTTTTATTTCAGAGGAACTCACTGTGTGGCATCATTGAAAACTGAAGACATCAAAGGTAAGTCAGTTTAATTATACACACATTTAGCCAAGAAGCCTGACAGGTGCTGCTGGCAACATTCTCCATGCCTACACAGCGTGGAGATGGGGGTCATGCCCCTACATTGGAGGTTGTTCAATCCCTGAGCTTCCAGTCTCTCACACCCAGACTGAATGAGCGTGGGAGTCAGCCGCTCCCATTCTCATTCAATCCCTGCATACACCCACACCCTGGGAGACTCACATTGGATGACCTCTCTGGGGCTCCACTGGGTGCCCCTTTCAGTCCCCGAGCGAGCAGTGAGGGCGAATCAGCCTGGAGGACTCAAGAGCACACAGCTACAAGGCTCCTCCAGGACCTGAGTACCCTCACTACTCCGACTGGAAGGGAGTCCTTTTGGATGACCTCCTCCCTCCATTGTACCAGTCAGACTTCTTAGCACCAAAAGTAAACGTGCACCACATACACAATAAAGGAGAAGATTTGTGGCACTCGCTGCGTGGCATCAATCAAGACTGAAGACATCAGGGGTAAGTCAGTTTCATTATCTATACACACACACACACATACCACATGTGGCATTCGCTGAGTGACATCAATCAAGACTGAAGAAATCAGGGGTAAGTCAGTTTCATTAACTATACACACTACATTTAGCCAAGAAGCCTGACAGATACTGTTGACAACATGTGGTTTATTTCTACAAAAACCTTTGGGCCTTGCTAAACTTACCCTAAGGCTTGCTTTAGCGAAGATTTGGAAAAAAGCCCAAAAACAAATGAGAAGGCCCCACAAATATTCTCCATACCCACACAGTGTGGAGATGGGGGTCATGCCCCTACATTGGAGGTTGTTCAATCCCTGAGCTTCCAGTCTCTCACACACAGACTGAATGAGTGTGGGAGTCAGCCTCTCCCTGTCTCATTCAGTCACTGCACACACCTACACCCTGGGAGACTCACACTGGATGACCTCTCTGGGGCTCCACTGGGTGCCCCTTTCAGTCCCCGAGCGAGCAGTGAAGGCGAATCAGCCTGGAGGACTCAAGAGCACACAGCTACAAGGCTCCTCCAGGACCTGAGTACCCTCATTACTCCGAATGAAAGGGAGTCCTTTTGGAAGACCTCCTCCCTCCATCGTTGCCAAGTACAGTAACAGTCAGACTTCTTAGCACCAAACGTAAATGTGATGCATTTTAATATGATGCCATACATAGTAAGGGAAGCTAATAGATTTTATACGTTCCTTGCCTACTGTAATTTTCAACATGGCGATGGTTCTTAAAACCAAAATAAAGAGCTCAACGGCCCAATTTAATGCTAGGTGTGGCTGTTGACTCAGACTAGATTTTTTAGTTTGCTTGCCTGGCGTACCTTTGGCCATGGTGAAGGTTCTTAGAACGAGAAAGTAAAACTCAATGGCCCTTTTTAATGCTAGATGTGGCTGTTGTGTGATATTAGATTTCATACTTTGCCTGGTGTAACTTTGACCATAGCGATGGTTCTTAGAACCAGAAAGTAGAACTCAGCGGCCCATTTTAATGCTAGGTGTGGCTGCTCAGTGATATTAGATTTTATAGTTTGCTTGCCAGGAGTAACTTTGGCCATGGCAATGGTTCTTAGAACCTGAAAGTAGAACTCAACGGCCCATTTTAATACTAGGTGTGGCTGTTGAGTGATATTATATTTTTTAGTTTCCTTGCCTGGCATAACTTTGGCCATGGCGATGGTTCTTAGAACCTGAAAGAAGAACTCAACGGCCCATTTTAATGCTAGGTGTGGCTGTTGAGTGATATTATATTTTATAGTTTGCTTGCCTGGCATAACTTTGGCCATGGCGATGGTTCTTAGAACCTGAAAGAAGAACTCAACAGCCCATTTTAATACTAGGTATGGCTGTTGAGTGATATTAGATTTTTTAGTTTCCTTGCCTGGCATAACTTTGGCCATGGCGATGGTTCTTAGAACCTGAAAGAAGAACTCAACAGCCCATTTTAATACTAGGTATGGCTGTTGAGTGATATTAGATTTTTTAGTTTCCTTGCCTGGCATAACTTTGGCCATGGCGATGGTTCTTAGAACCTGAAAGAAGAACTCAACGGCCCATTTTAATGCTAGGTGTGGCTGTTGAGTGATATTAGATTTTATAGTTTCCTTGCCTGGCATAACTTTGGCCATGGCGATGGTTCTTAGAACCTGAAAGAAGAACTCAACGGCCCATTTTAATGCTAGGTGTGGCTGTTGAGTGATATTAGATTTTATAGTTTGCTTGCCTGGCATAACTTTGGCCATGGCGATGGTTCTTAGAACCTGAAAGAAGAACTCAACGGCCCATTTTAATACTAGGTGTGGCTGTTGAGTGATATTAGATTTTATAGTTTGCTTGCCTGGCGTAACTTTAGCCATGGCAATGGTTCTTAGAACCAGAAAGTAGAACTCAACGGCCCATTTTAATACTAGGTGTGGCTGTTGAGTGATATTAGATTTTATAGTTTGCTTGCCTGGCATAACTTTGGCCATGGCGATGGTTCTTAGAACCAGAAAGTAGAACTCAGCGGCCCATTTTAATGCTAGGTGTGGCTGTTGAGTGATATTAGATATCATAGTTTGCTTGCCTGGCATAACTTTGGCCATGGCGATGGTTCTTAGAACCTGAAAGAAGAACTCAACGGCTCATTTTAATGCTAGGTGTGGCTGTTGAGTGATATTAGATATCATAGTTTGCTTGCCTGGCATAACTTTGGCCATGGCGATGGTTCTTAGAACCAGAAAGTAGAACTCAGCAGCCCATTTTAATACTAGGTGTGGCTGTTGAGTGATATTAGATATCATAGTTTGCTTGCCTGGCATAACTTTGGCCATGGCGATGGTTCTTAGAACCAGAAAGTAGAACTCAGCAGCCCATTTTAATACTAGGTGTGGCTGTTGAGTGATATTAGAGATCATAGTTTGCTTGCCTGGTGTAACTTTAGCCATGGCAATGGTTCTTAGAACCTGAAAGAAGAACTCAACGGCCCATTTTAATGCTAGGTGTGGCTGTTGAGTGATATTAGATTTTATAGTTTGCTTGCCTGGCATAACTTTGGCCATGGCGATGGTTCTTACAACCAGAAAGTAGAACTCAACGGCCCATTTTAATGCTAGGTGTGGCTGTTGAGTGATATTAGATTTTTTAGTTTCCTTGCCTGGCATAACTTTGGCCATGGCGATGGTTCTTAGAACCAGAAAGTAGAACTCAACGGCCCATTTTAATGCTAGGTGTGGCTATTGAGTGATATTAGATTTTATAGTTTGCTTGCCTGGCATAACTTTGGCCATGGCGATGGTTCTTAGAACTAGAAAGTAGAACTCAGCAGCCCATTTTAATGCTAGGTGTGGCTGTTGAGTGATATTAGATATCATAGTTTGCTTGCCTGGCATAACTTTGGCCATGGCGATGGTTATTAGAACCTGAAAGAAGAACTCAACGGCCCATTTTAATACTAGGTGTGGCTGTTGAGTGATATTAGATTTTATAGTTTCCTTGCCTGGCATAACTTTGGCCATGGCGATGGTTCTTAGAACCAGAAAGTAGAACTCAACAGCCCATTTTAATACTAGGTGTGGCTGTTGAGTGATATTAGATTTTTTAGTTTCCTTGCCTGGCATAACTTTGGCCATGGCGATGGTTCTTAGAACCTGAAAGTAGAACTCAGCAGCCCATTTTAATGCTAGGTGTGGCTGTTGAGTGATATTAGATTTTATAGTTTGCTTGCCTGGCATAACTTTGGCCATGGCGATGGTTCTTAGAACCTGAAAGAAGAACTCAACAGCCCATTTTAATACTAGGTATGGCTGTTGAGTGATATTAGATTTTTTAGTTTCCTTGCCTGGCATAACTTTGGCCATGGCGATGGTTCTTAGAACCTGAAAGAAGAACTCAACGGCCCATTTTAATGCTAGGTGTGGCTGTTGAGTGATATTAGATTTTATAGTTTCCTTGCCTGGCATAACTTTGGCCATGGCGATGGTTCTTAGAACCTGAAAGAAGAACTCAACGGCCCATTTTAATGCTAGGTGTGGCTGTTGAGTGATATTAGATTTTATAGTTTGCTTGCCTGGCATAACCTTGGCCATGGCGATGGTTCTTAGAACCTGAAAGAAGAACTCAACGGCCCATTTTAATACTAGGTGTGGCTGTTGAGTGATATTAGATTTTATAGTTTGCTTGCCTGGCGTAACTTTAGCCATGGCAATGGTTCTTAGAACCAGAAAGTAGAACTCAACGGCCCATTTTAATACTAGGTGTGGCTGTTGAGTGATATTAGATTTTATAGTTTGCTTGCCTGGCATAACTTTGGCCATGGCGATGGTTCTTAGAACCTGAAAGAAGAACTCAACGGCCCATTTTAATACTAGGTGTGGCTGTTGAGTGATATTAGATATCATAGTTTGCTTGCCTGGCATAACTTTGGCCATGGCGATGGTTCTTAGAACCAGAAAGTAGAACTCAGCGGCCCATTTTAATGCTAGGTGTGGCTGTTGAGTGATATTAGATATCATAGTTTGCTTGCCTGGCATAACTTTGGCCATGGCGATGGTTCTTAGAACCTGAAAGTAGAACTCAACGGCCCATTTTAATACTAGGTGTGGCTGTTGAGTGATATTAGATTTTTTAGTTTCCTTGCCTGGCATAACTTTGGCCATGGCGATGGTTCTTAGAACCTGAAAGAAGAACTCAACGGCCCATTTTAATACTAGGTGTGGCTGTTGAGTGATATTAGATTTTATAGTTTGCTTGCCTGGCATAACTTTGGCCATGGCGATGGTTCTTAGAACCTGAAAGAAGAACTCAACGGCCCATTTTAATGCATTTTAATGTTGAGGCTGTTAGATTGATTATTAGATTTTATAGTTGCTTGCCTGGCGTAACTTTAGCCATGGCAATGATTCTTAGAACCAGAAAGTAGAACTCAGCAGCCCATTTTAATGCTAGGTGTGGCTGTTGAGTGATATTAGATATCATAGTTTGCTTGCCTGGCATAACTTTGGCCATGGCGATGGTTCTTAGAACCTGAAAGTAGAACTCAACGGCCCATTTTAATGCTAGGTGTGGCTGTTGAGTGATATTAGATTTTTTAGTTTCCTTGCCTGGCATAACTTTGGCCATGGCGATGGTTCTTAGAACCAGAAAGTAGAACTCAACGGCCCATTTTAATGCTAGGTGTGGCTATTGAGTGATATTAGATTTTATAGTTTGCTTGCCTGGCATAACTTTGGCCATGGCGATGGTTCTTAGAACTAGAAAGTAGAACTCAGCAGCCCATTTTAATGCTAGGTGTGGCTGTTGAGTGATATTAGATATCATAGTTTGCTTGCCTGGCATAACTTTGGCCATGGCGATGGTTATTAGAACCTGAAAGAAGAACTCAACGGCCCATTTTAATACTAGGTGTGGCTGTTGAGTGATATTAGATTTTATAGTTTCCTTGCCTGGCATAACTTTGGCCATGGCGATGGTTCTTAGAACCAGAAAGTAGAACTCAACAGCCCATTTTAATACTAGGTGTGGCTGTTGAGTGATATTAGATTTTTTAGTTTCCTTGCCTGGCATAACTTTGGCCATGGCGATGGTTCTTAGAACCTGAAAGTAGAACTCAGCAGCCCATTTTAATGCTAGGTGTGGCTGTTGAGTGATATTAGATAACATAGTTTGGTTGCCTGGCATAACTTTGGCCATGGCGATGGTTCTTAGAACCTGAAAGAAGAACTCAACAGCCCTTTTTAATACTAGGTGTGACTGTTGAGTGATATTAGATTTTTTAGTTCCTTGACTGGGCATAACTTTGGCCATGGCGAGGTTCCTTAGAACCTGAAAGTAGAACTCACCCGCCCATTTTAATGCTAGGTGTGGCTGTTGAGTGATATTAGATTTTATAGTTTCCTTGCCTGGCATAACTTTGGCCATGGCGATGGTTCTTAGAACCTGAAAGAAGAACTCACCGGCCCATTTTAATGCTAGGTGTGGCTGTTGAGTGGTATTAGATTTTATAGTTTGCTTGCCTGGCATAACTTTGGCCATGGCGATGGTTTTTAGAACCTGAAAAGAAGAACTCAACGGCCCATTTTAAATACTTGGGTGTGGCTGTTGAGTGATATTAGATTTTATAGTTTGCTTGCCGGGCATAACTTTGGCCATGGCGATGGTTGTTAGAACCTGAAAGAAGAACTCAACGGCCCATTTTAATACTAGGTGTGGCTGTTGAGTGATATTAGATATCATAGTTTGCTTGCCTGGCTTAACTTTGGCCATGGCGATGGTTCTTAGAACCAGAAAGTAGAACTCAGCGGCCCATTTTAATGCTAGGTGTGGCTGTGGAGTGATATTAGATATCATAGTTTGCTTGCCTGGCATAACTTTGGCCATGGCGATGGTTCTTAGAACCTGAAAGAAGAACTCAACGGCTCATTTTAATGCTAGGTGTGGCTGTTGAGTGATATTAGATATCATAGTTTGCTTGCCTGGCATAACTTTGTCCATGGCGATGGTTCTTAGAACCAGAAAGTAGAACTCAGCAGCCCATTTTAATACTAGGTGTGGCTGTTGAGTGATATTAGATATCATAGTTTGCTTGCCTGGCATAACTTTGGCCATGGCGATGGTTCTTAGAACCAGAAAGTAGAACTCAGCAGCCCATTTTAATCCTAGGTGTGGCTGTTGAGTGATATTAGAGATCATAGTTTGCTTGCCTGGTGTAACTTTAGCCATGGCAATGGTTCTTAGAACCAGAAAGTAGAACTCAACGGCCCATTTTAATGCTAGGTGTGGCTGTTGAGTGATATTAGATTTTTTAGTTTCCTTGCCTGGCATAACTTTGGCCATGGCGATGGTTCTTAGAACCTGAAAGAAGAACTCAACGGCCCATTTTAATGCTAGGTGTGGCTGTTGAGTGATATTAGATTTTATAGTTTGCTTGCCTGGCGTAACTTTAGCCATGGCAATGATTCTTAGAACCAGAAAGTAGAATTCAGCAGCCCATTTTAATGCTAGGTGTGGCTGTTGAGTGATATTAGATATCATAGTTTGCTTGCCTGGCATAACTTTGGCCATGCCGATGGTTCTTAGAACCTGAAAGTAGAACTCAACGGCCCATTTTAATGCTAGGTGTGGCTGTTGAGTGATATTAGATTTTTTAGTTTCCTTGCCTGGCATAACTTTGGCCATGGCGATGGTTCTTAGAACCTGAAAGAGGAACTCAACGGCCCATTTTAATGCTAGGTGTGGCTGTTGAGTGATATTAGATTTTATAGTTTGCTTGCCTGGCATAACTTTGGCCATGGCGATGGTTCTTACAACCAGAAAGTAGAACTCAGCAGCCCATTTTAATGCTAGGTGTGGCTGTTGAGTGATATTTGATATCATAGTTTGCTTGCCTGGCGTAACTTTGGCCATGGCGATGGTTCTTAGAACCTGAAAGAAGAACTCAACGGCCCATTTTAATACTAGGTGTGGCTGTTGAGTGATATTAGATTTTATAGTTTCCTTGCCTGGCATAACTTTGGCCATGGCGATGGTTCTTAGAACCAGAAAGTAGAACTCAGCGGCCCATTTTAATACTAGGTGTGGCTGTTGAGTGATATTAGATTTTTTAGTTTCCTTGCCTGGCATAACTTTGGCCATGGCGATGGTTCTTAGAACCAGAAAGTAGAACTCAACGGCCCATTTTAATGCTAGGTGTGGCTATTGAGTGATATTAGATTTTATAGTTTGCTTGCCTGGCATAACTTTGGCCATGGCGATGGTTCTTACAACCAGAAAGTAGAACTCAACGGCCCATTTTAATGCTAGGTGTGGCTGTTGAGTGATATTAGATTTTTTAGTTTCCTTGCCTGGCATAACTTTGGCCATGGCGATGGTTCTTAGAACCAGAAAGTAGAACTCAACGGCCCATTTTAATGCTAGGTGTGGCTATTGAGTGATATACGATTTTATAGTTTGCTTGCCTGGCATAACTTTGGCCTGGCGCTGGGTTCTTAGAACTAGAAAGTAGAACTTCAGCAGCCCATTTTTAATGCTAGGTGTGGCTGTTGAGTGATATTAGAATCATAGTTTGCTTGCCTGGCCATAACTTTGGCCCATTGGCGATGGTTATTAGAACCTGAAAGAAGAACTCAACGGCCCCATTTTAATACTAGGTGTGCTGTTGAGTGATATTAGATTTTATAGTTCCTTGCCTGGGCTAACTTTGGCCATGGCGATGGTTTCTTAGAACCAGGAAAGTAGAAATCAACAGCCATTTTAATATAGGTGTGGCTGTTGAGTGATATTAGATTTTTTAGTTTCCTTGCCTGGCATAACTTTGGCCATGGCGATGGTTCTTAGAACCTGAAAGTAGAACTCAGCAGCCCATTTTAATGCTAGGTGTGGCTGTTGAGTGATATTAGATATCATAGTTTGCTTGCCTGGCATAACTTTGGCCATGGCGATGGTTTTTAGAACCTGAAAGAAGAACTCAACAGCCCATTTTAATACTAGGTGTGGCTGTTGAGTGATATTAGATTTTATAGTTTGCTTGCCTGGCATAACTTTGGCCATGGCGATGGTTCTTAGAACCTGAAAGAAGAACTCAACGGCCCATTTTAATGCTAGGTGTGGCTGTTGAGTGATATTAGATTTTATAGTTTGCTTGCCTGGCATAACTTTGGCCATGGTGATGATTCTTAGAACCTGAAAGAAGAACTCAACGGCCCATTTTAATGCTAGGTGTGGCTGTTGAGTGATATTAGATTTTATAGTTTGCTTGCCTGGCATAACTTTGGCCATGACGATGGTTCTTAGAACCTGAAAGAAGAACTCAACGGCCCATTTTAATACTAGGTGTGGCTGTTGAGTGATATTAGATATCATAGTTTGCTTGCCTGGCATAACTTTGGCCATGGCGATGGTTCTTAGAACCTGAAAGAAGAACTCAACAGCCCATTTTAATACTAGGTGTGGCTGTTGAGTGATATTAGATTTTTTAGTTTCCTTGACTGGCATAACTTTGGCCATGGCGATGGTTCTTAGAACCTGAAAGAAGAACTCAACGGCCCATTTTAATGCTAGGTGTGGCTGTTGAGTGATATTAGATTTTATAGTTTCCTTGCCTGGCATAACGTTGGCCATGGCGATGGTTCTTAAAACCTGAAAGTAGAACTCAGCAGCCCATTTTAATGCTAGGTGTGGCTGTTGAGTGATATTAGATTTTATAGATTGCTTGCCTGGCATAACTTTGGTCATGGCGATGGTTCTTAGAACCTGAAACAAGAACTCAACGGCCCATTTTAATGCTAGGTGTGGCTGTTGAGTGATATTAGATTTTATAGTTTGCTTGCCTGGCATAACTTTGGCCATGGCGATGGTTCTTAGAACCTGAAAGAAGAACTCAACAGCCCATTTTAATACTAGATATGGCTGTTGAGTGATATTAGATTTTTTAGTTTCCTCTCCTGGCATAACTTTGGCCATGGCGATGGTTCTTAGAACCTGAAAGAAGAACTCAACAGCCCATTTTAATACTAGGTATGGCTGTTGAGTGATATTAGATTTTATAGTTTCCTTGCCTGGCATAACTTTGGCCATGGCGATGGTTCTTAGAACCTGAAAGAAGAACTCAGCAGCCCATTTTAATGCTAGGTGTGGCTGTTGAGTGATATTAGATTTTATAGTTTGCTTGCCTGGCATAACTTTGGCCATGGCCATGGTTCTTAGAACCTGAAAGAAGAACTCAACAGCCCATTTTAATACTAGGTATGGCTGTTGAGTGATATTAGATTTTTTAGTTTCCTTGCCTGGCATAACTTTGGCCATGGCGATGGTTCTTAGAACCTGAAAGAAGAACTCAATGGCCCATTTTAATGCTAGGTGTGGCTGTTGAGTGATATTAGATTTTATAGTTTCCTTGCCTGGCATAACTTTGGCCATGGCGATGGTTCTTAGAACCTGAAAGAAGAACTCAACGGCCCATTTTAATGCTAGGTGTGGCTGTTGAGTAGTATTAGATTTTATAGTTTGCTTGCCTGGCATAACTTTGGCCATGGCGATGGTTCTTAGAACCTGAAAGTAGAACTCAACGGCCCATTTTAATACTAGGTGTGGCTGTTGAGTGATATTATATTTTTTAGTTTCCTTGCCTGGAATAACTTTGGCCATGGCGATGGTTCTTAGAACCTGAAAGAAGAACTCAACGGCCCATTTTAATGCTAGGTGTGGCTGTTGAGTGATATTATATTTTATAGTTTGCTTGCCTGGCATAACTTTGGCCATGGCGATGGTTCTTAGAACCTGAAAGAAGAACTCAACGGCCCATTTTAATACTAGGTGTGGCTGTTGAGTGATATTAGATATCATAGTTTGCATGCCTGGCATAACTTTGGCCATGGCGATGGTTCTTAGAACCTGAAAGAAGAACTCAACGGCCCATTTTAATGCTAGGTGTGGCTGTGAGTGTATATTGAGATATTCATAGTTTGCTTGCCTGGAATAACTTTGGCATGGCAATGGGGGGATTCTTAGACCTGAAAGTAAGAACTCAACAGCCCAGTTTATACTAGGTGTGGCTGGTGCTTGAGTGATATTAGATTTTTTTAGTTTCCTTGCCTGGGCATAACTTTGGCCATGGCGATGGTTCTTAGAACCTGAAAGAAGAACTAAACGGCCCTTTTAATGCTAGGTGTGGCTGTTGAGTGATATTCGATTTTATAGTTTCCTTGCCTGGCATAACTTTGGCCATGGCGATGGTTCTTAGAACCTGAAAGTAGAACTCAGCAGCCCATTTTAATGCTAGGTGTGGCTGTTGAGTGATATTAGATTTTATAGTTTGCTTGCCTGGCATAACTTTGGCCATGGCGATGGTTCTTAGAACCTGAAAGAAGAACTCAACAGCCCATTTTAATACTAGGTATGGCTGTTGAGTGATATTAGATTTTATAGTTTTCTTGCCTGGCATACCTTTGGCCATGGCGATGGTTCTTAGAACCTGAAAGTAGAACTCAACAGCCCATTTTAATGCTAGGTGTGGCTGTTGAGTGATATTAGATTTTATAGTTTGCTTGCCTGGCATAAGTTTGGCCATGGCGATGGTTCTTAGAACCTGAAAGTAGAACTCAATGGCCCATTTTAATACTAGGTGTGGCTGTTGAGTGATATTAGATTTTTTAGTTTCCTTGCCTGGCATAACTTTGGCCATGGCGATGGTTCTTAGAACCTGAAAGAAGAACTCAACGGCCCATTTTAATGCTAGGTGTGGCTGTTGAGTGATATTAGCTTTTATAGTTTCCTTGCCTGGCATAACTTTGGCCATGGCGATGGTTCTTAGAACCAGAAAGTAGAACTCAGCAGCCCATTTTAATGCTAGGTGTGGCTGTTGAGTGATATTAGATTTTATAGTTTGCTTGCCTGGCATAACTTTGGCCATGGCGATGGTTCTTAGAACTTGAAAGAAGAACTCAACAGCCCATTTTAATACTAGGTATGGCTGTTGAGTGATATTAGATTTTTTAGTTTCCTTGCTGGCATAACTTTGGCCATGGCGATGGTTCTTAGAACCTGAAAGAAGAACTCAACGGCCCATTTTAATGCTAGGTGTGGCTGTTGAGTGATATTAGATTTTATAGTTTGCTTGCCTGGCATAACTTTGGCCATGGAGATGATTCTTAGAACCTGAAAGAAGAACTCAACGGCCCATTTTAATGCTAGGTGTGGCTGTTGAGTGATATTAGATTTTATAGTTTGCTTGCCTGGCATAACTTTGGCCATGGCGATGGTTCTTAGAACCTGAAAGTAGAACTCAACGGCCCATGTTAATACTAGGTGTGGCTGTTGAGTGATATTAGATTTTTTAGTTTCCTTGCCTGGCATAACTTTGGCCATGGCGATGGTTCTTAGAACCTGAAAGAAGAACTCAACGGCACATTTTAATGCTAGGTGTGGCTGTTGAGTGATATTAGATTTTATAGTTTCCTTGCCTGGCATAACTTTGGCCATGGCGATGGTTCTTAGAACCTGAAAGAAGAACTCAGCAGCCCATTTTAATACTAGGTATGGCTGTTGAGTGATATTAGATTTTTTAGTTTCCTTGCCTGGCATAACTTTGGCCATGGCGATGGTTCTTAGAACCTGAAAGAAGAACTCAACGGCCCATTTTAATGCTAGGTGTGGCTGTTGAGTGATATTAGATTTTATAGTTTCCTTGCCTGGCATAACTTTGGCCATGGCGATGGTTCTTAGAACCAGAAAGTAGAACTCAGCAGCCCATTTTAATGCTAGGTGTGGCTGTTGAGTGATATTAGATTTTATAGTTTGCTTGCCTGGCATAACTTTGGCCATGGCGATGGTTCTTAGAACCTGAAAGAAGAACTCAACAGCTCATTTTAATACTAGGTATGGCTGTTGAGTGATATTAGATTTTTTAGTTTCTTTGCCTGGCATAACTTTGGCCATGGCAATGGTTCTTAGAACCTGAAAGAAGAACTCAACGGACCATTTGTTTATGCTAGGGTGGCTGTTCTGCGTGATATTAGATTTTATTAGTTCCTTGCCTGGCATAACTTTGGCCACGGCGATGGTTCTTAGAACCTGAAAGAAGAACTCAACGGCCCATTTTAATGCTAGGTGTGGCTGTTGAGTGATATTAGATTTTATAGTTTGCTTGCCTGGCATAACTTTGGCCATGGCGATGGTTCTTAGAACCTGAAAGTTGAACTCAACGGCCCATTTTAATACTAGGTGTGGCTGTTGAGTGATATTATATTTTTTAGTTTCCTTGCCTGGCATAACTTTGGCCATGGCGATGGTTCTTAGAACCTGAAAGAAGAACTCCACGGCCCATTTTAATGCTAGGTGTGGCTGTTGAGTGATATTAGATTTTATAGTTTGCTTGCCTGGCATAACTTTGGCCATGGCGATGGTTGTTAGAACCTGAAAGAAGAACTCAACGGCCCATTTTAATACTAGGTGTGGCTGTTGAGTGATATTAGATATCATAGTTTGCTTGCCTGGCATAACTTTGGCCATGGCGATGGTTCTTAGAACCTGAAAGTAGAACTCAGCAGTCCATTTTAATGCTAGGTTTGGCTGTTGAGTGATATTAGATTTTATAGTTTGCTTGCCTGGCATAAACTCTGGGAAATGGCGATGGTTCTTAGAACTGAAAGAGAACTCAACCGCACAACCCCCCATTAATACTAGGTGTGGCTTGTTGAGTGTATTAGATTTTCTTAAGTCTTCCTGCTGGCATAAACTCTGCATGGCGATGGTTCTTAGAACCTGAAAGAAGAACTCAACGGCCCATTTTAATGCTAGGTGTGGCTGTTGAGTGATATTCGATTTTATAGTTTCCTTGCCTGGCATAACTTTGGCCATGGCGATGGTTTTTAGAACCTGAAAGTAGAACTCAGCAGCCCATTTTAATGCTAGGTGTGGCTGTTGAGTGATATTAGATTTTATAGTTTGCTTGCCTGGCATAACTTTGGCCATGGCGATGGTTCTTAGAACCTGAAAGAAGAACTCAACAGCCCATTTTAATACTAGATATGGCTGTTGAGTGATATTAGATTTTTTAGTTTCCTCTCCTGGCATAACTTTGGCCATGGCGATGGTTCTTAGAACCTGAAAGAAGAACTCAACAGCCCATTTTAATACTAGGTGTGGCTGTTGAGTGATATTAGATTTTTTAGTTTCCTTGACTGGCATAACTTTGGCCATGGCGATGGTTCTTAGAACCTGAAAGAAGAACTCAACGGCCCATTTTAATGCTAGGTGTGGCTGTTGAGTGATATTAGATTTTATATTTTGCTTGCCTGGCATAACTTTGGCCATGGCGATGGTTCTTAGAACCTGAAAGTAGAACTCAACGGCCCATTTTAATACTAGGTGTGGCTGTTGAGTGATATTAGATTTTTTAGTTTCCTTGCCTGGCATAACTTTGGCCATGGCGATGGTTCTTAGAACCAGAAAGTAGAACTCAACGGCCCATTTTAATGCTAGGTGTGGCTATTGAGTGATATTAGATTTTATAGTTTGCTTGCCTGGCATAACTTTGGCCATGGCGATGGTTCTTAGAACTAGAAAGTAGAACTCAGCAGCCCATTTTAATGCTAGGTGTGGCTGTTGAGTGATATTAGATATTATAGTTTGCTTGCCTGGCATAACTTTGGCCATGGCGATGGTTCTTAGAACCAGAAAGAAGAACTCAACGGCCCATTTTAATACTAGGTGTGGCTGTTGAGTGATATTAGATTTTCTAGGGCCTTGCCTGGCAAACTGTGGCCATGGCGATGGTTCTTAGACAACCAGAAAGTAGAAACTCAACAGCCCATTTTAATACTGGTGTGGCGTGTGAGTGATATTGATTTTTAGTTTCCTTGCCTGGCATAACTTTGGCCATGGCGATGGTTCTTAGAACCTGAAAGTAGAACTCAGCAGCCCATTTTAATGCTAGGTGTGGCTGTTGAGTGATATTAGATATCATAGTTTGCTTGCCTGGCATAACTTTGGCCATGGCGATGGTTTTTAGAACCTGAAAGAAGAACTCAACAGCCCATTTTAATACTAGGTGTGGCTGTTGAGTGATATTAGATTTTATAGTTTGCTTGCCTGGCATAACTTTGGCCATGGCGATGGTTCTTAGAACCAGAAAGTAGAACTCAGCAGCCCATTTTAATGCTAGGTGTGGCTGTTGAGTGAGATTAGATTTTATAGTTTGCTTGCCTGGCATAACTTTGGCCATGGCGATGGTTCTTAGAACCTGAAAGAAGAACTCAAC